>NC_067496.1:1677500-1987500 GCF_947179515.1 Apodemus sylvaticus
TTAAATATACTATCATATCATCTGCAAATAGTGATGATTTGACTTCTTCCTTTACAATTTGTATCCTTTTGACCCCCTTTTTTCGTCTAATTATTCTAACTAGAATATTAAGTACTCTATTATATAACTATGAAGGGAAACAGAAACCTTGTCTAATCCCTATTTTGGAGTGATTGCTTCTAGTTTTTCTCCATTTAGTTTGATGCTGGCTTCTGGTTTGCTGTATATTGCCTGTAGTATGTTTAGATATGGGCCTTGAATTCCTGTTCTTTATAAAACGTTAACATGAAAGGAAGCTGACGTTTGTCAAATGGTTTTTCAGTATCAAATGAAATGATCATGTGTTTTTTTTTTCTATGAGTTTGTTTATGTCATGGATTATACTGATAGCTTTCCATATATTGAGCAATTCCTGCATCCTTGGGATGAGATCTACTTTTCATTATGAATGATCATTTTGATGTATTCTTGGATTCAGTTGACAAGAATTTCATTGAATATTTTTGAACCGATATTCATAAGGGAAATTATTCTAAAGTTCTCTTTCTTTGTTAGACCATTGTGTGGTTTTGGTATCAGTGTAATTGTGGTTTCATAGAATGAATTGTATAGTGTTCCTACTATTTCTACTTTGAGGAATACTTTAAAGGGTATTGGTATTAGGTCTCATTTGAAGTTCTGATAGAATTCTGAACTAAAACCACCTAATCCTGGGATTTTCTTCTTTTTTTTTTTCTCTTTCTTTTTTCGTTTTTCATTTTCTTTCTTTTCTTTTCTTTTCTTTTCTTTCTTTTTTTTTTTTTTTTTTTTTTGATTGGCAGACTGTCAAGGGCCACCTCTATTTCATTACGCGTTTTGGACCATTTAGATTGTATATCTGATCCTGATTAAATTTTGATAGTAGGTAACTGTCTATGAACATATTCTTTATTCAGATTTTGCAGTAGTGTTGAGTATAGGCTTTTGTTGTAGAATCTGACAATTTTTTGAATTTTCTCAGTTTTTGTTGCTATTTATCCCTTTTCATTTCTGATTGTGTTAATTTGGATAATGTCTCTGTGCCTTCTGGTTAGTCTGGGTAAAAGTTTATCTATCTTGTTGATTTCTCTAAGAAACAGTTCCTGGTTTTGTTGATTTTTTTTTGTATAGTTATTTTGATTCAATTTGGTTGATTTAATCCCTGAGTTTGATGACTTCTTGTCTTCTGCTTCTCTTGAGTGTATTAGCATCTTTCTGTTCTAAGTCTTTAAAGTGTGCTGTAAAGCTGCTAGTGCAAACTCTCTCAAGCTTAGTTTTGGAGGCATTCAGTGCTAAGAGTTTTCCTCTTAGCACCATTTTCATTGTGTCCCATATATTTGGCAATGTTGTCCCTTCATTTTCTTTAAATTATATAAAAAATCATTAATTTATTTCTTTATTTATTCCTTGACCTGGGTATCAGTGTTCATCTTCCATATATATGGGACTTTCTGTTCTTTTTGTTGCTATTGAAGACCACCCTTACTCCATAGTGATCTGATAGGATTTATGGGATTAGATTGATCTTGATATATCTACTGAGGTCTGTTTTCTGACCAATTATAGGTTTAAAATTTTGGAAGATACCGTGAAGTTCTTTGAATCAGGTATGTTTTTTTGATTTAGGATGGAATGTTCTATAGATATCTATTTAATCCATTTGTTCAAAACCTTCTTTTTTTTTTTTTGTTTCACTGTGTCTGTTTAGTGTTTGTTACACTGATGTGTCCATTGAAGAAAATGGAGTCTTGAGATCACCCACAATTATTAAGTTGGTTGTGATGTAGGCTTTAAAGTTTCTACTATAAATGAGGATGCCCTTTTATTTGGAGCATAGATGTTCAGAATTGAGAGTTCATCCTTGTAGATATTTCTTTTGTTGAGTATAAGGTGTCCTTCTTTGTCTTATTTGATAACTTTTGGATGAAAGACATTTTTACCCACTATTAAATTGGCTACTCAAGCTTGCTTCCTAGCACCATTTGCTTGGAAAACTGTTTTCCTGCCTTTTACTGTGAGGTAATGTTTGGCTTTGACACTGTGATATATTTCCTTTATGCAGAAAAATATCGAGTTGTCTTTATATATCTTGTCTGTATTTCTGTGTGTTTTTTGGGGGGGAAATGAATCCATTGATGTTAACAAATATGAAGAAACAGTGAATGTTGCTTCCTGCAATTTTTTATGTATTTTTTAAATTGGTGTGTTATGTTCTTTTTGGTTTGTTTAAAGATTATTTTCTTTTCTTTTCCATTTTGTGGTTTCAATCATTTGTTCTTGTCCAATTCATTATTTCTGGAAGGGCTGGATTTGTTGAAAAGTTAGTTTTTTAATAAAATACCTTGGTTTCTCCATATAAGGAAATTGAGATTTTTGCTGGGTATAATATTTTGGACTGGCATTTATGTTCCCTTAGGTTCTGCTTGATATCTGCTCAGCCTCTACTGGATTTTAGAGTCTCTGGTGAGCAGTACAGTGTAATTCTGATAGGTCTACCTTTATATGTTACTTGACCATTTTCACTTATTGCTTTAATATTCTTTCCTTGCTTAGCATATTTGGTATTATAGTTAGTATGTGATAGGAATATTTCTACTTTGATCCAATCTATTTGGAGTTCTGTAGGCTTCTCGTATATTCAAGGATATCTCTCTCTTTAGGATAGGGCAGTTTTCTTCTATAATTTTGTTGACAGATTTTACTGGCCCTTACGATGTAAACTTCACTCTCTTCTATACTGGTAATCCATAGTTTTGGTCTTCTTATCATGTCGTGGACTTCCTGTATGATTAGGGTTCACTTTGCATTTTGCATTTTCATTGACTGTAGAGTAAATGCTTTTTAGGGTAGCTTCAGCACATGAAATTCTTTCTTCTGTCCATCAGTATTTAGTGTACTTTGGTGAGAAAATTTGTAGAGAGTTTTAGTATAGTTTTGTGAGACAGGAAGACAGAGGCAGAGAAGAAACAGAGAAAAATAATGCAATGAGAGAAAAGGAAGGTACAGAGAATCCTGACTATTATAATTAAAAATGAAGCAAAAAAAAAAAAAAAAAGAAAGAAAGAAAGAAAAGCGAGAGAGAGACAGAAAAGTTCCAATGTGCATACTGTAAGGAGAGAGGCCACTGAGCCAGAGTGTGCCTTAACAAATAGAAGCAGGGAGCAGGAATTCCCAAATCCTGGGAAAAGTGCCCCCAAATAGCAAACACAGGTGTTAGCCCTGGGTAAAGACAGTGTCTAGTGGATGTCTTCATCATGGTTTCTATTCCTGCACAAACATCATGACCAAGAAGCAAGTTGGAGAGGAAAGGGTTTTTATTGAGCTTACACTTCGACGTTGCAGTTCATCACAAAAGGAAGTCAGGTCTGGAACTCAAGCAGGTCAGGAAGCAGAAGCTCATGCAGAGGTCATGGAGGGATGTTTCTTAGTGGCTTTGCTTCCCCTGGCTTGCTTAGCCTTCTCTCTTATAGAACCCAAGAGCACCAGCCCAAAGGTGGAATCACCCACAAGGGGCCCTCACCACTTGATCACTAATTGAGAAAATGCCCCACAGCTGGATCTCATGGAGGCACTTCCCCATTGAAACTCCCTTCTCTGTGATAACTCCAGCCTGTGTCAAGTTGACACACAAAATTAGCCAGTACAATTGACCCCTTGTCAACTTGACACACAAGCACATCATTATTAAGCTTCAACCCTTACTTTCTTATTCATTCCCAAGATCTAAATCACTTTAAAAGTCCTAGTCTTTACAAATTAAAAGTTCAATCACCTTAAAATGTCCAATATCGTTAAAATTCAAAGTATTTTAAAAGTTCAAAGTCTCCCAACTGTGGACTTCACTAAAATACTTTCTTCCTTCAAGAGGGAAGCATATCAGGGAACAGTCACAACCAAAAGTAAAACTCAAACTCCAATAGTTCAATGTCTGGGATCCAACTCACGATCTTCTATGTGCCTCCAAGGGCTTGGGTAAGATTGCATCTCAGTGATGCTGGTCTCTTCTTAATCACCGTTAATTTCTTAGCTCCAGCTAACCAGCATCAGTAGTCCCCACAAAGGTTTGCTTTAGTGGTTCTGGTATCTTGTTACTTACAGCTGATTCTTCAGCTCCAGCTATCCAAAATCACAGAATCTTCACAATCAAAATATGGCCACTGTAAGAGTCTTTAATCTTCCCTCTGAAATTTCACAAGCCAGACCTCCATCTTCTGCACTGTTTGTAACATTGTCTTCCAAGCTCCTACAGAACATTCCACAGAGCTCTTAACACCTAATGGATCATCGAGCCAAAAGTTCCAAAGTCCTTCCACAGCCCTCCTCAAAGCATGGTCAGGTTGTCACAGGAATACCCCATTACACTGGTACCAATTTGTCTTGGTCAAGATTTCTCTTCCTTCACAAACATCATGACCAAGAAGCAAGTTGGGGAGGAAAGGGTTTATTGAGCTCACACTTCCATGTTGCAGTTCATCACAAAAGGAAGTCAGGACAGGAACTCAAGCAGGTCAGGAAGCAGGAGCTCATGCAGAGGCCATGGAGAGATGTTTCTTAGTGGCTTGCTTCCCCTGGCTTGCTTAGCCTGATCTCTTATAGAACCCAAGATCACAAGCCCAAAGGTGGAACCACCCAAAAGGGGCCCTCACCACTTGATCACTAATTGAGAAAATGCCCCACAGCTGGATCTCATGGAGGCACTTCCCCTACTGAAACTACTTTCTCTGTGATAACTCCAGCCTGTGTCAAGTTGAAATACGAAATTAGCCAGTACAGTGGAGATGAGGTTTCTGATATCCTCCCCCAACCCTGAATAACTATAGGAGTGAAGGTGAAACCCAATCAGTTCTTGGTTGGCACAGGTGCCCAACACTCAGTCTTCCAAATCAATGGTGCTGTTTCCAAGAAAAGATCTTGAGTCCAAGAGGCCACTGGAACCAAAATATATTCATGGACTAGTCGAAGAATGGTGGACCTAAGAATGGTGTGGGTATCCCATTCATTTTCAGGGTCACCCAATACTGTTCCTACTCTCTTTTAGAGTAAAGCATACTCTCTACAATGGAGAGGGACCAAATATGCTTCCTGCCCAATCGGCTGCCCCTAACTGGCCCAAAAGGAGAGACTAACCCCTGCTGAAAGTCACTACAGACCAGAGCAGTTTTTCTCCTCCGTGGAAGCATGTACTGCTATGGTGGAGCGCACAAATATCTTCTAGGTAGAAGAATCTTTACCCCGGCATGTCAATGCAGAAAGTGGAACTTGTTGCCCTCACCAAGATTTTGGAACATGAAACAAGCAAGAAAATCAACAGCCACAAGGATAACAGGTACTCCTTTGCCACAGCGCACACCCACAGTGATATATGCCAAGAGGACTGCTCACATCAGAGGAAACCAACTGGCAATCTTGGACTTCTTAGATGTCCTAATGAGCCAGCCACTGTGAGTATTTACTGCCCAGGATGTCCAGTGTGAAAAGACTACATGGGCAATAACCAGACAGAGCATATAGCTCCAGGAATCAATGTGCAAAAGTCCATACTGGTTATGGTTCTGTAAGAGACACCCACTGGGAAATGGGACAAAATTAAGGAACAGTCTCACTTAAAAAAGGACTGAGATTGTTAACCACACTACCAAATCTTACCAAGAGAAGGTGCACACAAGAAGGGAAAACTATACTCGCCAGAAAGTAAGCCAAAAACTCACTAGGCCAAATGCACAAATGGATTCATTTAGTGGATTTAAAACCTTGTTCTGGCAGCTAAGGGAACAAACATATATATTTATGACTCAGGCTTTAGGCTTGAGAGATAATAGAACAATGTAAGACATTCTAGCTAATAAATGCTTATAAAGTAAAGAGTAAACAGGGCAAAAGGCCTAGAAGAGAATAACCTAGAGCATATTAAGAGATTTTATAAAATCTATGGCAGGAGAATATGGTTATAAAATACCTTCTAGCATTTATAGATACTTTCTCTAGATGGGTTGAGACTTTTACCAGTAAGCAGGAAATAGCTGCCAAGGTTAGAAATAATTATCCTCAGTTTCAGATTGCCCAAGGTAATTGAATCAGATAATGGTTCTGCTTTTGTTTCTAAGGTAAATCAGAAATTGACAGATATTGGGGACTAATTGGAAACAGTATTGGATGTACTGTCCCCTGGACTCAAGGCGGGTAGAAAAAATAAACAAAACCCTAAGAGAGACCTTTACTAAATTGACCTTGGAGACTAGCTCAAGGCTGGGTGGTGCCTCCCCCATTGTTTCTGAACAGCCTCTGATATTTTAACCTGACTCCCTAGAGCTCCTCTTTGATAATCCAACTCCTTTGGTTTCCACTGGGACCTCCCAGGAGGTGTCCCACAATATGTGATTTGCCGTATATGCTTCAGGCATGCCAGAGACTCCTCCCTGCTTCCAGATAGGTGACTGGATCTGTATAAGAAGGCTTCAGGAACTGTTGCTGAAAATCTGATGAAAGAAACCCTCACCAAATTGACCACAGAGACTGGTGTTAATCATCAGATAACTCTCCTATCCGTTGTACGCTTGAGGATTTTGTTCTCAAGGCCTTGGAGTGGGCCTTGTATTATGGGAGTACTTGTATTATGGGAGTAAGTAGAATGATTTAAATACAGAGAAAAAAATTTGTGTAATCACAATCACCATTAACTGATGAAAATGCTGAAACCTTGAGTCAATGGATACATTGGTCATTTACCTCAATCTGTCAATTCCCTTATTACAAAATATGTCAGTACGTAGTTGATATATACTAAATAATAATGAATATTTGTAATTCTCAAATTTTTAAATAAAGATTCTGTATTATAGATTTTAAAGACTGCTTCCCCTCTCTCCCTATAAGGGTGCCATAGGAGGATAAAGACCAAGAGAGAAAAGCCATCTAAATTAGTAAACAAATCACAAGTAACTCCCAGAAACTGAAGCATGAATCACAAGGCTGCATAAGTCTACAACAATTGTTTGTCTGTCTGTGTGTGTGTGTGTGTGTGTGTGTGTGTGTATTTGTGTGCGTGGTTGTGTGTGGGAGTGTGTATATGTGTAGGGTAATGAGGTGCTGAGAAGTGTAGAAATGAGGAAAATTATCAGAATGTGTTGTATGACAAAAAATATTTGTGTTTAAGAAAAGTAAGGAGGAAGAAAATATAATGATTTTCTGAAAAAAAAAGAAGAAAAAACCACTAATTTTTAAACCTCAAAGTTAAAATTGTAGAAATTAAATAAAATAGAATAATATTTTATATATATTTTAAAGGGTTATATAGTGAAGCTGTAGATGAAAGAATGGAACAAATTAAAAGATGTTTTTATACTTAATTGTGATTCTGAAATAAGCAATCATTGTTATGGGAAAATTATACACAAATCTTCAATGATGTCTGACCTCCCTGTGGCTGAACTTTCATTCTCTATTTAGTAAAACACGTTAATTTTTAAAGTCTCCTATGACTATTAGACATTGTCCTCTAAGATTCCCAGTGTAAATAGTGTTGCATTATTACAGAGAACTTTGGTATACATTTGATAGTTCAAAAACAGTTTAGGTATTGAGAGTATTTGTGAATGTAAATTAATTTTAATAAATTTTTGAAAATTCATTATTTTCTTGATGAGTTTTTCTTCCTTATATCTACTCAAAACCTATCCATCTTTCTATCTATCTATCTATCTATCTATCTATCTATCTATCTATCTATCTATCTATCTCTCTCTCTCTCTCTCTATCTATCTATCTATCTATCTATCTATCTATCTATCTATCTATCTATCTACCTACATATCTATCCATCTATCTATCTATCTATCTATCTATCTATCCTCACACATATATATATGTGTGTATATATATATATATATATATATATATATATATATATATATATATATATATATATATATATATATATAATATATTTTTAATTTATATTTCAAATGATTTCCCCTTTTCTATTCCCCCACATCCTGAAAGTCCCATAAGCCCCCTTCTCTCCCCCTCTCTGCCACCCACCCCTTCCTACTTACCCCTTCTGGTTTTGCCAAATACTGCTTCACTGAGTTTTTCCAGAACCAGGGCCTACTCCTCCTTTCTTGCTGTACCTCATTTGATGTGTGGACTATATTTTGGGTATTTCAGTTTTCTAGGTTAATATCCACTTATTAGTGAATGCATACCATGATTCACCTTTTGAGTCTGGGTTACCTCACTTAGTAAGATGTTCTCTAGCTCCATCCATTTGCCTAAGAATTTCATGAATTCATTGTTTCTAATGGCTGAATAGTACTCCATTGTGTAGATATACCACATTTTTGCATCCACTCTTCTGTTGAGGGATACCTGGGTTCTTTTTAGCATCAAGCAAATATAAATAGGGCTGCTATGAACATAGTAGAGCATGTATCCTTATTACATGCTGGGGAATCTTCTGGGCATATGCCCAGGAGTGGTATAGCAGGATCTTCTAAAAGTGAGGTGCCCAATTTTCGGAGGAACTGCCAGACTGATTTCCAGAGTAGTTGTACCAATTTGCAAGCCCACCAGTAGTGGAGGAGTGTTTCTCTTTCTCCACATCCACGCCAACACCTGCTGTCTCCTGAATTTTTAATCTTAGCCATTCTGACTTGTGTAAGGTGAAATCTCAGTGTTTGTTTTGATTTGCATTTCCCTAATGAGTAATGAAGTTGAGCATTTTTTAAGATGCTTCTCCACCATCCAAAGTTTTTCAGGTGAGAATTCTATGTTTAGCTGTGTACTCCATTTTTTAATAGGGTTGTTTGGTTTTCTGGAGTCTAACTTCTTGAGTTCTTTATATATATTGGATATTAGCCCTCTATCTGATGTAGGATTGGTGAAGATCTTTCCCAATTTGTTGGTTGCCGATTTGTCCTTTGATGGTGTCCTTCGACTTCCAGAAATTTGTAATTTTCTGAGGTCCCATTTGTCAATTCTTGATCTTAGAGCATACGCTGTTGGTGTTCTGTTCAGAAACTTTCTCCCTGTACCGATGTCCTCAAGGGTCTTCCCCAGTTTCTTTTCTATTAGCTTCTGAGTGTCTGTATTTATGTGGAGGTTCTTGATCCATTGGATTTGAGCTTAGTACAAGGAGACAAGGATGGATCAATTTGCATTCTTCTGCGTGCTGACCTCAAGCTGAAACAGCACCATTTGTTGAAAAGGCTATCTTTTTTCCATTGGATATTTTCAGCCGTTTTGTTGAGGATCAAATGACCATAGGTGTGTGGGTTCATTTCTGGATCTTCAATCCTGTTCCATTGATCTGCCTGCCTGTCACTGTATCAATACCATGCAGTTTTTAACACTATTGCTCTGTAGTATTGCTTTAGGTCAGGGATACTGATTCCCTCAGTATTTCTTTTGTTGCTGAGAATAGTTTTACATATCCTGGGTTTTTTTGTTATTCCAGATGAATTTGAGAATTGCTCTTTCTAACTCTGTGAAGAATTGAGTTGGGATTTGATGGGTATTGCATTTAATCTGTATATTGCTTTTTGCAACATGGCCATTTTAACTATATTGATTCTGCCGATCCATGAGCATGGGAGGTTTTCCCATTTTTTGAAGTCTTCTTCAATTTCCTTCTTCATAATCTTGAAGTTCTTGTCATACAGATCTTTCACATGTTTGGTACGATATTTTATAATGATTGTGGCTATTGTGAAGGCAGTAATTTCCCTAATTTTTTTTCTCAGCCTGCAAATCCTTTGAGGAGAGGGCCACTGATTTTCTGGAGTTGATTTTATAAACTGCCACTTTGCTGAAGTTTTTTATCAGTTGTAGGAGTTCTCTAGTGGAATTTTTTTGGGTCAATTAGGTAGACTATCATCTCATCTGCAAATAATGATAGTTTGACTTCTTCCTTTCCAATTTGTAGCCCTTTGACCTATTTATGTGGTCGAATTGCCCGAGCTAGTACCTCAAGTACAATATTGAAAAGATAAGGAGAAAGAGGGCAGCCCTGTTTAGTCCCTGATTTTAGTCGGATTGCTTCAAGTTTCTCTCCATTTAGTTTGATGCTAGCTACCAGTTTGCTGTATATTGCTTTTACTATATTTAGGTTGGGCCTCGAATTCCTGTTCTTTCCAAGACTTTAAACATGAAAGGATACTGAATTGTGTCAAAGGCTTTTTCAGCATCCAAAGAAATGAACATGTGGTTTTTTTTTTTTCTTTGAGTTTGTTTATGTAGTGGATTGCATTGATGGATTTCCATATATTGAACCAACCCTGCATCCCTGGGATAAAGCCTCCTTGATAATGGTGGATGATCGTTTTGATGTGTTCTTGGATTCGGTTGGCAAGAATTTTATTGAGTATTTTTGCATCAATGTTCATAAGGGAAATTGGCCTGAAGTTCTCTTTCTTTGTTGGATCTTTGTGTGGTTTTGGTATCAGCATAATTGTGGCTTTGTAGAAGGAATTGGGTAGTGTTCCTTCTGTTTCTATTTTGTGAAATAGTTTGAAGAGTATTGGTGTTAAGTCTTCTTTGAAGGTCTGATTGAATTCTGCACTGAAAGCATCTGGTCCTGTGCTTTTTTGGGTTTGAAGAATTTCTATGACTCCTTCTATTTCTTTAGGGCTTTTGGGACTGTTTAGATGATCTATTTCGTTCTGATTTAATTTTGATATTTGGTATCTGTCAAGGGAATTGTCCATTTCGTCCAGATTCTCCAGTTGTGTTGAGTACAGGCTCTTGTAGTAGGATCTGATGATTTTTTGGATTTCCTCACTTTCTGTTGTTATATCCTCCCTCTTTTCATTTCTAAGTTTGTTAATTTGGATACTTTCTCTGTGCCCTTTGTCAGTCTGACTAAGGGTTTATCTATATTGTTGATTTTCTCAAAGAACCAGCTTCTGTGGTTTTCAAAGAAGAAAACAACATGGTCATTTCATTGAATGCTGAAAAAGCATTTGACAAAATTCAGCATCCTTTCATGCTTAAAGTCTTGGAAAGAACAGGATTTCAAGGCCCATACCTAAACATAGTAAAAGCAATATACAGCAAACCGCTATCCAGCATCAAACTAAATGCAGAGAAACTTGAAGCAATCCCACTGAAATCAGGGACCAGACAAGGCTGCCCCCTTTCTCCTTATCTTTTCAATATTGTACTTGATGTACTAGCTCGGGCAATTCGACAACATGAAGAGGTCAAAGGGATACAAATTGGAAAGGAAGAAGTCAAACTATCGTTATTTGCAGATGACATGATAGTCTACATAACTGACCCTAAAAACTCCACTAGAGAACTCCTACAGCTGATAAACAACTTCAGCAAAGTGGCAGGTTATATAATAAACTCAAGCAAATCAGTGGCCACTTGGATGGTCAGAGTCATAAGAAGGTATTTTATATTGTTTGTGGCTACTGTGAAGTGTGTCATTTCCCTCATTTCTTTCTCAATTATTTTTTTTTGGGAGGGTTCACGTAAATATACTATCATGTCATCTGTAAATATTGACAGTTTGACTTCTTCCTTTCCAAAATGTATTCCTTTGACCTCCTTATGTTTTCTAGTTGCCCTCACTAGTACGTCAAGTACAATATTGAAAAGATATGGAGAGACGGGCACCCTTGCCTAGTGCCAGATTTTAGTGGGATTGCTTCAAGTTTCTCTCCATTTATATTGATGTTCGTTACCAGTTTGCTGAATATTGTTGTTACTATGTTTAGATATGGACCGTTATTTCCTCTAATTTCCAAGACATTAGAGTTCTATAGATTATTGTATGATCATTGTTATCTCATTCTTTAACTTAGGGAAGTTTACTTCTATAATTTTGTTGAAAATATTTACTTGACCTTTAATTGGGAATCTTTACACTTTTCTATACCTAGTATCCTGAAATTTGGTATTCTCACAGTGTCCTGGACTTCCTGGATGTTTTGGGTTAGAAGCTTTTGGAGTTTTACCTTTCATTGTTTTCTATAGTATCTTCTCAACGTCAGGTTAAGCTTGCAAAATATATGGATGTAGCATTGAGTCCCTCCCTGTGTACTCTTTGATTGGTGGTTTAGTCCCTGGGAGTACTGGGTATCCTGGATGATACATTTTATTGCTCCTACTATAGGGTTGCAAACCTCTTCAGCTCCATGGGTCCTTTCTCAATTTCCTTCATTGTGTCCTCAGTGCTCGATCCAGAGGCTGGCTTAGACCATCCCCCTCTTTATTTATCAGGCATTGGTGGAACACCTCAGGAGACAGTTATATCTGGACACTGTAACCAAGCATTTGGTGGCATCTGAAAAGGTTTCTGGGTTTTTAAAAATTAATGATGTTTCCCCAAGTAGGGCAGTCTCTAGATGACATTTCCTTCAGTCTCTGTTCCATCTTTGTCACTGTATCTCCTCCCATGGGCATTTTGTTCTCCTTTTAATCCTATTGACTTCTGTAATTATCACATCTATTGACTTTTGTAATTATCACAATCAAGAATCAAATAGTAAGTTAGAGAAATATGCTCAGTGAATTCCATATTTGATACTTACCGAATACTGTATCTACAAATGGCTGTCAGTTTGCTGTCCCATAGCTTGACAATATCCTAGTATGTGAATATATCCCTTAAAGGTACTCGACCTCTTGAATCAAGTAATTTTTTCTTTAGGTTTTAAGAATTTGTTCATGAATAATGCATATTGTATACGTACAAGTTACTAATTATTAATATAAATTACCATGCTTCAAATTTTGAAAGTACTAAACAATATATGTTTTCAAGAAACTAATACCTCTTTAATGGTAAAACATAAAAGGATAATAACAACAAAAAAAAATCCCCACAAAATCTGTATTTCAAAATTGAGAGGAGAGTATGCAATCTGAAAGATGCAATGTGTGGTATAAATTAGACGAAAATAAATGTTGATGAGCTATAACACTCGAATAGAAACTGCATTATTGAGGATATCTAGATTACTAGCATATATTTAGGAGAAATAATTCATTATCTGTTGTGTTGCCTTTTCTCAATTTTATTAATTAGACACAAAATATACTTATTTGGGAAGAAAACCTTATTTGAAGAAACTATCCTTTTCAGATTATCATATAGACAAGTTGTGAGGCATTTTCTTCATAGGTCATTGGTGTAGCAGTCCCATCCTACCATAGGTAGTGAAAATTCTGGCTTGCATGAGAAAATAGACCGAGCGAACTATGGAAAGCAAGTTTAGACATCCTGCCCTGACTTCTTTGTGATAATCAACAAATTGAATGGTGATATATTCCTTGCCTTCCCATCAGTTCATGACTTTTTTTATCACAACAATAGAAAGGAAACATCTCATAAATATCATCTGCATATTTTGATAGATATGTCATAATCTTTTTCATTAAAATCCCAAGTTTCTGTCTCTCAAAGTGGTATACAATGTATTTTTTTAAGCAAAGTAATAAGCTTTTTAGAAAAAAGTGTAAAGAAAATGAGTATTCTTAGTGTAAATATTCACAAAAGAAAACATGTGATATAGAATTGAAACATTTTTAAGTAACAGCCTAAAGCTCAAATATTAAACAGGAATATAGAGAGAGTAGGGAATGACAACTTCTATGATTGTTTAAATGTGAAATGTTCTCTGCCCTGATGGTTATGGGTTTTAACACTCTGAAACTGTAACCCCCAAATAACCTTTTGTCAGAATCTATAATGTGGCAAGCTAATATACTAGCAGATGATCGTCCTGAAATGCTTGCATTGGATTATTATATGATCTGTGACAGGTGAACCCCCATTGAGCAAGGTTTTGGGGGATTTATTTTAGGAAAAGACTCCTGCTATTTATATGCTTTTCCTGTTATGATTATACATTTATAATAATCAATACGTAATAGCACACCCAATTGGAGCAGATCTCACTAGATCCATGAAGATGTACTGTCTTATAGTGATGCTATATAGACAAATAGATAACTTTACATTTAATGATGATCCAAAAAGAATTCCTAAAATCACTGGGCGGTGGTGTCACTTACCTGCCTGTAATCCCAGCAGACTGGGAGGCAGACACAAGTGGATTTCTGAGCTAGAGGCCAGTCGGGTCTACAGGGTTTGTTCAAGGACAGTCAGGGCTCTACAGAGAAACACTCTCTCAATAAAACCAAAACCAAAAGCTCTTTTATAATGGGACTACTCCTAAGTCCTTTTCTATAGTCAAACTGCAATGAAAATATTGCCAGTCTCCAAAGTGTCAAAAGTTAATAGTAACCCGACTTTCTCCTACTAAGACCACATGTTAAGAGGTTATAAAACAATTAGCCAAATGTCCTAAAAAGGGTACTAGGAGTTATTATAGGTGCTAGGAAGAAGATAAAATATAAACTGGGTTTATTTATTCAAAACTTCACTTATAACTTAATTATGGTTTTAAACTTTCTATGAACTTGTAGAAAAGTCAAATGATAGATGTTACTATCTAGATAATTACTACTAATGATTATGCACACAAATATTCTCTGTTGTAAACTTCTATTCCAATTTGTGATTTGATCTTTGTGTGAATTTGCGATGAACTTGTAACATGTGATCATGCATTATGAAAGATGTTTAAATACTGAAGTCAAAAGAGATAGGATCCTACTACTACTACTTCTACTACTACTACTACTACTACTACTACTACTACTACTACTACTACTACTATTACTAGTACTACTACTATTACTATTACATTTCTCTCTCAATCTCCTACTCTCTCTCACTTTTTACCTTTCTACAATTAGAACTTTTCCCTCCCCCACACCTGCTTAAGATCTTTCTGCTTTTCCCTTTTTGATAGCTTTACATTAGAAACGTTTACAACTTAGTAATAGACTAATTAACCACTTTTATAAGAGTCCTATTTTTCTCCCTGCAAAGACTTCTGACTAGCAAGCTGAAAGTTAGAGTCCAGCAGTTGCTGTTGAGATAGAACTAAGACCATACTGCTTAATCCTGTGCTGTTAGACTACAGGTATTAGCCACCTAAGGCTGCAATCTTTGACCATCAGAAAGAGCAAGACAGTTTTTAGGATATTTTAGAAGTTATCATCAGCATTTTAGTACAGTTAGAATGACAGAGACCCTCAGACTTCAAAGCTATCATCACAGAATCCTACTCTCTGCATACCCAACTACCTTTACCTACAAACACTCAGGTCTCCATATACTGAAATACAATCTTAATATTCTGCTATTTACTTTCTTAACATATTTCCCCTCTAATGTTCCCTGAAACCATTTCATGTCATATTTTATATGTGGTTATTCACTATGTTGTATTAGTGCTGCCCATGTGAATTTGGATATGAGTGTATCCACTAGAACAAAGAAAACCTGCTCATTAGTTAAACAACCCTCCAAAAAGCTTCCAAGTGCCACTTTATCCTCCTAAGAGATGGAGCATGTAGAAAACATTCACATATTTATGTACATAATTCTGGCTGGCTTATCTTATGGATATCTAGAGATACACAATTACTATGAGTTCACAAAAGCAGTGCCCATATTCATGTCCAGAGTCAGCATTTCACAGCACTGGTCATTCCCTGTTCCTTATAATCTTCACTCCTGATCATCAGTGCACTTTCCTGATATGTGGAGTGTATGAATGGTGGCCTGGTATTTCATTTAGAGTTTGGCTTTCAATGTCACTTATTACCTGAACACTGGAATGCAGTTGTACGTTCCAATGACTGTTGTCCAATTCAAAAGAAGTTTTTTGACTAAGATTGCAACTAGTCTATGTGTGTAAACATAAACATAAACGTGGAAGGCAATTTTACAACATCACCATGAGAAAAATTATAATAGGTTCTATCCTCTGACCTATGAGCCTTTAAGTACAATTTCAGTATTAAGCATTGCAGTCCCTCATTTGGTTCATGTCTCAAACCTGTAAACATACATGATTACCTCATAATAGTTGTGCAACCATAGCAACGGTGTGATGAATTTAACAGTGTTATAGCATGCTGTTTACAGCAGTAGGTAAGACCATGGCTAAATTTTATCTCCCCAAGCACCCTGAATAGCATACTCAGACAGTATAAAAGCTAACCAGAAAGGAGATAATTTTCTTGTCATTTTGAGTTGGAATTCAGTTAAAGGGTTTTTTGCTGTTATCATCTTTTTACTTTCACATCGCATGAATTTTACTCTTCATTCAAATATGTTTTAGTTGGTTCATGGGATTGAAGGCTTTGATATCATTTTCAATGATACTTTCTCCAATTAACTCTCCCTAACTACCAGTTTAGTTCACATTCCCTTGTTCCTAACTGCATAAGCCTTTTAAATTCCCAAACCTCTATATTCACATTTTTCCTAGAATTCACTATACCTATTGACTTAGACTTAAATGTATCCTTCTACAAGCTCCTTCTTGGCTTCTACAGAGCAGAAACATAACTATGTATCTGTAAAGAATATATCATTGACAGAACAAGAGATATAACGAAATATAATTATTTCAAACGTAGAAAGAAACTGAGAAATGTGAGTGACACTAATAAGAGAAGAGTTATAAAGAGCTCATTACTAACAAAAGAAATTGGAACTTAGACTTTCAAATATAGTTATACTTTCTGAAAATTGGAAATTTTCTGATATAGAAGTTATTCTAACACTAAGTACTGCCAATTATGTTGGATAAAAGATATTATTTCATATTTTTATGAGTTTAATTATATCAATTCATTGAAAATCATTAGGATTTGCATCATGTGCTAAATTCTGAAATATCTGATGATGCCATGATAATTCATCTAGTTGTTTCCAGTTTAAGATCAAATCATTTTTGAATATTGATCATATGCAAGTAGAAAATTGGAATCATCAATGAATTTCTGACAAAATATTGTTTTTCAAAAAGATGAAGGATATCTTAAATGTATAAAGAAAAATATTAAAAACACTGAAAACAAAGGAAAAATATAAGCTTAATATGAATATGTGTATAAAATAAAATTTGAGATGGAAATTCTACTGATGTCGGATTTGCATTCATATTATATATTTTAAATCAGACAAAACTCTGGGGTAAAGCATTTATAAATATATATATATATATATATATATATATATATATATATATATATATATATATATATATATATGTACATATATACATATATATATGTGTGTATATATATATGTACATATATGCATATATATATATATATATATATATATATATATATGTACATATATGCATATTTGCATATATGTGTGTGTATTTGTATATGTGTGTGCTGTGTGTGTAACACATATATTGATTGTGCTTGGTCTGGAGAGTTGCATTATTAGGAGGTGTGACCTTGTTTGAATAGATGTGGTCTTGTAGGATGAAGTGTGTTATTGTGTAGTTGGATTTGATACATTCCTCTTAGCTTCATGTCAGTCTTCTATCTGCCTTTTGTTAAGTATATAGAATTCTTAGCTCCTCTTGAACTATGACTTCCTGAAAGGTGCCAAGAGCACAGGTTGATGATAAGGGACTATACTTCTGACTCTGTAAACCAGGCCCATTAACTGTGCTGTATTGGTGTTTACTTTGTTAAGATGTGTCTTCATAGCTCTAAACCCTAAATGAAGACACTGTGGATGGAATTAACAAAATATGTTAGAGAAAATGGGCACTTTTTAGACAGTGATGAGCTAGAATGTTGTAGTCTGGTGGACTTTTAAAACAGGTGGCTAAGGTGGAATTCATGAATAGAAAATACTAAATGATATATACTTTATTAGAAATTTGTAAAAGGAAAGAAGGACTTAGGAAAGGAAGAAAATCACGGGATAAAAGATGAAGTCAATTTTTATTTCATTTGATGAAATTTGCATTTTTCTTTTTTTTTTATTCGATATATTTTTTATTTATATTTCAAATGATTTCTTCTTTTCTGGCCACCAACTCACTGAAAGTCCCATGAGCCCCCTTACTTTCCCCCTGTTCTCTCACCTACCCCTTCCTACTTCCCTGTTCTGGTTTTGCCCTATACTGCTAAACTGAGTCTTTCCAGAACAAGGGACTTCTCCTCTGTTCTTCTTGTACCACATTTGATGTGTGGGTTATTTTTTTGGTATTCCAGTTTTCTAGACTAATATTCACTTATTGATGACTGCATACAATGATTGATGTTTTGGGACTGGATTACCTCACTTAGTATGATGTTCTCCAGCTGAATCCATTTGCCTAAGAATTTCATGAATTCACTGTTTCTAATGGCTGAATATTACTCGATTGGATACATATACCACATTTTTTCCATCCTTTCTTCTGTTGAGGGATACCTGGGTTCTTTCCAGTTTCTGGCTATTATAAACAGGGCTGCTATGAACTTAGTGTAGCATGTATCCTTATTACATGCTGAGGAATCCTCTGGGTATACGCCCAGGAGTACTAAAGCAGGATCTTCTGGAAGTAAGGTGCCAAGTTTTCTGAGGAACTGCCAGACTGATTTCCAGAGTGGTTGTACCAATTTGCAACCTCAGCAGCAGTGGAGGAGTGTTCCTCTAGCTCCACAGCCTCCACAAAAACCTGCTGCCCCTAGAATTTTTAAATTTAGCTATGCTGACTGGTGTAAGGTGAAATCTCAGGGTTGTTTTGATTTGCATTTCCATAATGATTAATGAAGTTGAACCTTTTTTTTAAATATTTTTATTTTCTATACTCTTTGTTTACATTCCAAATGATTTCCCCTTTCCCGGATCCCCCCTCCCCATATGTCCCATAAACCTTGTTCTCTCCATCCATTCTCCAATCACCTCCCTCCTTTTTTTTCTCTTTCCTTATATTCCCCTCGAATGCTAGATCAATCCTTTCCAGGATCAGGACCATCTCCATACTTCTTCATGGGAGTCATTTGTTATGCAATTTGTGTCTTGGGTATTCAGGGCTTCTAGGCTAATCAATATCCACGTATCAGAGATTGAATTCTGTGTGTATTTTTTGTGATTGGGTTACCTCACTTAGGATGATATTTTCCAGATCAAACCAATTGCCTAAAAATTTTGTGTATTCATTGTTTCTAATTGCTGAGTAGTATTCCATTGTGTAAATTAACCACATTTTCTGTATCCATTCCTCTTTTGAGGGGCATCTGGGTTCTTTCCAGCTTCTGGCTATTATAAATAAGGCTGCTATGAGCATAATGGAGCATGTGTCTTTATTGCGTGCCACGGAATCTTTGGATATATGCCCAGGAGGGGTATAGAAGGGTCCTCCGGAAGTGTCATGTCCAGTTTTCTGAGGAACCTCCAGACTGATATCCAAAGTGGTTGTACCATCTTACAGCCTCACCAGCAGTGGAGGATTGTTCCTCTTTCTCCACATCCTCGCCAACACCTGCTGTCTCCTGGGTTTTTGACCTTAGCCATTCTGACTGGTGTAAGGTAAAATCTAAGGGTTGTTTGGATTAGCATTTTCCGCATGCCTAATGATGTTGAGCACTCCTTAAGGTGCCTCTCGGCCATTCAAATTTCTTCAGATGAAAATTCTTTATTTAGATCTGTATCCCATTTTTAAATAGGGATATTTGTTTCCCTTGGGTCTAACTTCTAGAGTTCTTTGTATATATTAGATATTAGCCCTCTCTCTGATGTAGGGTTGGTGAAGATATTTTCCAAATTTGTCGGTTGCCAATTTGTTCTTTTGATCGTGTCCTTTGCCTTATTAAAGCTTTGTAATTTTATGAGGTCCCATTTGTCAATTCTTAATCTTAGAGCATCAATGACCTCCATGTAAAACCAGACACACTGAAACAAATAGTAAAGAAACTGGGGAAGACCCTAGAGGACATGGGCCTGGGGAAAAATTTCCTGAACAGGTCAACAATAATTTAAAGTTTAGTTTTATAAGCAATATGAACTCCGTTTCATGGTATGCAATATTGAAAGTAAATGGACATGTTTGGAAAGGGATTATGTTCTATCTGAATGAACATTAAAATATTGAAAACTTTTAATAATTCATGTCATATCTAGTAAGAAAAAATAGAAATTTCCTGAAAATCAGAAAGCTCATAGGTTTTAGTTTGAACCTAACAAGTTTACAAGAAAAGTTTGTAAGCACAATTAGACAGTCTAGAAAATGTTCCTCTCTCATGTCTAGGGTATGTATTTTTTAAGGATTATAGAAAGAATTCTCTTAGAATATCAAATCATATCTCCTATTACATGATAATTATATTTCTTTATGGAATTAATAATGAATGTTTCTACTAAGTATGTTCAAATGAAGCCACTGCCAAGTTACTAGTTAGCTCTGAAGAGCTGGAAGAATCTAGATAGATCAAGTCCTTATTTGATAAAATATCATAAGAATCAAATTAGTTATTATATACTTACCTTTACAGTGGAGCCTGGTATCAAGAATCAATCAATGGATGATTCTAGTCACTAAATACCAATCTGAAGATTGCACTAAATACCAATATGATAGATAATAGCTCCATAGTTAAAAGGATTGGTGGAAAGATAAACACAAACTCAAATAAACACACACAAACTCACATATATGAAGATGGATACATAGATAGATAAATAGATAGATAGATAGATAGATAGATAGATAGATAGATAGATAGATAGATAGATAGATAGATAGATAGATAGACATTTGAAAGATACCAGGAATAATATCTGCTCAAGAAAATGAAGAATACTTTTAAACTGAGTATAATGCATGTTCATTCCCACATACCCTCAATACCTAAACGTTTTTTTTTGCCCTATCAAATGTATATGTAAAAATGCAACATCATTAACACTGTGAATCTTAGATATCAACATGTACATATCATAGGAGACTTTAAATATTATTGTGATTTACTACGTAGACTAAGAAAGATTCACCAACAGGGGGCCAGACTGCATTGAAGATTTAGTTATATTTTTCCATAACAATATTTGCTCATTTCAGAATCAGTTAAATATAAAAACATTCTGTAAATTAATCCATTCTATCATCTACAAGTTCACTATAAAAACCATTAAAGTATATACAAAATATTATTCTATTTGATTTTATTTCTAATATTTAAAGTTTGAGGTTTAAAAATTAATTAATTAATGTTTTTTTCTTCCTTTTATTTTCAGATAAAACATAACATTGATTTCCTTTCTGCAGGAGTCAAACTTGGTGTCTTTCAGAAATATTTTTATCTTGTGTTCATATGCTGGGGACCCCAGACGCATTTCTAATATACATGATCCATACCAGTGCTAATTCAGGAAGCTAAATACAATTCAGATCCAGCTTGTTTCCTAATCCCACAAATTATTCTTGCTCATACCCAAAGGAGGACTAATCTGTTTCTTCACTCAAACACAGTTCAAGCCAATGTAGATGGCACTCAACAAGCCTGCGTTGAAATAAATAACTGGATACAAGCTTCTCAGTACTCAAATATTGACATAGCCTGATCATTTTTTGATTGGATATTGTTTAAAATAAATATACTATGAACATGTGTGTGTGTGTGTGTGTGTGTGTGTGTGTGTACATCATGTATATTATATATACAGCATTTTAGGAAGCCACATGTTTCTTGATTTCTTTCCATGATTTTAATGAGTTATTAACAAAACATATTGCTATATTTCCATAATGGCCATACCAAAAATTATTAGTTAAAATTTTGTTTTACATAATTATATATAATAATCTTTCAAAAATGAGTAATATAGAAATGCTGTGTGACTGAATATAATTTATTTTCCATTTTCCTTCTTCGTGTACTAGGACATCACTTCAGCACAATTCAGTGGCTTATATTGTAAACATGAAAAGCACATCTCATACAAGTATTATACAAAAAGATGATTATTTATACAAATAATTTAAACAAATAATTGGAAATGTCTTCCTATCAAACATTCTGATCTTATCAAAAGGGTTTGTAAGAAACAGTAATATTGGAAGCAAAACCTTACTTCTTTCATCACTCCTTTTCTAAGGAGCTTGTCCTTTGATAAATTCACATGCATATACACTGTTTTCTGCTTCCTTTTTTCTTTTTCTTTTTTTCTTTTTTCTTTTTCTTTTTTTTTCTTTTTCTTCTTGTTCTCTTTGTTCCTTCACTGTTTTGACAGAATCCTTCACAGAATACATAATGGATGTTCATGATAGCCAGAATATTACCCCCTCTGCTTATGTGTGTGTAATATTGACAGAGAGAAAGAGACAGAGAGAGATAGGTAGAGAGAGGAAGGAAGTGAGAGGGAGAGGAAGAGAGAGTGAAAGAACTTGAGACTGTAACACAGCTTTGGTTACTCTTAAGCTAATTTGTTGTTCCAAAGTTGAAGATAGTGACTCAGCCTCTCTTAGATTCTGGAGCCAATAGGACACAAGTATAAACCGTGATTAAAAAATCCTATATCATATAACTCTTTCTAAACTTCAAATGTGTGATGTTTTTGAAAAATGATAATTCAGAGAAAGATTTTCCACACTATCTAATGTATCATATCATAATGTACCAGCCAATATAAGTGAGTATTATATAATATTTACTAAAGGATATGCATGAATCCCCACATGCCAATATAGAGACAGGTCTCAATCACAAGAAACATTTGTACTTCTATTTTTTTTTTTCATCTGAAACCATCTAATCATATATATATATATATATATGAAACAAAATTCAAATATTTGATTAAACAGCATCCTCTACTTCCAATATGTCTGATATTAGATGCTCTTCCATGAAAAGCATCTTCGTATTCCTGGAAATAATGACAATAACTGCTTATGAGAATAATAATTCTGTCCATAATATGAATAAAGTAAAAAAAAATGTTTTAATTGTTTTCTTTGCATATCAGAATTGGAACAAATATATGGACTTTCAAAAAGAAACCAATCATTTTAGTATTGTTTACTATCAAAATCAAAGTGAATTTCACTTTCTTACAGCAATGACACATATAAGGCACACTATCAGCATATGTATGTATATACATACATATACACACACACACACACACACACACACATATATATATATATATATATGTGTATATGTGTATATATGTATATGTATGTATGTGTACATGCATATGTGTGTGTGTGTATATGTATATATGTATATATGTGTATATGTCCATTAGGAGTAGGAATAATATTCTCCATCATGATTGCTCATCACAGCATGCAGCACTGACATCAACATAGCTTCAAATTCAGGTAGGATCATAACCACCAAAGTATATTACATGGTCAGTATGTGGTGCTACCTGCATGCATCAGGAACATCAACAGAATTTTTTGTCAGGTAGGTTTCAGATATCAATCTGAACTTTATTCCCAGCTAAGAGCACTTACCTCAATATGTCTATGAGCATCAGTTTGGACTTTCCAATTCTTCAGATTCTCAAATAGTAACACAGAAAACAGCCATACTTTGGGTCTCCATCAGCAATAGGAATAATGGATTCCATCATGACTGCTGTTTACAATATGCAACAGTAACATCAGATTAGCTTATAGGATGGGGTAAAGGCATCAAATATCATTACAAAGTTGATATCTGGGACTACATACATGCATAAGGAACATCAACTGCGTATCCTCTTTCAGATATATCTCAGTTGTCAATCTGATCTCCATTGCCAGCTCAGAACATGTACCTCAATATGACTGTGGGCATAATTATGGGCAATGGAGTTTATCAGAGTCTCAAGCAGCAACACCAATTATAGCCATAAACAGGGTCTCCATCAGCAATAGGTATAATAGATGTGTTCATGATTGCTGATCACAACAGTCAGCACTAAAATCAATACAGCTTCTTCCTTTCCTTACAGGAGGGATAACAGTTATCAATGCATGTTACATGTTCAACATTGAGGTTGCATTCAAGAATCAGCCACATGAACACAATTTCCTGTGACAGGTAGAATCTTGAACAATATTCAAATCTCTAGTGACAGCAAAAAAAAATACTTACCTCCATTTGACTATGTGCATGAGTACGAACGATGAAATTTATTAGATTTTCAAGCAGCAACAACAAAGGTAGCCATCACCAGGATCTCCATCAAGACAGTCATTGTGGGCTCCATCATGACTTACTTCATTAATACTTACCCAGTCTTACTGACAATGTTCTTTATAATAGAATATTCTCCTGAGGGTCTCATACATCAAGAACCTCTTAAAAAACACACTAACTCTGGATCTCAATATGCCTTCAAAGACGTATTGTAAATATACTTCATTTGTTAGTTGAGAGGGTAAGATGAACTCAGGATTTCAGAATATGTACCCAAAAAACACTAGATTGTACCACAAGGATACAGCTTAAATATGTGCATTGTGAATTAGTTCATAATACACAAGAACTGCAAATACCATATATATCACTCAACTGATTACTGGAAAAAATGTGGTATATTTACACAATGGAGGTTTACTCAGTTGTTAAAAATTATAACAAGTAATTCAAGGGCAAATTATTAGAATTTGAAAAGCTTATTCTGAGTCATTTACCCAGAACTAGAAAGGTATACATTTTATCCTTACCTAACTAACTTTTCTGGATCTATGGATTTTAGCTTGATAACCATTTACTTACAACCTAACATCTACTTAGATGTAAATGTATAGTATGTTTTCTTTTCTAGGTCTGGGTGTCCTACTCAGAATACTCTTTTCTAATTCAAATCATTTGCCTATAAATTACTTATCAATTTTAACCACTGAGTAGTAATTCGTGTTGTAAAAGTACCATTTTTTTTGGTCCACTAATGAGTTCAGTGATATATGTGGTATTTGCTGTTTCCAACTATTATGAATAAATTCACAATGAACATAGTAAAGCTGTGTCCTTGTGGTACAATCAAATGTCCTTTGTGTACATGCTCAAGAGCAGTATATCTTGATCCTGAAATAGATCAACTTTCAATTTTCTGAGGAGCTTGCAAATTGATTTCTATAGGGGGTGTAAAAACTACTCACTCCCACCAGCTCTACACTCTCAACAGCATGAGTTGTCACTTGTGTTTTTGATCTTCTCCATTCTTCCACATGTAAGAGGGAATATTAGGTTTGATTTGCATTTCCCTCATGGCTAAGGATTGAAATTTTTTTTTGCTTTCCTATCCTGAAAATAATGTATTTACATTTGTAACCCCATTTATAACTTTAGCATTTGTTGTTTCAATATCTACTTTTTTGTGATCCTTTTTTGTTGGATATTATATTTCTATGGGAAGTGGAGTTGATAAAATCTTTTCCCATTTAGTAGGTTGCATTTATGGCCTATTGATGATGATCTTTGCTGTTTTAAATTAGCAGGAGAATGATTGAATGTTATACATAATTTTTGTGGTATATAAAATATATGTTACAAAATATTAAAATTACTACAAAAACCAGTAATATGTTAAGATAAATATTACATAATGCCTATCTTAATTATGTCATTACATAATTTTTATTATATTTACACTTGATATCATTATTTCATTCTTTATAGAATTTAGAAATTATATTCTATTGTATAATATAAATCAACACATTAATATTTTCTTTATTTCATACATATTTTAATTAATTATTGTTATACACTTCATATTTTATATAACACTCCGCCAAACCCTATCCATCCCCTGACTGCTCCACATCCAATATCTACTTCCCTTGCACTGTCCCCACATAGATGTCCCTACACATCCACCCTGCCTGACTTCTAAACTCCCTGGGGTCTCTGTTTAATTGAGAGTTAGATGCATTATCTCTGAATGAATACTGGCCACACAGTCCTATATTCTTTGTGTGCTAGTGGCTTTATATCAGCTAATGTATATTGCTTGTTTGGTAGTCTAGAGTTTGAGAGATACTGTGAGTTCAGAATAATTGAGTTTGCTGGTTCTCTTATAGGGTCAGCAAAGCTTGATTTAGCCTTCCCTAATTCAACAGTAGGGGTAGCTGCTTCTGTAAATTGATTTGTTTCAAATATTTACTTCTGACACCTTCACTTGTTTGTTGGGTTTTCTTGAATTCTGTCATGCTAGGTCCATTTTGGGAGCATTCAGTAACAGTTTCATTCCTTTAGACATCCTCTTCTACTGAATCCCACTTTGAACCTGTCATTGGAACTTCTATTTCTCTGACTCTTCTACATTTTCCTCCCTGTAATTCTTTGAGAAAGAAACAATTTTGGATCAGAGGTATGAATGGGGGATGCCCCCCCACTCACTCATTTGAAACCCTATCTTCTTCCTGGAGATAAGTTCTATAAGTTCCCTCTTCATACTGTGAAGCTTATCATCTAAGGTTCCTATCTATTATTTCTGTGAGTATCTCACCTCCCATATCTCTTGTGCATCCTGGAGGATTCCCACAACCTCATACCTCCCTAAGTTGCCGGTTTCCATTCTTTTTGCATGACCACAGCGCTTCAGTCATTTTACCTTCCTCTGTGTCAGATCAGTTTCCACTTCCTGAATCTGACCCTCTCTCCTCAACCCAATCTACTTTCCCTCCCAGGTTTCTCCCTTTCTTCGAACTTGGAATTGCTTTCTTCTCTCTCTCAATTGAGAATGAGTTATGCTCTCATCATTTAATTGACTCATTTTCATAGCCATAATTGATTCTTCACTATGTTTCTGCACTAATCTGCCCCCGGATCCTGGCCATCTAAACAGTGTCAGACATGGTTTTCCTCTTGTGCCATGGACCTTAAATTGTACTAGATCCAAATGTCTGGGCCTCCATTACCTGAGCACATTTTGTAGGCAGGAAAAATTGTAGGACAATGGCTTTGTGACTGGGAGTCTGTTCCATAAATAAACTGCTAGGAGCCTTGCCTGGTTACAGAAGATGGGCAGTTCAGGATCCATATCTGCAATTACAAAAAGATGCCACTAGTGTCATTTTTATGGATTGCAGAGAGTTTTACGTAGGGATCTGAGTTCTGAAGCATGACTGTCCTTTCCTTAACAGATACTGTGCACTTATATGAGAGCACATGCCATGCTTTTCTTTCTGTATCTGAGCTAATTCACTCAGTATAATCTTCTTGAGTTCCATTCATTTGCGTACAAATTTAAGTATATTATTGTTTTTAAACACTGATAAATTATTTCATTGTGTAATTATACCACATTTCTAAATCCATTTTTCTGTTGAGGGACATCTATGCTGTTTACAGTTTCTGACTATTATGAATAAAGATGCAGTAAAGATGGTTGATCAAGTTACTCTGTTGTAGAAAAGTAGAAACTTAAGGGAATATGCTCAAAAGTGATAAAGCTGTGTCTTATTGTAAAATAATTTAGTTTTCTGAGGAACCATCATAGTAATATTCATCCTAGCTGTACAGGTTTGCAATTCTACCAACAAAGGATGAAATGTGTTCCCCATGTTTCAAATCCTTATAAAGGATTTGATTTTTCACTGTACCATGTAAATTTACTTGGGATTTGATATTAGTCATTCTAATAGGTAAAAAGTTATAATCATAATGTAGTTCCATATAGTGTCTCCCTGATAGTTAATGAAAAAGATCATTTTTAAGTGTCTCTAAATATGTGAAATCCTCTGTTGAGAATTGTATCTTAGACCTTGACTCATCAGTTCTTAAATACAGAGTTTATTTATGTTTTTGTGAGTCCATAGACTTTCAGGTATTTCTTTTGTTTAAATTAACTTTTAGTTTTTGGTGGTCTGATAGGACATGGGATTATTTAACTTTTCTTTCTCTCTTAAGATTTAATATGGTAGCAACCTTTAAATTTTAAAGAATGTTTCATGATGTGTTGAGAAGATATTGTATTCTTTTGTTTTGGGTAACAAGTTCAGTAGATGTATGTTAGAACTATTTGGTTCATTAATGTCTATTGTCTACAGTACTTCCTTGTTTAGATTTTGTCTACATGACCACTCCATTGTTTCAATAGGTGTATTGAAGTCACCCACTATGAATTCCTAAGGCTAATGGAAACTAAAATTTGGTACAATTTGTTACCTTTATAAATGAGGATGCCCTTCCATTCAGAAGAATATTTCTAAGAAATGAACATCACCTTGTTGTTCCTCTTCTCTTTGAAATTTATGTAATTTCTTTTCTTGTCTCTGTACTCAGTTTAGGCTTGAAATCATATACACACACATATATAATAAGAATTGCTAAACTAATCATGACTAAATTTTATATATATAATTTCATGCTATATATATATATATATATATATAACATGAAATATATGTAACATATGACACACACATATATATTTATATAGATATGTAATATATATATTACAATGGCTAAACTAGCTTGCTTCTTTGGTCCCTTTTACAAGATACATCAGGATACTGAGTGCTCACCTTATGAACTGAAAACACGAGGCAGAAAGAATTAATTGGAGGTACTAGCTTTGAATTTCTCTCTGTGATGATATACTTTTTCCTCACACCAACACAAGACCTGCTAGCAGCACTAACCATTTGGGATCACTTGTACAAATTCTCAATATTAATTGTTGAATTTCTTCCTTAAACCACAATAGCACACCCTACCCTCAATAGTTAGAGTTCATGTAGGGGGAAGTATTGGAAAAATTGTAAGTATCAAAGATAGTACACGGCTATAAAGAAAGTCTGCTTTAGAGACATGAAAATTCAATTTTACATGTGATTTGATAATGGCTATAACTCTATGAAGAACACCTCAAGAGAATTTAAGACAAATCTCCAGATGCAGGAAAGAGATCTCTAGACAATCCTATTGTGAGCTAAGAACCCTATCTGCTTCTTTCTGGTCACTATTGGAAAAAGGAAATTTATATTTTTAGGGATATGGACTATGCACATACTGATATCAGTAACTGCATATAATTCTTTAAGAGAGAAATGTCTCCTTTAGAATTAGGCACTAAAATACATTAATCTCTTTAAGTCTGGAGTTTGAGAAGATATGTAGGTTATGTAGATGGTGGAAGAAGTATGTTATAGGGGAAGGCTTTGAGTCATTGCACATCACTTGGCTTCCACTTTATTTCCTGTTTTTGTACTTGTAACAGAGGAGAATTCTCAGCTTCCTTTTAGTTTTACTATTCATCTAAGCCTTGCTGACATACAACCATTAATGAAAGAGCCTTTCGTATCTGAAAACATATGCCAAAGTAAACTGTTCCTATTGTGATAAGCCCTGTTCATGGTATTTAATCATAGCAACTATAAATGAATAAAATGGACTTTGTGCATTTATGAAAAAGAACACAGAATATATGGGATAGTTAGTGGTTATGGGATAAATGTAATGAAAGAACTATAAAATATAAAAAGTAGAGTGGATTTTTCTTTTTTAACCTAAACATGCATCAGCTAAATATGAAGAAACTAGGTAAATTTATACTCTATTTATCATATATGTGCTCAGTACATTGAATCCTAAATGATAATTAAATAATTTGTTAATACAGCTTACTATATTAACTATTATAAAACATCTTATAAATAAAGGTTTATATGACAATTATCAGAACAAATCTGAATGGGTTGTATAATGCTTCTATTATAAAAAATATGAGGATAATAAATTTTCATGGTTTATAAAGAAGTAATCAAAGAACTAAAATTTCAAAGATATGAGAACAATTACCAACATGAGGAAATTACCTTCCAACAATTCTCATATTTTTAACAGCCATTTTGTTTAAAATTGTTAATTATCAAAAAATGTGCATGATGTTTAATATTAATCATAATACCCAACATGAAATGAAATAATAATAGATAAAAGATTGAACTATAAAGAAAACAGCATGCTTTCATAGAAGTATTCTTGCAAATATACTAAGGTAAGAATGACAGGTATTTTACGTATGACATATTTCAGATATTAAACATAAAGAACCCTTTATTTATATTTCTCATTTTGCTATGAATATTTGGAGATGTAGTGTTTAAACTAACACATTTTACAGGTGAAACTGTAGTTGTGCTGGCCAGAATTCCAAGAATTATTCTTCCGATCTGTACAGAAATTTACACATAAAGAGAAAGATTTTGTCAGAGAAACTATAATTTCTCATTGTAACTCATTGTTGAGACGCTCTGAATTCTTTGTCCTTTCTCTACAACAACTCTCATTTATTATCTTCTTTCCTAAAGTTTTCTCAACATAAACTCAAATAGATGAATAAAGGCAAAGATTTAGATCCAGTGTAGTGTACCATTTTTGATCTAAATGTTTGCCCCAGAACAAAGTAGGAAACACATAGAAGACATCCAAAATCATACTAGATTGTAACTTTGTTCCCAATATATAAATTTATAATTAGTTCAAATATAAAACTATACAATTGTATATTTAGTAAAAAATTATAGTATATTTTACATATTGCAATCCATGCATTTTTAAATTCTTTTATGTTCTGTGTACAGGTAGTAAAATAAAAGTGATATTTACCAATTTATTTTTGAATTTTTTTATAAAAGCCTTTTTTGCTGTTTAATTTTGTCTTTTATAATGAAAATAGTTTCTTCTCTTATGTAGTACATTGTAACCACTGTTTCTACTCATGGCTCTTCTCCACCTTACTTCACCCCCAGATATATTCCCTCATTTCCTCTTCGGAAAAGCAAATGCCTCCTAGTTATGAGAACCATACAGGACAAAAGAAGACACAATAAGACAAGAAATGTGAAAGCCCTCATTTTATCATGGTTTCAGGAGACAACCCAATAGTAGGCTATTTGTCAAGAGAAAAAAAAAAAAAAGAATTGACAACACACCTCCTCCCATCCTTAGGAGTTTCACAAAACACTAAGAAAAATGCCTCAAAATAACAGTTAGAGGACCTGAGACAGAAATTGCAGGACCTCTTCTTGCAGTTTCAGTCTCTGAGAACCCATGTGGTCCTTTATTAGCTGGTTTGCTGGGTCATATTCTGCAGGTATTCCCCCTTCCCTTTGCCATCTCCATCTTCTGAGCAATTCCCTGATCTCCAAGGGTAGGAAGCTGATAGAGTCCTCCAACATAGATGCTGCATATTGACTGCTGGAGTAAGCCTCTCTGATGATATCTGGGCAATGCAACTATACATCAACATAGCTCAATATTTTTAATAACATTTATTTGACTAATTATTTTCTCTATGTAGCTTTGGCTATCCTCGAAACTCCTCTGTAGGCCAGATTGACCTTGAACACAGAGGTCTGCAGGCCTCGGCCTGATTTCTTTGGCTTCCCTTCTCAGTTCCCTTCCCTTTCCTTCCCTTCTCAGTTCCCTTCCGTTCCCTTCCCTTCCCTTCCCTTCCCTTCCCTTCCCTTCCCTTCCCTTCTCTTCCCTACCCTTCCCTTCCCTTCATTTCCCTTCCTTCCCCTCCCCTTCCTCCACTCCCCTTCTCTTCCCTCCCCTCCCCTTCCATTCCCTTCCCTTCCCTTACTTTAAGTACACTACCTTTCCTATCCTGTCCCTTCTCTTCTTTTCGATTGCTGCTGTCATGTTCATTTACATTTCTCCTTCTTTCTCTTTTTTACTTTCTTTTTCTTTCCTTCTCTGCCCTTTCTCACTCTTTTTCTTCTTTAATTGCTTCCTTGCTTCGTTTCTTTCTTTCTTTCTTTCTTTCTTTCTTTCTTTCTTTCTTTCTTTCTTTCTTTCTTTCTTTCTTTCTTTCTTTCTTTCTTTCTTTCTTTCTCCTCTCCTCCCACTGTCCCTATATGGATGACTTTACCCCCACACCTGATCCCTAAATATCTCTCATATCAGGTAGTGTATATTGTCTGCTTGGTATTCCAGAGCATTAGAGATATTGGGGTTTCAGATTCATTAAGATAGTGTTATCTAAGCTTAATTTGACCTTCCCTAACTCAACAGTAGGGGTCAGCTTCTTCTGTACATTGATTAAGTTCAAATATCTGCATGTGACTCTTTCAGTTTTTTGTTGGGTTGTCCAGATTGCTGTCTTGCTAATTTCCATATTGGAAGCATTCAGTAACAGTGTCATCCTTGGCACTACCTCTTGCACTGGATCCAACTTTGAACATGTCATTGGGACTTCTATTACTCTAGCTCCTGAACATTTACATCCCTGTAATTTTTTCAGACAGAAATAATTTTGGATCAGAGGTATGAATGTGGAATGGCCCCCTACTCCCTCATTTGAAACCCTGTCTTCCATCTGAAGGTAAGCTCTATAAGTTCCCTCTCCATACTGTCAGGCATATCACCTAAGGTTCCTACCTTTTATTTCTGTGAGTCTCTTACCTCCCCGGTATCTGGTGCATTTTAGAGGATCCCCCCAACCTCCTATCTCCTTAGGTTGCCTATTTCCATTCTTTCTGCTGGACCTGAGAGCTTCAGACCATTTTCCTCCCTCAGTGTCAGATCAGGTTCCTGTCCCTACTTCTAAACCCATCTACTCTGCCCTGTCTACTTTCCCTTCCAGATTTCTCCCTCTCTCCTTACTTTTGATTGATTTCATCTACCTCCCATGTTTGAATGAGGTATCCTCACATGATTTAATTGACTCTTTTTCATAGTCATATTTAATTTTATACTAGATTTCTGAGCTAATCTGATCCTGAATCCTGGCCATCTAAATAGTGTCTGACATGGTTTTCCTCTTGTGTCATGGACCTTAAGTTGGACTACATTCAAATGTCTGGGCCTCCATTAACTGAGCACTTTTTGACATTTTGTAGGTAGGACAAAATGTAAGACAAAATTTTGTGACTGGGACTGCTTCCCATCAATAAGCAGTTCTAGAAAAATTGCCTGATTACAGAAGATGGGCAGGATCCATATCTGCAATTACAAAAAGACATTGCTAGTTTAATTTTCACAGTTTCCAGAGAGTTTTATTTAAGCTCCCTGGGTTTGAGGACTGAAGCACAATTGTCCTTTACTTAACAGCTAATGTCCATTTCTATGTGAATAAATAATAGGTTTGTCTTTTAATATCTGAGTTATATGACTCAATATATTCTTGGAAAGTTCCATCCATTTGCCTACAAATTTAGGATAGCATTGGTTTTTACCAACTGAGCACATATTTCATTGGGAAATTGTACGACATTTTCTTAATCTATTTTTCAGTTGAGGGACATCTATGCTGTTTACGTTTTCTGACTATTATGAATAAAGATGCAATAATGATAACTGAGGAAGTGTCTCTGTGGTAACAGAGTAGAAACTTTGGAACATAAACTCAAAAGTGATATAGCTGTGTCTTACTATAGAATAATTTACAGGTTTCTGAGGAACCATTATATTGATTTTCATCATGGCTGTACTAGTTTTTAATTCCCCCAACAATGGAGGAGATATGATCCCCATGTTTCAAGTCCTTGCTACCATGTACAGTTCCTTGAGTTTTGATATTAGTCATTCAGATAGTTATAAATTAATCACAAATTAGTTCTAAATTGTGTCTCCCCAATGGCTAAAGATAATGAAAAAAAAAATAAGTGTTTCTAAACATTTGAAATCCTCTGTTGAGAATTTACCTTCTATCGTGATTCAGCTGTCATTGAATACAGAGTTTATGTATATTTCTGTGCCTTTGTAAGCCTTCAGATATTTCTCTTGTTCAAATGGACTTTTAGTTTATTGTGATCTGAGAGGACACAGAGGTTTATTTAAATTTTCTTGCCTCTGTTAAGATTTAATTTGTCAGTAATGGGTAAATTTTGAAGAGTGTTTCATGAGCTGATGAAAAGAAAATGCATTCTTTTTGGTTTGGATGATATGATCAGTAGAGGAATGTAAGTACTCTCTGGTTCACTATTATCTGTTAGCTCCAGTATCTCTGTTTAGGTTTTGTCCCCATGCCCTCTCCTTTATTGTAAAAGTGGTATTGAAGTCACACTCTCAGTTCCTGGTGTTGCATGATTAAATATAACCTTTGTACAATTTGTTTCCTTTGTAAATATTGATACCTTTCCATCCAGGACAGTCATTTTTTTTAATTCAATATATTTTTTATTTAAATTTCAAATTATTTCCCCTTTTTTTGGACCACCATTCTTTTAACATCACATAAGCCCCCTTCCATCCCCTTGTTCTCCCATCCAACCCTTCCCACTTTCCTGTTCTACTTTTGCCCTATACTGCTAAACTGAATCCTTCTAGAACCAGGGGTCAGTCCTCCATTCTTCTTGTACCTCATTGATCTGTGGATTAAGTTTTGGGTTTTCCAATTTTCTAGACTAATATCCACTTATTACCAATATTGATCTTTTGGGAATGGGTTACCTCAGTGATGTTCTCCAGATCTATCCAGTTGTCTAAGAATTTCATGAATTCATTGTTTCTAATACCACATTTTTTGCATCCATTCTTCTGGTGAGGTATATCTGGGTTCTTTCCAGCTTCTGACTATTAGAAATAGGACTGCGATGAACATAGTGGAGCACGTATTCTTATTACATGCTGGGGAATCCTCTGGGTATATGTCCAGGAGTGATATAGCAGTATCCACCAGAGGTGACATGACCAGTTTTCTGAAAAAAACGGCCAGATTGATTTCCAGAGTAGTTGCACCAGCAGTGGAGGAGTGTTCCTAATATTCAACATCCTAGCAAAAACCTGCTGTCTCCTGAATTTTTAATCTTACTCATTCTGATTGGTGTAAGGTGAAATCTCAGGGTTGTTTTGATTTGCATGTCCCTAATGACTAATGAAGCTCAGCATTTTTTTCTAAGAAATGAAAAATCACCTTGTTGTATCTTTCAAATATTTATGAAGTCTTTCCTTATCCTTGGTACTAATTTTGGTTTGAAATATTTACATAAATATATACCAGAATGGCTAAACCAGCTTGCTTCTTTGGTCCATTTGATTGTACAGGATAGATCAGGATACTGAGTGCTCACATCGTGAACTGAAAGCAGGAAGGAGAGAGAATTAATTGGAGGTAATGAATGTTACCAATTGTGAGTTTCTGTCTGTGATGATATACTATTTTCCTCACACCAATCCCAGTCTTGCAAGCAGCACTTAGCATTTGGGATAAGTTGTTCAAATTCTCAATATTAAGGATGGAATTACATACTTTTTTTATTCAAATTTTTCTTGCTTTAAAATATGGTATATTCTTCATTTACATTGCAAATAATTTCCCTTTCTGGCTCCACACTCCCCGAATGTCCCATAAGCACTCTTCTCTCCCCCTGTTCCCCCATCTACTCCTTCCCACTTCCCTGTTCTGGCATTCCTCTATACTGCTGCACTGAGTCTTTCCTGAAACAGGGGCCACTCCTCCGTTCTTCTTGGACATCATTTAATATGTGGATTATATCTTGGGTATTCAAAGTTTCTATGCTAATATCCCCTTATCAGTGAGTACATACCATGACTGATCTTTTGAGACTTGGTTACCTCACTTAGTATGATGTTCTCTAGCTCCATGCAATTGTCTAAGAATTTCATGAATTCATTGTTTCTAATGTCTGAATAGTATTCCATTGTGTAAACTTGCCACATATTTTGTATACATTCTTCCATTAAGGAACACCTGGGATCCTCCCAGGTTCTGGCTACTACAAATAGGGCTACCATGAACATAGTAGAGCATGTGTCCTTATTGCATGCTGGGGAATCCTCTGGGTATATGCCCAGGAGTGGTAAAGCAGGATCCTCTGGAAGTGCTGTGCCTAGTTTTCTGAGGAACTGCCAGACTGATTTCCAATGTGGTCGCTCCAACTTGCAATCCCACCAGCAGTGGAGGAGTGTTCCTCTTTCTCCACATCCTCACCAACACCTGCTGTCTCCTGAGTTTTTGACCTTAGCCATTATGACTGGTGTGAGGTAAAATCTCAGGGTTATTTTGATTTGCATTTCCCTAATGATTAATGATACTGAACATTTCTTAAGGTGCTTCTCAGCCCTCCTAAGTTCTTTATGTGAAAATTCTTTGTTTATCTTTGTACACCATTTAAAAAGGGGTTATTTGGTTCTCTTGGTTCTACCTCCTTGAGTTCTTTGTATATATTAGATATTAACCCTCTGTCAGATTTAGGGTTGGTGAAGATCCTTTCCCAATCTGTTGGGTGAAGTTTTGTCCTTTTAACTGTGTCCTTTGCCTTACAGAAACTTTGTAGCTTTTTGAAATCTCATTTGTCTATTCTTGAACTTAGAGCATACGCTATTGGTGTTCCGTTTGGGAACTTTTCCCCTGTGCCCATGTCCTAAAAGGTCTTCCCCAGTTTCTTTTCACAACAGCACACCCTTCTCTAAAGAGTCAGATGTCAACTTGGAGGAGAATGTGAAAGATTCTTTGATTCAAAGTTAGTGAATGACCCAAAGAAAGTCTGCTTTCAAGGCATAGAATGCATTTTTACAAATGAGTTATAGTGGCTCTAACTATATGCATGAGACCAGTTCAAGACCATGCTAGACAAATCTCAGGATGCAGGGAATGGTACTCTAAAAAATTCCAGTGTGAGGTTAAAAAATCTAGCCACTTCTTTTTGGTCACTATTGGGAAATTGAATTTTATATTTTTAGGGATATGGACCATGAACATAAAAACAACAGTAACTGTATATGATTATTTAAGTGAGAAATGTCTCCTTTAAGATTAGATATTAGAATACATTATTCTCTTCATGACTGATGTTTGTGAAGGTATAATAGCTTATGTAGATGGTAGAAGAAGTATCGTATAGTATGCCGGCTTTGAATATTTGCACATCACTTGACTTCTACCTTATTTCCTTTTCAGTGCTTATAACAGATGAGAATTCTCAACTTCCTACTAGTTTTACTATTCATGACACTTGCTACCATTCAACCCATCATGAAAGAGCCTTTTCTATCTGAAAACATGACAAACTAAACTATTCCTTTTGTGAGGAGTCCTGGTCATGGAATTTTATCATCCCAACTGTAAATTAATACAATGAACTTTGTAAGGTTATCAAAAACACATAAAATATGAACGGGGTAGTTACAGGTAGAGGGATAAAAGGAATGAAGGAACTAGAAGAAATGAAATGCAGAATGCATTTTTCTTTTTTAACCTAAACATCCATCAGCTTAGAATGAGGAAACTAGGAAACTTTAGTTTATAGAATTTTGAGCTCTGATTGGATTCAAGGCCCACTACACAGATGGGCAAATTTGATCAGTTCCCATAGCTCAGGAGGTCATTTGACATAGTTGAGAACCTACTATGATTCTTTTTAGCTAGGTGGATATAGTATCATCAACCCACACAAGAAAACATATCATATATATTTGAGTAATATTTAGTTGTAATAATAATGTAATTCCATCAGTTGAAGAAAAATAGGTAGAAAATGTTATGTAAATTGAGTGAAGCCTGAATAATTGTATACATGGTTTTTGAAAGGTAAATTAGAGGTAAAAAAATAACTTTCACTATGTATGTTAATTTACGTATAACTTACATGTAGAATAGGTATTTATATAGCTACCTAATAGTGTGAGATCTTTTGATATATTCTGACACTCTGATTTCATCTAACCCTCTCCCCTACGTCTGCATGTATATCTCTCCCTAATTAGAACCTGACTGACTATTCTATGACGTTCATCAGTTCACTTGTAACTTCCTTTTGACCCATCTACTGCTCTCTGACTTTAAAGCCTTCGATGGTTCTTATTTACTAGATTCAGAATTTTCTTCATGTTATGCACTCGGATCAGCAGATTTCGATGTACGAGACACTGATGAGAAAGAACACACAACTTTTATGATTTATTGTCTAGATTAACTCACTCAGTACCATTTTTTATAATTTTATTCATGTTCTTGGCAAAGTCTTTACTGCATCATTTGACGGATGAATACTCTTCCATAATGTATATGGACCACACATCAAGTGATCAAATAGGGCATTTATATTACTTCTATTTTCTAGTTATTGTGAATATATCAATAATGAATATGAAAGAGAAATATTTGCAAAAGAATGTTGAGTGTTAGGGTAAATAACAATGGGTAGTAAGATTCAGCACATCTAAAAACAAAACAAATCAATAAAATCCTTATAATGAGCTTGAGCAGGTGCTAGATGTTTTAGCTTCTTAAGTGATGTAGTAAAATGTTCTAACAAAAGCGGCTTTTATCTTTCTGAGAGAGAAAATGTTAATTTGGCTCCCATCTTGAGGTTGCTCTTTTCATGACAGGAAAGTCACAGCAATGAGACCTTGAAAAAATGCATTATACCAAGCATAGAGTCAAAAGTAGATAAGAATGAATTAATACATTTTGAACTTGCTACCTCCATTTTGTGTAATCCAGAATGTCTGAACCAGGCCATGATGCATAATATAATTCAGAATGGCTTAGCTGTATCAAGTAACATAATCAAGTATTTCTGCACAGACAATATTTGAGAATTTTCTTAATTTAGATTACGAATCTTTTTAATGTTTCCTCATGTATCCTATATGTCCTTAGTATCTTGATTCTTTAATGATAATTAAATAATTAATTAATACAAACTACCATATTAGCTATTATAAAACATCTTATAAACAAAGGTTTACCTTTTAGTTAATTTTCAGAAAAAGCAAAATGTGAAGTATACTGCTTCACATTATATACATATATATATATATATATGTATGTATATATATATGAGGATAACAATTCTTTGTGGTTTCAAAAAAAATAATCAAAGAATTAGAAATTCACTGATATGAGATCAGTCACCATATACATGAAAAAATTTCCTTTCAGCAGTTTGAATATTTTCAACAGTCATTTTGTTTAAACTTGTTAAATATTAAAATATGTAATATGTTAAATATTTGACATACTACCCACATTGAAAGGAAATAATAATGAATAAAAAGAATGAACTGTAAAGAATACAGTATTCTTTCACAAAAATATTCTTGCAAATATTTTAAGTTAAGAAAAACAGGTTATTTGACTTCTGACATATTTCTGTTAATAAACAAATATCCTTGATTTGTATTTCTCATTGTGCTATGAATTCTGGAGATATGGTATTAAAAATTTTATAGGTAAAATTGTTGTTGTGTGGGCCAAAGTTACATGAATAATTCCTTAAATCTCTTCTGAAATTTACCTATAAGGGATAGATCTTGTCAGAGAAAATGTTATAATTTCTCATTGTAACTCACTACTGGGACTCTGTGAATTCTTTGGATTTTCTCTACTAGAGCTCTTATGTACTACATTCTTTCCTAATGTTTTCTCAATGTACACCTAGAGAGATTAATATAGGCAAAGATTTTGACGCAGTTTAGTATACCATTTGGGAAATGATAAATAGAGAAAACCGGGAACATTACCAGAATTCATGATATTCTTAGGCAAATGGATAGAGCTGGAGAACATCATACTAAGTGAGGTAACCCAGTCTCAAAAGATGAATCATGGTATGCACTCACTAATAAGTGGATATTAACCTAGAAAACTGGAATACCCAAAACATAATCCACACATCAAATGAGGTACAAGAAGAACGGAGGAGTGGCCCCTTGTTCTGGAAAGACTCAGTGAAGCAGTATAGAAGCAAATCAGAACAGGGAAGTGGGAAGAGTTGGGTGGAAAAACGGGGAGGGAAGGGGACTGATGGGACTTTTGGGGAGTGGGGGTCCAGAAAAGGGGAAATCATTTGAAATGTAAATAAACATATCAATAAAAAACAAAAAACAAAACAAAACAAACAAACAAACAAAAAGGCTATAAGGTAATATGGAACAAAAGGGAAGAGAAACGAAAGTAAGTGAAACATGTAAATTGAAAATCATGAAGAATGGTTATAGGTGGTAAAGAAATAGCTAATAAATAGAAGTCGAACACAAGCAGAAATCTTTAGTAGATTACACAAATAAAAGAAAATTTAGCAATTATAGCCAACCAAAAACATATTTTTAAGCTTATATAAAGTTAATAAAATTAATAAAATTAATAAACTAAATTCTAAATAAGTAATAATTAAAATTTAATATTTTATTACTATACATTTTAACACTTGAAATATTTTTCTACATTCTAAGGATATAAAACTTTGAAAATTAAAAAGATAACTTTACTTGTTAAGTATTTTATTATTATTATTATTATTATTATTATTATTATTATTATTATTATTTTATGTATAAGAAGAGAAAGAAGCAAAAAAGCAACGAAAAAGGCCAAAAGCTTCCTTGTAACCTTGTGGGATTTAGTGGGGTCAAGTGCTATGCAGACTATCGAAAAGTAAACAATTTTGCTTTATAAACAATTATTAACATTATTGGATAATGAATTGCATTAACACAGACTTCCATATCCTTACACACTTCTGTTTAAAATTTCACTTTAAAGGTTCTCAATATCAACTTTAAATAAAACAGGGCACATGTTAAATATATGTTACTGATTAGATCATGATGTTATTACTGATCTAGTCTTTCTCAACTATAACTAACCTAGAGAAGTCTGGGTCAGTTGTTCTTTTACTTCTTTCAATTATTTTCCTGTACAATATTCCTTGGAATAATTTCTTTGGTAACAGCAGCTTTGAGACCCCTTTCTACTCAGGAATCCAGCATCTGTGCCTTAATTGTAGCACAAATTTTATTTATATCATAGGGTCACTAGTGTGGTTTCTGCTTCTTGTGTGCCAAACTGTCACAAGAATGTTATGTATATTCATACTGCATTAGATAGTAAATGTGTCCCATGGAGGCTGGGAAGATGATTCATTATTTAAGAACACTGTTTTATACACATAATACACATGATATGCAGCATGTTTCATTAATTCTACTTCCTGGGAACATGAAAATTTTCTTTTATATGTGTATGTAGAACTTTCACAATATTGACCAGGAGGGTAACACCTGTAGCATATGCTCTAAGATCAAGAATTAATAAATCAAACCACATAAAAGTACAAAATGTATGTAAGAGAAAGGACACTGTCAATAGGACAAAATGGCAACCAAATATATGGGAAAAGATCTTCACCAACCCTGCGTCGTACAGAGGGCTAATATCCAATATATACAAAAACTCAAGAAATTAGACACTGGAGAGCCAAATATCCCTACTAAAAACAGGGTACAAAGATAAAAAATGAATTCTCATGTGAGGAATATCAAGTGGTTGTGAAGCAATTATAGAAATGTTGAACATCCTTAGTCATCAGGGAATGAAAATCAAAACAACATTGAGATTTCACCTCATATCACTCAGAATGTCTAAGATAAAAACTCAGGAAATAACAGATGCTGGCAATGATGTGGAGAAAAAGGAACACACCTCCACACTGCTGGTAGAATTGCAAGCTGGTACAACTACTCTGGAACTCTGACTGGTGAGTCCTCAGATCTCTGAGCATCATTCCTCCTCTTCTTGAACAGGTATTATTACTGATATCTATCTGTCATCTGTCTGTCTGTCTTTCTGTCTGTCTGCCTATATATCTCTCATCTATCTATCTATCTATCTATCTATCTATCTATCTATCATCCATCCATCAATCCACACATCCATCCATCAATTCATCCACCCTTCCTTCCTTCCTTCCTTCCTTCCTTCCTTCCTTCCTTCCTTCCTTCCTTCCCTCCTTCCTTCCTTCTTTCCTTCCTTCCTTCCTTCCCTTTTTCCTTCCCTTCTTCCTTCGTTCTTATCTATCTATCTATCTATCTATCTATCTATCTATCTATCTATCTATCTATCTATCTATCTATCTATCTATCTATCTATCTATCTATGTATAGATCTATCTATCTATCTATCTATCTATCTATCTATCTATCTATCTATCTATCTATCTATCTATCTATCTATCTATCTATCTATCTATCTATCTACCTACCTACCTACCTAAATACTTACCTACCTATCTACCTAACTACCTATCTATTTATTTATCTATGTATCTATGTATCTATGTATCTATGTATCTATGTATCTATGTATCTATGTATCTATCTATCTATCTATCTATCTATCTATCTATCTATCTACCAATCTATCATGCCACACATATATTTATGAAAATGATTAATTAGATAAAAGTAACTTCTGATATCTATCTGTCTGTCTGCCTATATATATCTCTCTATATCTATCTATCAATCCACTCATCTATTTATCTATCTCTATCTATCTATCTATCTATCTATCTATCTATCTATCTATCTATCTATCTATCTATCTATCTACCGATCTACCAATCTACCTGTCTACATATTTTTGTATATATATATATATATATATATATATATATATGACATATCTATCATGTCACACATATTTTTATGAAAATGTTTATTTAAATAAAAATACCTCTGGTTGCACAGTTGTTAAAAAGTACAATACTAAATCCAAAACACTGAAGGACAAGAAATCCAGGCTCCACTGTAAAGTTATGGATGCAATAACTAATCTGATTCTTATGATGCTCTAATAGAATTAGGAAGTCTTCTATCTTGACTCTCCAGATTTAGAAAACTAGATTACAACGTGGCAGTGGTTTCATGGAAAGTTGCTCAGTAGCAATATTCAGTACCAATTCCCTAAAGAAACAAAGTTATCAAGGAAGAAGAGCTAAACTTTGAGCATCTAGGAGAATGCTTTCTCTAATTCTCCCAAAAATACCTATCCTGAATATGAGAGAGGACTATTTTCTAGACAATCTGATTGTATTGCCCACTATGAATACAAACTTTTCTTGTAAACTGGTTATTCTTCAACACAAAACCTATACATGCTTGGGTTTCAAGAAAACTGTTGCTTTTATCCAAGGTATGCTATGTTTAAAAAGTTTAAAATTTTTAATGTTCATTCAAATACAAAGGAATCACTTTCCACATATATTCCTTCACTCTTAATATTTAATATCTTGAAACTGAATTTTTTTTTGTAAAATTTCTTTACATTATTGTTTCAGATATGTGATGATCAACATTGGATGCTGTTGCTCCTGATTCCCCTAATCTCATGGCTCTTAAATATTTTCTACCTAAAAGCTGTTTACATATTCTTTGTCAGATATATCATATGTATTGGACAGCATGATACTCACTTAATATATGTTTTAATATTCAAATTGTATAAACAATGTAAGAACTTTGAAAGAGTAACTATGAATCCCTATTGGTCATACATATGTCTCTACATTCTTTATCTCACCTATATGACTTTCATATTAATATTATTTTGTAACCTCTATACATTAGTGTTTGAAGTCAGTGATGAGAACCATTGGCCACTGTTCCTCCTCACTTTGAATCTTGTGGTCTCACTTGATTTCTACATAAATGCGGATGACTCTACATATTCTGTGAATGATATGCCATATGCTTTGACCAGAAATATAGTAACTTAATATATAATTTAATAGTTGTATTGTATGAGCAGTGTACAGTAAAGAAACCAATAAAAAGTAGTCACTCCATTATTATACGAAAGGTTAGTATAGATTAGACAGAAATATTCAAAGCCATCTTAGAAATGTTTACAGCCGATTGAAGTTTGATTTTAAGAATATCTAAAGAGAACAGAAAATATCAAGGCAGAATATTGGAGATACATAAAGGACTGATAGATACTTTCCTTTCATAAAGAGAATGGGTCTTTTATAAGATTTTAGGAGTTACCTTAGTGCAGAATCAGATGGGGATGTTTGTGAAGGAACAGAAATCTAGGTGAAATATATAACAATTACTTTTAATTCTTCTTTAGGTAAAAGTAATGGTCAGTGTGACTGTTGACAAACCTGATAGGAGTCTCAAATCAATGGATTGTCAATTTCTTTTTCCAGAGACAAGGGAAATGACTCTTTACTCTGAACAGGGTAATTTTTTATAATACACTAATTTTGGTTTTGAGCTTTTTATTTGTTTGGTTCTAACCACCAGTAATGCATATGTACTCTATCTTGAGGTGGGGCAATCTTGGCATTTTAGAATATATGGACTCTCAGAGAACTAATTGCAATTCATTTTTTGGAAAACCTGAATATTTACTTAAACTAAACATATATTAGCTATATAAATTGTATTGAATCCTTTTAAGTGACTGTCTTCTTCAATAGGCTTAAAATATTCCTGTGATTTTCGGTTTATCAACTCTAAAATTGACAATGTTGATGAAGTCTACATTTGCTCTTTTACTTTTTCACTCTTAAAATGTTTAAAAAATAGGAATTGAGAACATTTGAGGACGCATTTACATCACAATACTTTACACAAATATTTCTCCTATTGTTGCAGAAATATTATTGTGGGTATCTATCTATCTATCTATCTATCTATCTATCTATCTATCTATCTATCTATCTATCTATCTATCTATCATTCTATTTCTTGAATATAAGTTTTCCCTTAAAATGTTTCTAACAATTATAAAATAATTATTTTTGAAGCCAATAAATATATAGAAGTCATGTGAGTATAACTGGGTCAGGTGACTATTAACGTCACAATTGTCTATCACCCTTACTAGTAAAGGCAACTCAGATCTCAATACTTTGTCTATAAATTGTACTCAGCAGTTGGGGTTCCGACAGAAGAAGGCAAAATAAAATTTCCTTTCCATTGAAGGTTCTCCCTTCCAGCCTCCACAGACATGATATTTTTATGTCTAAATTGAATCTCATATTAGACTAATCATATCAGGAATTGATTTCTTTTTATTCCTCCACAAAATTAATTTTCATATTATTTTTATACTATCTTTACATTTTTGTTTGAAGTGGGTGATGACAATTCTAGGTAGCTCTATCCCATAGACACTTTGATTCACAAGGGATCATAAATGTTTTCTAAGTAAAATATATGGTAGGTTTGTTCATTTTCTTTGAGAAAGGAAATATTTTTTTTGGACAAAAATATTTCCTCTTAAGGAAAAATATATCTCAAATATTCCAGTTATATGAGCGTATCACAGTAAGGGGAGTAAAGGAAGTGAAGGAAGTAAAAAGAAGATTTTCCACTCTATTATTACGTTGAAGAATTTCATTATGAGTTAGAAAGAAAACATGTTTAGAGGCAGCTAGAAGAATTAAAGGAGAGAAAAACTGATTTGATATTTCCAAGGCTGGGCAATAAAGAAGGAAGTATATCCAGGAGAGAAAAATTAGGATAATTTCAGTTGGAGAAACTCTGCATTGATAAAGATGCAAAGTGGGTTCTATCATTAGAAGAGTACAGGAAATGGAGAGTTTTGGAAAGATGCAGTAATCTAAATGTAGACTTTAAAATGTACATGTATTCTTACTTCCCACAGTCCTAACCATATAGGAGTCACAGGCAAGCAGCAAGGGAAATGACTCCATTTCTAGACCAGACAAACTTATCAAATATTTTTGGAAGGCTGCAGTGTTTTTTGTTTGTTTGTTTGTTTTCTGATTTGACAGTCATCAAGTTAATTATAACAGATTTTACAGCTCTACTGAACATCAGAATCACAAAATCTAATTAATCTAAATTATGTCTTGAGTTTAGATTAATACACTTTATCTTTGAGAATATAATGTACCCCAGCTGCTCATTTCTATGTTTTCACCTGTCAAGACAGTTTGAAAAAGGAACAAACACATTACAAGAAAATTTCTGAAGACATACAGGGCAATATAATAAAGGCCATGGATTTAATGTGTATAAAGTGGCATCTGAAAAATTTAACTCAGGTTAATTTTTTAATTTCTTACTATCTTTCTCACTAGCATATTATTTATGTTCAGAATTAAAATTTTCTTTTAAGATCACATATTTGTGAGTTGCATAAATTATAAATGTTGCTATAATCTCAATATTCTCTTTAAACTTTATTTACTGTGTTCCCATATCATGAAATTAAAATTCAGTGTGACCATTATTCTAATCAATTGAATACTTGTTCTGTTAGGTAGTGACCTATACCACGAGGACCATAATTTTTTTTCAATATAGAATCCCCTTTGAAGGAAGAAATGAGAGGGATAAATCAAAAATTGCTTGGCCAAGGCCCCATGGAACTCACAAGGGGCACAAAAAAGGTGCTGTCAAGAATGTGGAGAAAGAAAAAAACTCCTCCACTGCTGGTGGGGCTGTAAGATGGTACAACCACTTTGGAAATCAGTCAGGAGGTTCCTCCGAAAATTGGACATGAGACTTCCAGAGGACCCTGCTATACCTCTCCTGGGCATATACCCAAAGTATTCCCAGGCATGCAATAAAGACACATGCTCCATTATGTTCATAGAAGCCTTATTTATAATAGCCAGAAGCTGGAAAGAACCCAGATGCCCCTCAAAGGAGGAATCGTTACAGAAAATGTGGTATATTTACACAATGGAATACTACTCAGCAATTAGAAACAATGAATTCACAACATTTTTAGGCAAATGGTTTGATCTCGAAATTATCATCCTAAGTAAGGTAACCCAATCACAAAATAATACACATGGAATGCAATCTCTGATAAGTGGATTTTAATTAGCCCAGAATCCCTGAATGCCCAAGGCACAAATTGCATATCAAATGACGCCCATGAAGAAGTATGGAGAGGGTCCTTATCCTGGAAAGGATTGATCTAGCATTGGAAGGGAATATAAGGACAGAGAAAAAGGAGGGAGGTGATTATAGAAGGGATGGAGAGAAAAAGATTTATGGGACATATGGGGAGGGGTGATCCGGGAAGGGGGATATCATTTGGAATGCAAACAAAGAATATAGAAAATAAAAATATTAAAAAAAAGGTTGGAAGATGTGCAAGCACATAACCGGGATTGTAGCATCTTTAAACCTGGTTTATGAATATTGATATTTCATGGGGTATATGGAATATACAGTGAGACCTGGTCTCAAAATAAAATGATTAAAATATCAGAAGCAGTTGACCTCCTGTTAGTTTTTTCCATGTAGAATGTAGAAAACTGAGAGGGGAATCCCTGGTTATGATCCTTGTACACAACAGACAATGTTAGTAAGTCTCTTGACTTCATTGTTTCAAAATTAGTATGAAGAATCAAGAAATAGCTATGATCCCTACTAATAGCAGTTACTAATTAGTGAAAACTACATGCACTGATTACTTGCTAGTTGGTGATTCTGCACATACTAGAGAAAAGTGCTGTGATTAAAGGACTGAGTATACAAGGTTTCACTCTATCTTATGACCATAGAGGTTGTTTTCTGGGATTATGTCACATATAACTCATGATCATAGCCTTCATATAATTCTAGAAAGTATGAATTTGATACTGATATTTTCAAGTTGATAATTTAAGAGATGTTCTTATTAGTTCGTAAGAGGTCTGGTGAACAGACATCAATAACATACCTTATTCAGCTTGCGAAGTAAACTTTTGCCATTATTATATAATATTCCTGTAGATCCTTTCCAAAAACTGTGAGAAAATGAGATGTTCAGATGAGAATAATTGGAATAAATTAGGCTTTCTTTTCTCTCTTTGTTTGTTTGTTTGTTTGTTTGTTTCTTTCTTTCTTTCTTTCTTTCTTTCTTTCTTTGTTTCATTGTTTCTTTGTTTGTTTGTTTCTTTCTTTTTTTTGAAAGAAACAGAAATCGGCATTTTTTTTTAATTTTCTATACTCTTTGTTTAAATTTCTAATGATTTTCACCTTCCTGGTTCTCACCTCCTCATAAGTCCCATAAGATCTCTTCATTCCACCCATTACCCAATCGACCCCCTCCCACTTCGCTGTCCTGGCAATACCATAAAATGCTGCATCAAGCCTTTCCAGGACCAGGGTCGTCTCCTTCCTTCCTTCTTAAGAATGATTTGATATGTGAGTTATATCTAGAGTATTCAGAGCTTTGGGGCTAATATCCACTTGTCAGTGACAGTATTCGATGTTTGTTCTTTTGTGAAAGAGTTACCTCACTTAGGATAATATTTTCCACTTCCAACCACTTGCCTAAGAATTTCATGAATGCATTCTTTTTATTTACTGAGTAGTAATCTATTGTGTAAATATACTATATTTTCTGTATCCATTCATCCATGGAGGGACATCTTGGCTCTTTCCAGCTTCTGGCTATTATAAATAGGGCTGGGAACGACATAGTGGGGCATGTGACCTTATTGCATGCCAGGGATTCCTCTGGATATATGCCCAGAAAGTATATTGCAGGGTTCACCAGAATTGTCATTTTCAGTTTTCTGTGTAACTACCAGACTGATGTCCAGAGTGGTAGTACCATCTTGCAATCCCACCAGCAATGGAGGAGTGTTCCTCTTTCTCCACCTCCTTGCCAGCACCTGCTGTCTCCTGAGTTTATGAACTTAGCGATTCTGACTGCTGTGTGGTGAAATGTCAGGATTGTTTTGATTTGCATTTCTATGATGACTATGGATGTTGAACATTTCTTAAGGTTCTTCAAAGCCATTCAGTATTCCTCAGGTGAAAACTCTTTATTTAGCTCAATACCGCATTTTTAAAGGGGATATATGGCTCTCTGGAATCTACCTTCTTGAGTTCTTTTTATATCTTGGATATTAGCCCTCTGTCACACGCTGTGATGGTAAAGATCTTTTCTCAATTTGTTCTTTTGACAATATCCTTTGCCTTACAGAAACTCTGTAGTTTTATGAGGTCCAATCTGTCAATTCTTGATCTTAGAGAAAACGTTATTGGTGTTCTGGTGAGGAAAATTTTCCCTGTGTCCATCTCCTCACGGATCTTGCCCAGTTTATTTTCTTTTTTTTTTTTTTCTTTCGCTCATTCTTCTTTTTTTTATTCGATATAATTTTTTATTTACATTTCAAATGATTTCCCCTTTTCTAGACCCCCCACTCCCCAAAAGTCCCATAAGCCCCTTTCTCTTCCCCTGTCCTGCCACCCACCCCTTCCCAATTCCCCATTCTGGTTTTGCCGAATACTGCTTCACTGAGTCTTTCCAGAATAAGGGGCCACTCCTTCTTTCTTCTTGTACCTCATTTCCTGTGTGGGTTATGTTTTTGGTATTCCAGTTTTCTAGGTTAATATCCACTTATTAGTGAGTGCATACCATGATTAACCTTTTGAGTCTGGGTTACCTCACTTAGTATGATGTTCTCTAGCTCTATCCATTTCCCTAAGAATTTCATGAATTCATTTTTCTAATGGCTGAATAGTAGTACTCCAATTGCGTAGATATACCACATTTTTTGCATCCACTCTTCTGTTGAGGGATACCTGAGTTCTTTCCAGGATCTGGCAATTATAATAGGACTGCTATGAACATAGTAGAGCATGTATCCTTTTTACATGGTGGGGAATCCTGTGGGTATATGCCCAGGAGTGGTATAGCAGGATCTTCTGGAAGTGAGGCGCGCAGTTTTCAGAGGAACCACCAGACTGATTTCCAGAGTGGTTGTACCAATTTGCAACCCCACCAGCAGTGGAGGAGTGGTCCTCTTTCTCCATACCCTCTCCAACACCTGCTGTCTCCTGAATTTTTAAACTTAACCATTCTGACTGGTGCAAGGTGAAATCTCAGGGTTGTTTTGATTTGCATTTCCCTAATGACTAATGAAGTTGAGCATTTTTGAAGATGCTTCTCCACCATCCGAAATTCTTCGGGTAAGAATTCTTTGTTTAACTCTGTACCCCATTTTTTAATAGGGTTGCTTGGTTTTCTGGAGCCTAACTTCTTGAGTTCTTTATATGTATTGGATATTAGCCCTCTATCTGATGTAGGATTGGTGAAGATCTTTTCCCAATTTGTTGGTTGCCGATTTGTCCTCTTGATGGTGTCCTTTGCCTTACAGAAACTCTGTAACCTTATGAGGTCCCATTTGGTAATTATTGATCTTAGAGCATATGCTATTGGCGTTCTATTCATAAACTTCCTCCCTGTACCGATGTCCTCAAGGGTCTTCCCCAGTTTCTTTTCTATTAGCTTCAGAGTGCCTGGCTTTATGTGGAGGTCCTTGATCCATTTGGATTTGAGCTTAGTACAAGGAGACAAGTATGGATCAATTCGTATTCTTCTGCATGCTGACCTCCATTTGAACCAGCACTATTTGTTGAAAAGGCTATTTTTTTCCATTGGATGTTTTCAGCCTCTTTTTCGAGGTTCAAGTGGCCATAGGTGTGTGGGTTCATTTCTGGATCTTCATTCCTGTTCCATTGATCCTCCTGCCTGTCACTGTACCAATACCATGCAGTTTTTAACACTATTGCTCTGTAGTATTACTTGAGGTCAGGGATACTGATTCCCTCAGACTTTCTTTTGTTGCTGAGATTAGTTTTAGCTATCCTGGGTTTTTTGTTGTTCCAGATGAATTTGATAATTGCTCTTTCTAACTCTGTGAAGAATTGAGTTGGGATTTTGATGGGTAGTGCATTGAATCTGTATATTGCTTTTGGCAAAATGGCCATTTTAACTATATTGATTCTACCGATCCATGAGCATGGGAGGATTTCCCCCTTTCTCCTTATCTTTTCAATATTGTGCTTGAGGTACTAGCTCGGGGAATTCGACAACATAAGGAGGTCAAAGGGATACAAATCAGAAAGGAAGAAGTCAAACTATCATTATTTGCAGACGACATGATAGTCTACCTAAGTGACCCAAAAAACTCCCCTAGAGAGCTCCTACAGCTGATAAACAACTTCAGCAAAGTGGCAGGTTATAAAATCAACTCAAGCAAATCAGTGGCCTTCCTATACTCAAAGGATAAGTATAAGGATAAGCAGGCTGAGAAAGAAATTAAGGAAATGACCCCCTTCACAATAGTCACACACAGTATAAAGTATCTTGGGGTGACTCTTACCAAAAATGTGAAAGATCTGTATGACATGAATTTAAGACTCTGAAGAAGGAAATGGAAGAAGACCTCAATAAATGGGAAAACATCCCAGTTTATTTTCTATTAGAGTCAGTGTCGGGTTTTATGTGTAGGTTCTAGATACACTTGGACTTGAGCTTAGCACAAGGAGATAAGATGCAACGATTTGCATTTTTTTTTAATGCTGATCTCCAGTTGAACTAGCGCCATAGTTGAAAAAAATATCTTTTCTCCTCTCGATGTTTGTAGCTCCTTTATCAAAGATCAAGTGACCATATTCTGTGGGTTCATTTCCAGTTCTTCAGTTCTATTCAATTGATCAACTTTCCTGACACTGTACCAATACTAAGTGTTTTTAACACAATTGCTTTGCACTACAGCTTAAAGTCAGGGATACTGATTCACCCAAAAGGTCTATTATTGTTAGGATAGATTTATATTTCTTGGGTTTTTTGTTATTCCAGATGAATTTGGAATTGCTCTTTCTAAGTCTATGAAGCATTGAGTTGGGATTTTGATGGGCATTGCATTGAATCTGTAGACATCTTTTGGAAAGATGGCTATTTTTCTATATTAACACTCTCAATACAAAACATGGAAGATTTTTTCTATTTCTGAGGACTTCTTTGATTTCTTTCTTCAAAGACTTGAAGTTGTTCTCATACAGATTTTTCATTGTTTGGTTAAAATCACAACAAGATACCTTATATTGTTTGTGGCTATTGTGAAAGGTGACATTTCCCCAATTTATTTCTCAGCCTGTATTCCATTGTGTAAATAAACCACGTTTTCTGTATTCATTTTTCCACTGAGGGACATCTGGGTTATTTCCTGCTTCTGATTATTACAAATACGGCTGAATATTTCTTAAGGTGCTTCTCAGCCATTCAAATTCTTCAGATGAAAAGTCTTTGTTTAGCTCTGTACTCCATTTTTTAATAGGGTTATTTAGTTCTCTGGAGTAAACGTCTTGAGAACATTGTGTATATTGGAAACTCCTACTCTGTCACGTGTAGAGTTGGTGAAGATATTTTTCCAATTTGTTAGTTAACATTTTGTCCTTTTGACAGTGTAATTTTCCTTATAGAAACTTTGCAGTTTTTTGAGGTTGATTTGATAATTCTTGATCTTAAAACTTAAGCTATTGGAGTTCTGTTCAGGAACTTTTCCCATGTGCCCATGTCCTCAAGGGTATTCCCCAGTTTCTTTTCTATTTGTTTCATTATGTCTAGTTTTATGTGGAGATCCTTGGAATTGGACTTAGTACAAGGAGATTAGAATGAATCAACTTTCATTCTTCTGCATGCTGACCTCCATTTTCTTTCTTTTGAATTACCTTTTCAGCCTCCTTATACATTGAATATAGGAAGTCTACTGATTTGCTTGAGTTGATTTTATAACCAGACTTTGATGAAGATGTTTTTCAGCTGTATGAGTTCTCTGGTGGAGCTATGTTGGTCACTTAAATATACTATCTTTCATCTGAAAACAGTGATAGTTTGATCTCTTCCTTTCCAATTTGTATCCTTTTGACCTCTTCTTGTTGTCTAATTGCACTAGCTTGAAATTAAAGTACTACATGGAATAAATAGGGAGAGAGGTCAGCCTTTTCTAGTCTCTGATTTTCATGTTTCTCTCCAATTACTTTGATGTTGGCTACTGGTTTCATGTATATTGATTTTATTTGTTTAGATAGGGGACTTGAATTCCTGTTCTTTCCAAGACCTTTAGCATGAAAGGATGTTAAATTTTATCAAATTCTTTTTCAGCATCTAATGTTTTTTTTTTCTTTCAGTTTGATTATGTAGTAGATTGCATTGATATAATTCCATATATTGACCCATCTGCGCATCCCTGGCATGAAGCCTTCTTGATCAAGGTGAATGATCATTTTGATGTGTTCTTGGATTCAGGTTAGAAAGAATTTTATTGAGTATTATTTCATTGAAATTAATAAGGAAAATTGGTCTGAAGTTCTCTTTCTTTGTTGGATCTTAGTTTGGTATAGGTATCGAATTGTGGCTTTGTAGAAAAAGATGGGTAGTTTTCCTTCTGTTTCTATTTCATGGGAAGGTTTGAAGAGTATTGGTGTTAGGGTTTCTTTGAAGGTCTGAAAGAATTCTGAACTAAAATCATCTGTCCCTGTACTTTTTTTGGTTGGAAAATTTCTTTTTTTTTTTTTTTTTCAGATAGTGTTTTTTTTTTTTATTCGATATATTTTTATGTACATTTCAAATGATTTCCCCAGTTGGAAAACTTTCTATGATCACTTCTATTTCTTTTGGGGTTACAGGACTGTTTAGATGGTATATCAGATCTTGATTAAATTTTTGTAGTTGGTAGCTGTTTATGAAACTGTACATTTCAATCAGATATTCCAATTGTCTTGAGTATAGGCTATTATAGTAGGATCTGCTGATTTTTCTTTTTTTGAATTCCATCCATTTCTATTGTTATATCCCCCGTGTCATTTCTAATTTTGTTAATTTGGGTATTGTTTCTGTGCCCTTTGGTTAGTCTGGCTATGGGTATATCTATGTTGTTGATACAGCTTTGTTGATTCTTTGTATGGTTCTCTTTCTTTCTACTTGATTTATTTCAGCAATGTGTTGATAATTTCCTCCCTTCTATTCCTTGTGGATGAATTAGATTCTTTTTCTTGCAGAGTTTTCAGATGTGCTATTAAGCTGTTAGTGTATGCTCTCTACAGTTTCATTTTGGAGGCCCTGATGGCTATCAGATTTCCTCTTAGCACTGCTTATTTTGTGTCCCATAAATTTGGGTATGTTGTGTCTTCATTTTCATTAAATTCTAAAATGTTTTGATTACTTTTTTATTTATTCCTTGATCAAGTTATCATTGAATAGTGTATTGTTCAACTTTCTTGTGTATGTGGACTTTCTGTTGTGGTTGTTGCTATTGAAGATCAATCTTTCTCCATAGTGATGTGACAGGAGGCATGGGATTAGGTCAATCTTTTTATATTTGTTGAGGACTCTTTCTTTTATTACTATGTTTTGTTTATTTGTTTTATAAAGATTTATTTATTTATTCATTTTTTTATATATAAGTACACTGCCACTGTCTTCACACACTTCAGAGGAGGGTGTCAGATCTCATTAGGGATGGTTGTGTACCACTGTATAGTGGCTGGGATTTGAATTCAGTACCTTCTGAAAAGCAGTGCTCTTAACTACTGAGCCATCTCTCTAGACGCTGTTTGTTTTGTTTTTTGTCCTCTATACCCACACCTATGTGGCTTATTGTCAGCTTAAATAGGGAAAAGCAGATTCAGATTCTTTGACCCCACTTGTTCGAAGTGCCCACAGATAGCTCTCAAGGCTGCTGTGGATTTTCAAAGTTAAGGACTTTCTAGAGTTCTCTGAAGTGCCTGGATCAACCTGCTCTATAGAAATAAAGAGGACTACTCCTGTACTGTCCACCAGGATTGAGGGTCTATCTCCTTTCCAAAATGTTGGTATGTTTCTTCCTTTGATGTTTAAGGATTTAAAAGTTATTGAGTATTTTTGCATCGATATTCATAAGGGCAATTGGCCTGAACTTCTCTGTCTCTGGGGTCATATTCATATTCCTTCTCAACACCGCATATCCTTTCATGTGTTTACTATAGCAAAACATCCTGTCTCCTGTGTATGCTTCAACATAGCATTATTTTATATGTCTGTTTTAGAAAAATATCCTGTCACCTCTGCCCCCTCAAAACATCATTTGACCTTACAGACATTCCAATAGAAACGAGAAGCCTCCACATCAATTTACTGGACATCTAGAAAAGGATTCTGGGGCTCAGTGGTCAGCTTGTGCATACTGAATTTTGATAATTAGGGGAGAATGATTATTAATAAAATAAGAATTATTTTGAGGGTGATGAAAGTACTCTGAAATTATTGATAATGGTTGTAAATCGTTCTGAAGGAGTTAAAATGTTTTATTATTGTGAGAGTATTTAATAATTTAAAGCCTGCTTTTAGTAATATGAATAGTATACAAATAAGCTACATACATATAAAATGGCCTTGAATTTATGATAGTCACATTGTGAATATATATTTGTATGTATATATGCACACACATACTTATATATATATACATACACAAATATGTTTATATATATATAAATTTCTTCAATGTTCTTTTATATGAACAACAATGTGGTTGGGTGAATAATTCATAATTACAATGGTCTCACCACTGTGAAGCACAAACATCATGTGCTGCAAAGAATGGATACATTAGAACACCAACAAACAAAAAACCTAAAACATATTGTTTGACTCTAACCAAAATAATAATAATAATAATAATAATAATAATAATAATAATAATAATAAAGATCTGCATGAGAAGAACTTCAGGACCCTAAAAAAGGAAATTGATAAAAACCTCAGAAAATGGAAAAAATTTCCACGCTCATGGTTTTGCAGGATTAATATAGTTAAGATGGCCATCCTGAAGAACGCAATCTAACTATTCTACACAGTTCGCATCAAAATCCCAACTCAGTTCTTCATTGAGTTAGAAAAAGCAATTCTCAAATTCTTCTGGAATAACAAAAAACCCAGGTTAGCTAAAACTATTCTCAACAGTAAAAGAACTTCTGGGCGAATCAGTATCCCAAACCTCAAGCAATACTACAGAGTACTAGTGTTAAAAACTGCATGGTATTGGCTCAGGGACAGGCAAGGGTTCCAATGGATTAGAATTGAAGACCCAGAAATGAACCAAAATCCTTTGGTCACTTGATCTTCAACAAAGGTGCAGAAAACATCCAGTGCAAAAAAGATAGCCTTTTCAACAAATGGTGCTGGTTCAATTGGAGATCAGCATACTGAAGATTGTGAATCGATCCATCCTTATCTCCTTGTACTAAGCTCAACTCCAAGTGGATCAAGGACCTACACATAAATCCAGACACACTGAACCTAATAGAAAAAAAAAAAAAAAAAAAACTGGGGAAGACCCTTGAGGACATGGGTACAGGGGGAAAGTTCCTGAACAGAACACAAATACCTTATGCTCTAAGATCAAGATTTGACAAATGGGATCTCATAAAATTACAAAGCTTCTGTAAGGCAAAGTGTATCATCAAAAGGACAAATAGGCAACCAAAACAATTGCATAAAACTTCACCAAACCTACATCTGACAGAAGGCTAAATACCAGTATGTACAAATAACTCAAGAAGTTAGACTCCAGGGAACCAAAAAATCCTATTAAAAATAAGATACAGAGCTAAACAAAGAATTTTCACCTGAAGAAATTTGGATGGAAAAGAAGCACCTTAAGAAATGCTCAACATCATTTGTCATTAGGGAAATGCAAATCAAAACAACCCTGAGATTTCAGCTCACACCATTCAGTATGACTGAGGTTAAAACTCAGTAAACAGCATGTGTTGGCAAGGATACAGAGAAAGAGGAACACTTCTTCACTGGTGTTGGGATTGCAAGATGACACAGCCACTCTGTTAACCAGTCTTTGGGTTCCTCAGAAAACTGGACATGACACTTCCAGAATACCCTGCTATACCTCTCCTGGGAATCATTTTTGATATATTCACAATAACTAAGAAATATTAAAATACATGCCCTAACTGATGATTGGATATATGGTCCCTTTACAGTATGGAAAATTATTCATCTGTCAAAAGATTCAGTAAGGACTTTTGTAAATACATGAATAAAATTTAATAAAATGTTACAGAGTGAGTTTATGTAGACAATAAATCAGAAATGTAGAACTTTATTTTTCCTCAGAGGCTCCTAGATTGAAATCTTTTGATCTGAGTGCATAACAGAAAGAAATTTCAGAAACGATTTAGTACTAGGTACCATTGCAGGCTGTGAAGTCAGACAGCAGTACATGGGTCAAAAGGAAGTTACAAGTGAACAAATGGAGGACATAGAATAGTAAGTCAGGTGCTAATGAGGAAGATGTATACATACAAAGGAGGGAAAAGGGTTATATGAACTCAGAGTGTCATTAAATGTCAAAACAACTCACACTATTAAGTAGCTACATAACTACCTATACTTCATGTAAGTTGTAAGTAAATGAACATACATAGTTCATTTTTTCTTCTTTCTAATTTACATATTAAAAACCACGTATACAATTATTCATGCATCTTCTTTCAAATTACATAAAATTTTAGTCTATTTTGTTTCAAATGATAGAATTATAATCACAACTAAATATTTCCCAAATACAACTAATTATTATCCAAATATTTATGGTATGTTTTTATGTGTGGGTTGATTGATTCTATATCCATCTACCTAAAAAGAAACATAGTAGGTTCTCATTTATGGCAAATGGCATTCTGAACTATGTGAATTGATCAAATTTGCACTATGAAACATAAGTACTCATCTTTGTAGTGGGCCTTGATTCCAATCAGAACATTAACTTCTACAGACTAAAGTTACCTAGTTTCCTCATTGTCATCTGTTATATGCCCTAAAAAGGGAAATAAAGTGGAAGTCAAGTCATGTGTAAATTCTCAAAACCTGACTCCTGTTAAATACGTCTTCCACTATCTACATAACCTACTATACCTTCCCAATCATCACACATGAAGAAAATAATGTATTCTAAACCTAATCCTAAAGGAGAAATTTCTCACTTAAATCATCAAAAGCAGTTACTGTTGTTCCCACATTCATGGTCCATATCCCTAAAAATATAAATTTGGTTTTTCCAATAGTGAACAGAAGGAAGTGGTTAGAGTTCTTACCTCACACTGGGATTTTCTAAAGAACTCTTCCCTATAACCTGGGATTTGTCTAGCATGGTCTTGAATTGGTCTTGTGCACATAGTTATATCCAATATCTTTCATATGTAAAACTGCCTTTTGTCTTGAAAGCAGGCTTTCTCTGGAGTCATTCACTATCTTGATTCTTAGAATCTTTCCCCTACCTCTTCCTGGGTGATCTCTGATTCTTGGGAGGAGGGTGTACTTTTGTGGTTTAAGTAATTCCACCATTAGTATTGAGAATTTGAACAAGTCATCCCAATTGGTTAATGCTTCTTGCAAGGCAGGAGTTCGTATGAGGAAAGAATATACCTTCACAGACAGAAACTCACAGGTAGTATCATCTCATTATTTCCAATTAGTTTTCACTGCGTCCTGCTTACAATTCATGATATGAGCACTCAGTATCCTGTACAAACATATGGACCAAAGAAGCAAGCTGCTTTAGCCATGCGAATATATATATCAAACAAAAGACATGTACAAGGGACAAGGAAAGACGTTTCATAAATATCAAAGAAATGATACAACAAGTTGATTTTTCGTTTCTTAGAATTATAATTCTGAATGGATATTTATCCACAACTATCCAGACTAATCAAAGGGCACAGAGAAAATATCCAAATTAACAAAATTAGAAATGGAAAGGAATATATAACAACAGTAACTGAAGATATTTAAAAAATAAAATCATCTGATCCTACTACAAAATTCTATATGGAACACAACTGGAAAATGTGGAGGAAATTTACTATTTCTTAGACAGATACCAAATACCAAATTTAAATCAGGATCAAACAGATCAACTAAACAGTCCCATAACCCTTAAAGAAATAAAGGAGTCATAGAAAATCTATCAACCAAAAAAAAAAAAAAAAAAAAAAAAAAAGGACAGGACCAGATGGTTTCAGTGCAGAATTATATCAGAACTTTAAAAAAAAGACCTAACACCAATACTTCTCAAATTATTCTACAAAATAGAAAGAGAAGGAACACTGCCCAACTCTTTCTATGAAGCCACAATTGCACTAATACCAAAACCACACAAAGATCCAGTAAAGAAAGAGAGCTGCTACACGCCAATATGCCTTATGAATATTGACCTAAAAATACTCAATAAATTCTTGTCAATCAAATCCAAGAACACATCAAAACAATTATTCACCATGATCAAGTAAGATTCATCCCAGGGATGCTGGGATGGCTCAATATACAGAAATTCACCAATGTGATCCACTACATAAACAAACTCAAAGAAAAGACACACATGATCATTTCATTACATGCTGAAAAAGCCTTTGACATAATTTAGGATCCTTTCATGCTAAGAGTCTTCAAAAGAAAAGGAATTCAAGGCCTGTACCTAAACATAGTAAAAGCAATACACAGCAAAGCAGCAAACAACATCAAACTAAATGGAGATAAACTGGAAGCAATCACACTAAAATCAGGGCCTAGAGAAGGCAGCCCCCTCTCTCCATATTATTTTGCTATAGTACTTGAAGTTCTAACTAGAGCAATTAGACAACCTAAAAAGATCAAAGGGACACGAATTGGAAGCTAAAAAGTCAAACTATCACTCTTTGTAGATGGCATGATAGTCTACTTACACAACCTGAAAAACTCCACCAGAGAGTTCTTACAGCTGATAAACAACTGCAGCAAAGTGACTGGTTATAAAATCAACTCAAGCAAATCAGTAGCCTTCTTATACTCACAGGATAAGCAGGATGAGAAAGAATTTAGGGAAATGACACCCTTCACAATAGCCATAAACAACATAAAGTACCTTGGTATGACTCCGATCAAATAAGTGAAGGATCTGTAGGACAAGAACTTCAGGTCTCTGAAGAAGGAAATTGAAGAAGACCTCAGATAATGGAATAATTTTCAGTGCCCGTGGATTGGCAGGACTGATATAGTAAAAATGGCCATTTTAGCAAAAGCAATCTACAGATTCACTGCAATACCCATCAAAATCCCACCTCAGTTCTAAATAGAGTTAGAAAGAGCAATTATCAAATTGATCTGGAATGACAAAAAACCCATGATAGCTAAACTATTCTCAACAGTAAAAGATCTTCTGGGGGAATCAGTAACACGGACCTCAAGCAGTTCTTCAGAGCAATAGTGTTAAAAACTGCATGGTATTGGTACAGTTTCAAGCAGATGGATCAATGGAATAGAATTGAAGACTCAGAAAGGGCCCCACATACCTATGATGATTTGACATTTGACAAAGGACCCGAAACCATCCATTGGAAAAAAGATAACCTTTTCAACAAATGGTGCTGGCTCAAGTGGAGGTCAGCTTGCATAAGAATGCAAATTGATCCCTTGTTATCTCCTTGTACTAAATTCAACTCCTAGTGGATCAAGGATCCTCAAATAAAACCAGACCCACTGAAACTAATATAAAAGAAACGGTGGAAGGCCCTTGAAGACATGGGCACAGGGGAAAAGTTCCTGAACTTAACACCAATATCTTATGCTCTAAAATCAAGAATTGACAAATGAGACCCTTTCATTCTTTCAAAACCATTAAATACAGATAGATTCTTATATATCCACTGGCTGGCAGGAGGTCTTTCTCTGAAATACAGATGATTTGTGATATCTGGTAACAATTCCCAGAAGATTTCAGCTCAGTGATGCTAGTCTTAATCACTGGCATTTCTGAGATCTAGATAAGCAGCATATGTTTTACCTAGACCCAGTTCTATCCTTCATTTTAAACCCAAAGGAGCATTCCAAAATCTAACAAATCCTATTGGATTCTGGAGCGGGAATTCCCCAACCCTTTGTTCAATTACATTAATACAAGATCCCTGTTTTCAGTGGTTTCCTCATTTTGTAAGTTTAGAAGTCATGGAACTAGCTCTGTAGTTCTTGTACTTGATAAGCCTTGAACACAGATCTGTAGGGCTCTCACATCTGAGTGCTGGGATGAAAGTCTTATATCATTATTCCTGGACCTAAGCTTTTGTTTACCTGGAAATTATTCGGAAAAAGGATGGATTGGAATCAGAAATCAGCATTCTACTTTCTCCTGTGAATAAGTATATGCACTACCATGCTTGTACCTAAGGTTTTCATGACTTATATTGTAGGTGTGGATCCAAACCTGTGTTCTCCCACTAAAAGTTTTTGAATCAAAATCCTTGGTTTTCCAACCTCAACACCTGGATCCCAGGTGTGTCCTCTATTTCTGGATTGTAGTTCATTTGGAATGTAATATAGTTGAACACTGAGAGTAGCCATCCCAATCCATAGCTTTTCAATATGACACATGATCATTTCTCTTTATTTCTATTTGAAAAAAATAACCCAGTCATAAGAATGCCTAACATGATATATCTCATGGTTTACTGCAAAAACTTATATAGCAAACTTATCTAAGTGGAATCTCACCCATTCTATTATCTATTTGATTCCTTCTATTATCACCTTCTCAGGAAGTGTATAGGACCATGCAGGAAGACATGGTGTTGGAAGAGCCAAGTGTCCTACATCTTGTCTGAAGTGCAGACAGGAGACTCCCTCCTACAGGCCACTGGAAGTATTGTCAGGATCAAGCTTCCTAGACTTGAGAATTTCATGAAATCCCAAAGTCTCATCTTTATTTTGATATAACTTTATCACAAGAGAGCATGATATATTTCATCTCCTAACCCTCCTTTTTCAATATTCTGATAAGTCCTGGTAATAATGCATCTTCAAAACACAACACTATGGTTTCCACTTGAAAGTTGAATTCATCTTCTACCTCATGAGTCTCCTGCTTTCCCAAATCCCTCTTTCCTTTAACAAATTTGTATTAAATTTTACATCATTAAGTATTTTCTATTCTTGAATCCACCTTAGGCACCTTTTGTATTCTACCTCTATACTCCACCACCATACCACATCAATCTAGTATATTATTGTCTAAAAATGAACCTGTTTTTTTTTTATTTCTTTTTTTAATCCCATTCACATTGTCTTCATTTGGGTTATAGAGCTATAAAGAAACATTTTGACAAAGGCAACAGCATTACAGGACAATAAACTGGGGTTTGCTAATAGAATCAGAAGTTCAGTCCCTTATCATCAAGTGGGGCACTTGACACCTTTAAGGAAGAAATAGTTTAGGATAAAATGAGAGCTATATACATTTGCCCAAACACAGACAGAAGACTGACTTCCAGGAAGATAGGAGCAATGTCTCAAATCCCATTCCCACAGTGACACACTTCCTCCAACATGGCCACACCAATTCCAACAAGGCCACACACCCTAATAATGCAACCCTCTAGGCAGAGCATAGTGAACTCAAGTGTAATTATATATATATATTTAACACTTGAGTGTATATATATATATATATATATATATATATATATATATATATATATATGTGTGTGTGTGTGTGTGTGTGTGTGTGTATGTATAAATATGTATATATGTATATACATATATATGTGTATGTATATATGTGTATGTATATATATATATATGTGTGTGTGTGTGTACATATATATATATATATATATATATATATGTGTGTGTGTGTGTGTGTATACATATACATACATACATACATATATACATACATATATATATATATACACACACACACACATATATATATATGTATATGTATGTGAATGTATATATGTATATGTATACACATATACATACATATACACATACACATATACATACACATACACACACACACACACACACACATATATATATATATATATATATATACCTAATTTTTTTTGCTTTAAAATATATAATATGAATGCCAATCCCACTTGAATATGATTTCCTGCACAAATTTTATTATATATATATATATTCATTTTACACTAATACTTTTCCTTTGTTTTCAGTGTTTTGTAATTTTTTTTCAAAATGCATTAAAAATATCTTTCATCATCCTTCAATAAAATATTGCTGAAAAACAATAATTTGTTGTAAATTCCTTGATGATGACTCCCAGTTTTCTATTTGTATATTATTTATATACAAACATGAATCTATCCTCAATTGAAATCAACTGGATGTATGATCATGTCATCAAAGTGTATTTCAGATTTTAGCACATGATGCAATTCCTAATTATTTTCTAAATGAATTGAAGTAATTAAACTCACAAAAATATAAAAGATTTTCTTTTCTTCCTGCATAATTAGCAGAATTTAGTGTTAGAATAACTTCTATATCAGAAATTTGCAAATTTAGATGAAGTGAAGCTATATTTCATAGTTTAATTCCAATTTCTTTTGTTAGTAATGAGCTATTGATAACTATTTTCTGAATAGGGTCACTCACATTTCTCAGTTTCTTCCTACTATTGAAATGCTTATATTCATTTCATTTCCTGTTCTCTCGTAGTTATATCTAACTATATATACATATTTATTATTTTCTATATTTTGTTTACATTCCAAATGATTTCTCCTTTCCCAGTTCGCCCTCCCTATATGTCCCATACGCCTTCTCACCACCCATTCTCCAATCACCTCCCTCCTTTTTCTCTGTCATGGTGCTCCAGTACTGAGCCTGTGTCCATGTTCACTCCTAAAAGAAATGATCACACATAACAACTTGTGTCCCTGGAATTTATAAAAGCTATTCTGGAGACAGTGTCAGAAGAGAATCAGATCATTTTTCAATCCCATTTTCATTTCTTAGATTCTCTGTTGAATACCCCCTCCTTGAAGAGATAGTGTACATTTTATTTCAGTTATTCCCCCATCAGGAAGTTCTGTAACCCATCCCCTTCAGTATGTATGAAACATGCTATCATCCTGTTCTCTCTCCCACACACAAAATTGCATAGTAAGAAATAAAGTCCTATTTATTTCAACTAGATAATCTTTAACTATAAGGGGGACTTTTTCATTGTCTTTCATTTTACCCCTAGGAGAGAATAACCTTCAAGTGATTTTGAGGTCCTAGACCTTTCCCCATGCTCAGAGATCAACATTACTCCCTTTGGGTTCACTGTTCTTGTCAAGGACACAGAGATCTATTTCTCAGAGTAACAATTCCATGTCTTAGCAACAGCAATAACTTAGTTCAGAAACTGTTTTCCTGGTATCCTGTTAAGTTTGCAGAATCAAGCCACTGAGTAAGCATGAGATTTGGCACTTAGACGCACTGCAGAATGATTTTAAAACATAGCATCAGCTTAATGTGTCCCTGGACCTGAGCCAATTTTTTAGAGCACTAGTTCCAAACTCACCATTTGTAGAAACCTGACACTTCTCACGGATATATAGGAAGAACTATTAAAGATGTCAGCTGAAGAGACTTCTTGGGGTTTATTCATTGCTTTGTGGAAAAAGCTACCCTGAAATGGATGATATTTGACTGTGTTCTGAAAATACAGAAAGCACTTACCAATGGAGATATGGCAATATGATGAGGAAATGCAGTTTATTACAAGTTCTCAGTTATTTCTCCTTGCCTGGACACTGTCTAAAATTAATCTTCAAACTTCTTTCCCACTAAAACATAAAATCGTAGGATTCCATGGCTGATAACTGTTAAATGAGGTCATTTGTTCTCTGTGGTCACCTGTAAATAAATCCAGAGCTGAAACCTTGCATGACAGAGCAGTAATTTTCAAGTGAAACAAAGTTGGATTTAGTAGTCTTTTCTATCAATAGGTTTGCAATAGCTTTGTTCTAATTGTCTCCAGTTGCATTTTAGTCATCTGTTCTTCATTATTGCTGAAAGACAAGCCTTTCCACTGGATATTTTCCAGCTTATTTCCCATTTACTTTTCCTTCCCCATTTATTATCCTTTAAATATCCCACAGAATGCTACATCATTGTTATTTAATGGACAGGCTTAATTGTTGTAAAACCTGCAAATCTTCCTGCCTTTCATGTAATGATTGAAAGGGGCATGCAAATGAATAAAGAAAATTCATAAAGTTGGAAGGAAAGGGATACTTCCTATATGTTTATTATTTTTACCATTGATACTTCAATTAATTTAGTGCACAAAACATGTGGAACTTGTCCACAGGGAAAATCATTTTATTGCACTGAAAAAGCAACCTTTTTTAATGTTCTCATGTAGCTACAAGGTTTATAATTTCTGAGATGGGGGAGTCTCTGATTGGGATAATGTTCTAATTTTAGTGTATGCCTTTTTAATGATATGGCAATGACAGAGTTATGGATGAACCATAGCTCATTTAGTCTTTCCCATCACACCACTCCCTCACAGAACATTTGGATGGTTGTAATTTATCTTCATTTGTTATCAATCAGTATCCTTAAATAAGTAACTTTGCTCAAATTTTGGTCATTTAAAGATAGCTGTATGTGTACCAGATATGTTAAATTATTGACCAATATTACAAAGCTAATGCTTACCAATCTAGAGTCCTTTTGAAATGAGACTCCTATATTTTTGACCTTATGATGGGCTAGGATGCTCATTTAAGATCTCTAGATAAAGCTGTGCCAAGTTGATATGCAGACACTAAATATAAATAATTTATATACTGTAATCGATTAATATTCTTCATCTTTCTATTAAGTTTTAGATAAAAATATTACTTCTTTGATCATTTTCATCCTTCTCTAAATTTCACTCAGACTAGCACCTACAAACCCATCACGTGCCCAACATTTTGGTTTTGATTTGGTTTCTTCTTCTGCTTATCCCTTTGCTTTCTGCTCATCCTCCTCGTCTTCCTATATCTTCTTCTCCTCTTTCTTTTCTTCTTTCTCCACTCCTTCTCCTCCTCCTCCTTTTCTCTGTTTCTCAGGTTTTTACTCTTTATTTTATTATGAGAGAGGGTTTTGCTATGTATCCCTAGCTGTCCTAGAACTCACTCTTTAGACCAGGCTGTTGCAGTACTCAGAGATCTCCCATGTATTCTTGGGTGTGTGGCTCTCCCCTCGAGGATGGTCAGCTTAAGAAAACCTGTTCTTCTCCCAGCACCTATCAATCACCATTAGATATTCAGCTGTAATAAATCTATTTAGTAATAGATTACTCACTATTACATTTAATTATGTGTGTGTGCATGACATAGCATTATGAAAAACTCAAAAGAAATCTTCAGGAAGTCCATTCTCTACTTTCACTGCATGTGCCCTAATAACCAAACTGAGTGCATTAGTCTAAGCAACCCTACCCACTTTATCATTTCAACATCCCATTCTCTTTGGACTTAACAAGTAGACGTGTTTGTTATATGATTCCAGGTAATTGAGGGATGTTTTATTAATGTATATTAAGATTTCCAGGTAAAATATATGGTAACATACATCTGTAATCCCAACAATCAGACGGTAAAGACAGAAGGGTTATAAATTCAAGGCCATCCCAAATTTACAGAGCTATTAGTACATAATTCAAATTACTAAATTGTGTCTTTAAATTATTAAATACTCTCACAAAATTAAATATTTTAACACATTCAGAATGATTATAAATCATTGTTAATAATTTCAAGTTTGTTTTTATTCTTTCCTAAGATTCAAATAGCTGGATAGCACCATTAATAATTCATTATTTTAAAATTTTATCTACAATTTGTAATGAAACAAATTTAGAAATGTGTAGGAATGTGTTCACCAAACCTCAACCATTGTATAATAAAAAGATCTTGTGCTCATGTAGCAAAAAGAAGGAAAATAATTTTTATATTAATACAAATGTTCTAATTAAAGAGAAGCCTGTCATAAGTAAGGAAAGCATGTTGCATATGCTCACATTTTATTAGACATAAACAAAACATCATTAAATATGAATAGATTGATGTCTTTTATTCATTTTTCTTTCCCTTGTGAGTTCCAAGGAGTATTGCAAAGGAAATTGGATATATTCCTCCCATGTCTTCCATCAAAATGTTTTCCATAAAATTATATTTTATTATATATATTTTATATATATATATGGTTCTTCTGGTACAGGTCTCCACCTATGGTCTTGTTGGATGAAGTGTTACTGTGTAAGTGGTTTGAGACATTCCTCTTAGCTTCCTGCAAGTCAGTCTTCTATCTGCCTTTCGGTAATTATATAGAATTCTCACCTCCTCCTGAACTATGAATTCCTGAAAGGTGCCAAGTGCACAGGTTGATGATAAGGGACTGTAGTTCTGACTCTGTAAACAAGGCCAGTTAACTGTCCTGTATTTGTGTTGCCTTTGTCAAGATGTCTCTTCATAGCTCTAAAACCCAAATGAAGACACTGTGGATGGAATTAACAAAAGATGTTAGAGAAAATGGGCACTTTTGAGACAATGATATGCTAGATTGTTGTAGTCTGGTGGACTTTATCACTAAATACAAAAGGGGCCTAAGGTGGGATTCATGAATAGAAAATACTTAGTGATATTTAATTATTAGAAATTTGTAAAAGGAAAGAGTGCTTTAGGAAAGGAAGAGAATCACGGGATAAAAGGAGAAGTCAACTTTCTTTCTTTTCTTTTCTTTTGATAAATTTTGCTTTTATCTTTTTTTTTATTCGATATATTTTTTTATTTACATTTCAAATTATTTCTCCTTTTCTGGCTGCCAACTCCCCAAAAGACTCATAAGCCCCCTTACTCTCCCCCTGTTCTACCACTCACCCTTTCTGTCGTCCCTGTTCTGTTTTGCCCTATACTGCTACACTGAGTCTTTCCAGAACAAGGGGTTATTCCTCTGTTCTTCTTCTACCTGATTTGACGTGTGGATTATGTTTTGGGTATTCCAGTTTTCTAGGCTAATATCCATTTTTTGGTGAGTGCATGCCATGATTGATGTTTTGGGACTGGGTTACCTCACATAGTATAATGTTGTAAAGCTCCATCCATTTGCCTAAGAATTTCATGAATTCATTGTTTCTAATGGCTGAATAGTACTCCATTGTGTATGTATATCAGATTTTTTAAGTCTATTCTTCAGTTGAGGGATATGTGCGTGCTTTATTCTGGCTATTATAAATAGGGCGGCTATGAACATAGTGGAACATATACCCTTATTACCTGCTGGGGAAATCCTCTGGGTATATGCCCAGGAGTGGTATAGCAGGATCATTTGGAAGTGATGTACTCAGCTTTTTGAGGAACTGCCAGACTGATTTCAGAGTGGTTGTACCAATTTGCAACCCCACTAGCAGTGAAGGAGGGTTCCTCTCTCTCCACATCCTAGCCAACACCTGCTGTCTCTATAGTTTTTAATCTTAGCTATTCATACTAGTGTAAGGTGAAATCTCAGGGTTGTTTTGATTTGCATTTCCCTGATGACTAATGAAGTTGAGCATATTTTAAGATGCTTCTCCGCAATCTGAAGTTCCTCAGGTAAAATTCTTTGTATAACTCTTTACCCCCATTTTTTAATAGGGTTATTTGGTTTTCTGGGGTCTAACTTCTTGATTTCTTTGTATATATTGGATATTAGCCCTCTATCTGATGTAGGGTTGGTGAAGATCTTTTCCCTATTTGTTGGTTCCCAATTTGTTCTATTGATGGTGTCCTTTGCCTTACTAAAACTTTGTAAGTTTATGAGGTCCCATTTGTCATTTCTTGAATTTAGAGTATAAACAATTGGTGATCTGTTCAGAAACTTTCCCCCTATACCGATGTTCTCAAGGGTTTGCTCCAGTTTCTTCTCTATTAGCTTCAGTGTCTTGCTTTATGTGGAAATTCTTGATCCATTTGGAGTTGAGCTAAGAAAAAGGAGACAAGGATGGATCAATTCGCATTCTTCTGCATGCTGACCTCCAGTTGAACCAGCACCATTTGTTGATGAGGCTATCTTTTTTCCATTGGATGTTTTCAGCCCCTTTGTTGAGGATCAAGTGGCCATAGGTATGTGGGTTCATTTCTAGATCTTCAATCCTGTTCCATTGATCCGCCTGCCTGTCACTGTACCAATATCAAGAAGTTTTTAACACTATTGCACTGTAGTATTGCTTGAGGTTAGGGATACTTATTCCCCCAGATTTTCTTTTGTTGTTGAGAATAGTTTTAGGTTTTCTAGTTCTTTTGTTATTCTAGATGTATTTGAGAATTACTCTTTCTAACTCTATATAAAGAATTGACTTGGGATGTTGAAGGGTCTTGCGTTGAATTTGTATTTTGCTTTTGGCAAAATGGCCATTTTAATTATATTAATCCTGCTGATCCATGAGCATGGGAGGTTTTTTCCATTTTTGAAGTCTCCTTCCATTTCCTTCTTCAGAGTCTTGAAGTAGTTTTCATACAGATCTTTCACATGTTTGGTAAGAGTCACCCAAAGGTACTTTATACAGTTGGTGGCTATTGTGAAAGATGTCATTTCCCTAATTTCTTTCTCAGCCTGCTTATCCTTTGAGTATAGCAAGGCTACTGATTTGCTTGAGTTGATTTTATAAACTGCCCCTTGCCGAAGTTGTTTTCAGTGACAGGAGTTCTCTCGTAGAGTTTTTGGCTCACTTAGGTAGACTATCATATCATCTGCAAATAATGATAGTTTGAGTTCTTCCTTTCCAATTTGTATCTCTTTGACCTCCTTATGTTTTCAAATTGCCTGAGTTAGTAATTCAAGTACATTATTGAAAATATAAGGAGAAAAAGTGCAGCCCTTACACAAGGAGTGTCTAGTCCTTGCTTTTAGTGGGATCGCTTCAAGTTTCTATCCATTTACTTTGATGGGGTCTACCGGTTTGCTGCATATTGTTTTTACTATGTTAAGGTATGGGCCTTGATTTCCTGTTCTTTCCAAGACTTTAAGCATGAAAGGATGCTGAATGTTGTCAAATGCTTTTTTCTGCATGCAATGAAATGACCATGTGGTTTTTTTCATTGTGCTTGTTTATGTAGTGGATTGCATTGATGATCATTTTTATGTATTCTTGGATTCGGTTGGCAAGAATTTTATTGCATATTTTTGCATCAATGTTCATAACGGAAATTGTTCTGAAGTTTTCTTTGTTGGATCTTTGTGTGGTATTAGTATGAGGATAATTGTGGTTTCGAAGAAGGCTTCTGTTTCCATTTTGTGGCATAGCTTAAAGAGTATTCCTGTTATGTCTTCTTTGAATGTCTGAAAGAATTCTGCACTGAAACCATCTGGTGCTGTGACTTTTTTTGGTTGGAAACATTTCCACGACACTTTCTATTTCTTTAGGGGTTTTGGAACTGTTTAGATGACCTGTTTGGTTCTGATTCATTTTGATATTTGGTATTTGTCTAGGAAATTGTGCATTTACTCCAGATTCTCCAGTTGTGTTGAGTATAGACTTTTGAAGTAAGATCTGATGATTTTTTGGATTTCCTCAGTTTCTGTTGTTATATCCCCTTTTCATTTCTAATTTTGCTAATTTGGATACTTTCTCTGTGATAAGTCTGGCTAAGGGTTTATCTATCTTGTTGATTTTCTCAAAGAATCTGCTCCTGGATTCGTTTATTCTTTGTATGGTTCTCTTTGTTTCAGCCCTGAATTTGATGATTTCCTGTCTTCTACTCCTCCTGGGTGAATTGGCTCCTTTTTCTTTCAGTGCTTTCAGGTTGTCCTTAATGTGCTAGTGTTTGCTCTCTTAGTTTTATTTTTGGAGGAACTCAGGGCTATGCGTTTTCCTCTTAGCACTGCTTTCATTGTGTCCCAAAGATTTGCTTATGTTATGCCTTCATTTTCCTTAAATTCTAAAATGTCTCTGATTTCTTTCTTTATTTCTTCGTTGGCCAAGGTGTCAACTAGTAGAGTATTCCTCAGCCTCTATGTGTATGTGGGCATTCTGTTGTTTTTGTTGGTATTGAAAACCATGCTTTCTCCATAGTGATCTGATAGGTGAAGTCAACTTTCAAGTGGAAACCATAGTGTGGTGGTTTGAAGATGCATAATTATCAGGACTTATCAGAACTTTGACAAATTAGGATTAGGAGATGAAATATATCATGGTGAATCACAGTAAAGGTTAGGCTTTGAGATTTCTTGAAATTCTCAATTCTAGGCATGTTGATACTGGTGATATTTCCCGTGATTTGAGTGAAGGTTTCTCCTGTCTGCACATGACTCATGATGTAGGACACTTGGCTCTTCCGACATCATGGCATCCTGCAAAGTGCTATACACTTCCTGACAAGGTGATAACAGAAGGAATCAAATAGATAAGAGACGGGTTAATATCCCACATGGATAAGCGTGGTATTTATGTTTTAGCAGTGAATCTTGAGATATATCATGTTAGACATTATTATGACTGGGTTGCTTTTCTCATGTGAACATAAAGAGACATAATTGTGTATCAAATTGACAAGCTATGGATTGAGATGGTTACGCTCAGTGTTTACTTTCATTACACCTAAATTAACTACAATCCAGAAATGGACGGCATACCTATGATCCAGGCCTTGAGGCTGGAAACCAAGGATTTTGATATAAAATCAAGAAGCGGGAGGACACAGGTTTAGATCCAGCCCTAGAAGCATATTAGCCCTGAAAAGCTTGGGGGACAGGTAAGGTGCATATCCTGAATCACAGGAGAGCATTGAATGCAGATTTCTGAGTTCCAGTCCATCCTGTTACAGAATAATTTCCAGGTATACAAAAGTTTAGGCCCAATCATAGTGATATAAGATTTTCATCTCATTACTCAGATGTGAGAGCCATAGATATCTGAGTTCAAGAACTATCACGTTCTAGAATTACAGAGCTAGGTTCGTGACATCCAACCTTAGAACATGAAATCACTGAAAACAGAAACCTTGTGTAAATGTAATTGATCATGGGAGAAAATTTACAGATCCAGCATCTATGAGAATTTGTTAAATTTAAGAATGTACCTATGGGTTTAGAATGAAGAATTGAACAGGGTACTGGTACAACATATGCTGCTTAGCAAGAGTTCAGATAATGATTCATAGCATCACTGAGGAGAAATTTTCTGGGAAGTATTACCAGAAATCACAAAGAAGCTGAATTCCAGAGAAAGACCTCCTGCTGGCTACCAGGTAATAGCTAAGAACCTGCCAGGTGGTTATGGATTTGAAAGACTAAAGGGATAATGAATAGCCATTGAGTCTCGCCAGTGTGGGAGACCAGTAAATATCAGTGAAGTAATCACAGCCTCAAGGGCATGTGAAGATTCCAGACTGAAGGGTTTTTTGAAATGAAGCTGATACTTGGAACCTTGGTGAAAGCTTACAAGAGACTCTTGGTAAAATACTGCCTAGTTACAGAAGAAGATGCCACTGTATTTGAAATGCCAGTTCCATGGGATGACCACCTAGAAGAGCAGCAACCATGGAGTAAAGTTAGCTGGAGGAGTGACTCAAGCCCTTTGTAAGAACCCAGAGAATCATGCCTGAACAACATTAGATATCTGCTAAGTAAAGATGCAATGTGGAAATGAGAACAGCTCTAGTGAAAGAGGTAGATAATAGTTTAGAAAGCTGAAAGAATGCAGGAAATCAGAAATGTAGATATAGACTTTGGTGTTTGCTCAGCAAGTTTTTGCTCTTGATTTGGTCTAGAATTTCCTCACTGTCAAGTTTTTGGAGAATATGACCTACTATTTCACTTTAAATAAGCTAATGGGTTCCTGAGAGTGAAATATGATGTCATATGTATGTCATAAAATGATCCATAAACTCACAAGATATATGAGTGAATTCCACATTCTCAAACTGTGTATTATTTAAAAAATATCATGAAGAGAATAAAATGAAAATACTATCTTGAGTATATCCCACCATAACTGGAGCAGGCTTTTTTTTGTGAAAGAGAAACAAAACACAACTGCATTGCCAAGATCTCAGAGTACATTGGACAATCTCCATACACTCTTCTGTTTGAAGGATGTTGTCTTATAAGCAGTCCCTCTAGCATGTCTTAGATATTGTCTTCCATTTAAAGTACAAATGCTTTTGTTGAATCCCATATTTCCCTACAACTATTAATGTACCTATTTGACAGATTTTGCTACTGAATCCCAAAGCTTAGAACATTTTGAGTAAAACTTCTGTCTTAATTTACATTATTATAGAAGGGATTTGGTACAAAGTACATTGACATAACAAATGAAATGTCAAACCTGAGCCCACATCCCTAGAAATATACTTTAGCCTAGAGCACATTATCATAATTTCTCTTAGAAAAAAGAGCATGTTTTAACAACAAAATATCTTAATGAATCCTCATATATTTAAGGTTCTATTCATTTGATTTTTTATGGGAATTACTTATACAATCTTTAAGAATATATTTTCCAGAAATTCTGTGGGCTTAATTTTTTTTATTCAATATATTTTTTATTTACATTTCAAATGATTTCCCCTTTTCTAGCCTCACCACTCCGTGAATGTCTCATGAGTCCCCCTTCAATCCTCCTGTTTGCCCATTCACCATTTCCCACTTCCCTGTTCTGGTTTTGCCCTATACTGCTTCATTGAGTCTTTCTAGAACACGGGGCCAATCCTCTGTTCTTCTTGTACCTCATTTGATGTGTGGATTATGTTTTGGGTATTCCAGTTTTGTAGGTTAATATCCACTTATTAGTGAGTGCATACCATGATTGATCTTTTGAAACTGGGTTACCTCGCTTTGTATGATATTCAACAACTCCATCTATTTACCTAAAAATTTCATGAATTGATTGGTTCTAATGGCTGAATAGTACTCCATTGTGTAAATATACTACATTATTTGCATCCAGTTTTCTGTTGAGGCGTATCTGGGTTCTTTCCAGCTTCTGGCTATTATATAGGGTTGGTATTATAAATAGTGGCCATAGGATTCCTGGGTAGAAAGGGGCCTCAAAGCTACTATTACTGAAGAAATCATTATAAGGATTATTGTATAGGAAAATAATTGAAAGAAGTCAAAGCAAAAACAGACCCAGACTTCTCGAGGTTAGTTATAGTTGAGAAAGACCAGCTCAGTAATAACATCATTATCTAATCAGTGACATATATTTAAGAGGTGCCCTTTTTTACTTAAAAATGATATTGAGAAACTTTAAAGTGAAATTTTAAACAGAATTTGCGTAAGGATATGGAAGTCTGTGTTAATGCAATTCATTGTCCACTAATGTTAATAATAGTTTATATAGTAAAAGTGTTTACTTATGCGTAGTCAACATAACACTGCAAACCTCTAAATCCCACAAGGCTACAGGGAACTTTATTGGCCTTTTTCATGGCTTTTTGCCTCTTTCTCCTCTTATACAAAAAAAAATTAAATAATTAATTACTTAGCATGTAAAGTTATCTTTTTCAAATTTTTATATCCTAAGAATGTAGAAAAATATATTTCAACGTGTTAAATGAAAAGTAATAAGATATTCAATTTTAATTATTACTTATTTAGAATTTAGTTTATTAATTTTATTAAGTTGAAATATGCTTAAAAACTATGTCGCTAGCTGGGTAAAGTGCTAAATTTTCTTTTATTTGTGTAAACTATTAAAGATTTCTGTTTGTGTTCCACTTCTATTTCTTAACTATTCCTTCATGGTTTTCAATTTACATGTTTCAATTACTTTCGTTTTCTCTTCCCCTTTGTTCCATATTATCTTATAGTCTTTTAAGTTCATTTTTGACAGTGTTCCAGTTTTTCTCTATTTATCATTTCCCAAATGGTATACTAAATTGCATTAAAGTTTTGCCTTTATTCATCTCTCTATGTTTCATTGAGAAAACACTAGGAAAGAGGATAGTATATGAGAGCTCTCGTAGAGAAAAACCAAAGAATTCACAGAGTCCCATTAGTGAGTTACACTGAGAAATTACATTTTCTCTGACAAGATCTTTCTCTTATGGGTAAATTTCAAAAGGCATTTAAGAAATTATTCATGTAATTCTGGCCAGCACAACAAAAATTTACCTATAAGCAAAACCATCCAGGATCTAAAATCAGAAGTAGAAACAACTAAGAAATCACAAAGGGAGACAACTTTGGAGATTGAAAACATTGAGAAGAAATAAGGGGTCAAGGATGCAAATATCAACAACAGAATACAAGAGATGGAATAAAGAATCACAGATGCCAAAGATACCATAGAAACCATTGACTCAACTGTCAAAGAAAATGCAAAATGCAAAAAGCTTGTATCCCAAAACATCCAGGAAATAGAGTACATAATGAGAAGACAAACCCTAAAGATTATAGGTATAGATGAGAGTGAATATTTACAGCTGAAAGGCCTAGCGAATATCTTAAACAAAATTATGGAAGAAAACTTTCCCACCTTAAGAGAGCAATGCCCATGAATATACAAGAAGCCTACAGAAATCCAAACAGACTGGACCTGAGCAGAAAAACCTCCTGCCAAATAATAATTAAAACCCCAATTGTACTAAGCAATGAAAGAATATTTAGGGTAGTAAGAGAAAAAGGCCAAGTAACATATAAAGGAAGACCTATCAGAATTACACCAGACTTCTCAGCAGAGACCATGAAAGCTAGAAGATCATGGGCAGATCTCATGCAGACTCTAAGAGAACAAAAATGTCAGCCAAGACTACTATACCCAGCAAAAGTTTCAATCACAATAAATGGAGAAACCAAGATATTCCATGACAAAACCAAATTTATACTATATCTTTCTACAAACCCAGCTCTACAAAGAATAATAGGAGAAAAACCCCAATACAAGGAGGGAAATGACACCCTGGAAAAAGCAAGATAGTTACCTTCTTTCATCAAACCCAAAAGAAGATAATCAGTCAAATATAAAAATAACATCAAAAATGACAGGAAGTAATAATCACTATTCCTTAATATCTCTCTTTTATTTTATTCGATATATTTTTTTTATTTATATTTCAAATTATTTCCCCTTTCCTAGGCCCCCCACTCCTTGAAAGTCCCGTAAGCCGCCTTCTCTCCCCCTGTCCTCCCACCCACCCCTTCCCACTTCCCCTTTCTGTTTTGCTGAATACTGCTTCACTGAGTCTTTCCAGAACAAGGGGCCACTCTTCCTTTCTTCTTGTATCTCATTTGATGTGTAGATTATATTTTGGGTATTCCAGGTTTCTAGGTTAATATCCACTTATTAGTGAGTGCATACCGTGGTTCACCTTTTGAGTCTGGGTTACCTCACTTAGTATGATGTTCTCTAGCTCCATCCATTTGCCTAAGAATTTCATGAATTCATTGTTTCTAATGGCGGAATAGTACTCTCTTGTGTACTGTACAGAGCCATATTGGGGCAGTCATGCACTTGGTCAGAGTTTGACTATGGTCAAGGTTAACTTCTCCCATGTAGCCAGGATCCTGCTCCACCTAGGGCCGAGTGCTTGAAGTAAAGGTTAAGTTCATTGTTCCTCCAAGTCTAGGAATTCTTGAATTAAGCAGGTGACCCACCCAGCTGCCGGAGCAGTCAAGACGAGGACCTCCAAGAGAAGCTAGACAACTTCCACCGGAACTCAGCCTGGAGTCTGGGGGGAAGGGTTTGCCCAAACTGTTAAAAGGTCTGGCGCCATTAAAGTTTCGGGCTTTGATCAGTGAATATTGTCTTAGCCATACTTCTTTTCGCCCCTCTTCCCCATTTATCCCTCAGCTTCTGTTCCAGAAACCCACTTCGTAATAGCTGCAGGTAGGTATGGAACCCAACAGTGTACATATACCACATTTTTTGCATCCACTCTTCTGTTGAGGGATACCTGGGTTCTTTCCAGCATCTGGCAAGTATAAATAGGGCTGCTATGAACATAGTAGCGCCTGTATTCTTATTACATGGTGGGGAATCCTCTGGGTATATGCCCAGGAGTGGTATAGCAGGAGCTTCAGGAAGTGAGGTGCCCAGTTTTTGGAGGAACTGCCAGACCGATTTCCAGAGTGGTTGTACCAATTTGCAACCCCACCAGCAGTGGAGGAGTGTTCCTCTTTCTCCACACCCTTTCCAACACCTGCTGCCTCCTGAGTTTTTAATCTTAGCCATTCTGACTGGTGTAAGATGAAATCTCAGGATTGTTTTGATTTGCATTTACCTAATGACTAATGAAGTTGAGCATTTTTTAAGATGCTTCTCTGCCATCCAAAGTTCTTCAGGTGACAATTCTTTGTTTAACTCTATACCCCATTTTTTAATAGGGTTGTTTGGTTTCCTGGAGTCTAACTTCTTGAGTTCTTTATACATATTGGATCTTAGCCCTTTATCTGATGTAGGATTAGTGAAGATCTTTTCCCAATTTGTTGGTTGTTGACTTGTCCTCTTGATGTTGTCCTTTGCCTTACAGAAACTCTGTAATTTTATGAGGTCCTATTTGTCAGTTCTTGCTCTTAGAGCATATGTTATTGGTGTTCTGTTCAGAAACTTTCTCCCTGTACCGATGTCCTCAAGGGTCTTCCCCAGTTTCTTTTCTATTAGCTTCAGAGTGTCTGGCTTTCTGTGGAGGTCCTTAATCCATTTGGATTTGAGCTTAGTACGAGGAGACAAGGATGGATCAATTCGCATTCTTCTGCATGCTGACCTCCAGTTGAACAAGCGCCATTTGTTGAAAAGGCTATCTTTTTTCCATTAGATGTTTTCAGCCTCTTTGTCAAGGATCAAGTGGCCATAGGTATGTGCATTCATTTCTGGATCTTCAATCCTGTTCCATTGATCCTCCTGTCTGTCACTGTACAATACCATGCAGTTTTTAACACTATTGCTCTGTAGTATTGCTTGAGGTCAGGGATACTGATTCCCCCAGATTTTCTTTTGTTACTGATGATTAGTTGTGTGGTCCTTATACAATATGGAACAGTATTCATCTGTCAAAAGATGCAGTAAGGGCTATGCGAAGTACATGAAAAAAAATTATAAAAAATAGAACTGAGAGAGTAATTCTAGACAATAAATCAGAAATGCTCTGTGTTCTTTCTCATCAGTGTCTCCTTCGTCGAATTCTGCTGAGTGCATAACATGAAGAAAATTCAGAATCAAGTTAATAGAAACCATCGCAGGCTTTGAAGTCATAGAGCAATAGGTGGGAAAAAGGAAGTCACAAATGAACTGATGAAGATATAAAATAGTCTATCACGTTCTAATTAGGGAGAGATAAATATACATAAGTTGGGAGGAGAGTTAGATGAAGTCAGCGTGTCAGAAAATATCAAAAGAAGTCACCCTATTAAGTAGCTACATAATTACCTGTACTACATGTTAGTTATAAGTAAATGAACATACATAGTACATGATAGTTTTGGCTTCTAATTTATCTTTCAAAAACCATGTATACACTTATTCATGCATCTTCTTTCAAAATACATAACATTTTCTATTTTGCTTCGAATGAAAGAATTATATTATTAGTAGTACTAAATATTACCAAAAAATGATATGTTTACATGTGTGGCATGATTGATACTGTATACACCCAGTTAAAAAGAATCATAGTAGGTTCTAATCTATGACAAATGAACTCCTGAGCTAAGGGAACTGATCAAAATTGTCCAATGTACCACATAATTCCTCATCTGTACAGTGGGCCTTGAATCCAATCAGAATGCAAACTTCTACAGAATAAAGTTACCTAATTTCCTCATTCTAAGCTGATGATTGTTTAGGTTAAAAAAGAAAAATCCATTCTGCATTTCATCTCTTCAAGTTTTTTCATTCCTTTTATCCCTTTACCACTAACTACCCCATTCATCTTTTCTGTGTTTTTGATAAACCTACAAAGTTCATTGTATTCACTTACAGTTTTTTTGATGAAATTCCATGACCAGGACTCCTCACAAAAGGTAGAGTTTAGTTTGTCATGTTTTCAGATAGAAAGGGCTCTTTCATGATGGGTTCTATGGCAGCAAGTGTTAGGAATAGTAAAACTAGTTGGAAGCTGAGAAATCCCATCTCTTACAAGCACTAAAAAGGGAAATAGGATGAAAGTCTAGTGATGTGCAAAGTTTCAAGGCCTGTGTCCTATAAGATACGTCTTCCAGCATCTACATAAACTACTATACCTTCCCAAACATCAGACATGAAGAGAATAATGTATTCTAATATCTAATCTTAAAAAAGACATTTCTCACTTAAACCATCATATGCAATTACTGTTGTTATTATGTTCATGGTGCATATCCCAAAAAATATAAATTCCCATTTCCCAATAGTGACCAGTTGGAAGCGGCTAGAGTTCTTACCATACACTGGGATTTTCTAGAGTACACTTCACTATATCCTGGATTTGTCTGTCATGGTCTTGAACTGGTCTCATGGATATAGTTATAGTCACTATCAATTCATTTGTAAAAATGCTTTCTTTGTCTTGAAAGAAGACTTTCTCTGGAGTCATTCACTATCTCTGATTCTTAGAATCTTTCTCCTACCTCCTCCAATATGGACTCTGAATCTTGAGAGGAGAGCTTGCTGTTGTGATTTAATTATGTATTTCCATCCTTAATATTGTGAATTTGAACAACTTATACCAAATGGTTACTGCTTGCAAGGCGGGTGTTGGTGTGAGGAAAAAGTATATCATCACAAGCAGAAACTCATAGCTGGTATCACCTCATTACCTCCAATTAATTCTCTCTGCTTCCTGCTTCCAGTTCAGGATATGAGCACTCAGTATTCTGATCTATAGTGTACAAACAAATGGACCAAAAAAGCAAGCTTGTTTAGCCATTCTAGAATACATATAAATGTAAATATTTCAAACCAAAACTAAGTAGAAGGGAAAAGGAAAGACACTTCATAAATATCAAAAAGAAGATACAACAAGGTGATTTTTCATTTCTAAGAATTACTGAATGGAGAGGTATCATCACTTACAAAGGAAACAAATTTTACAAAGGATATAGTTAATCATGCAACACCATGTACTGATAGTGGGTGACTTCAATACCACTTTTGCAAACAAGGAGAGGGCATGTAGGCAAAATCTAAATAGTAATACTGGAGCTAACAGACATTAGTGAATCAAATAGTACTTATATTCATATACTGAACATGTCATCAAAACTCAAAAGATCACATTTTATTTTCAGCTGCTCATGAAACACTCATCAAAACTTACCAGTTGCTAACAAATTAAATGTCAACAGAGGTAAGAAAATTTAAATAATCCCCTGTTTCCTCACAGTCAACCACAAACTAAAAGGTATTTTGAACAAGAGAAATATCTGAAAGCCTACAACTTTCACACAAACATAAATAAACTCTGTACTCAATGGCTGCAGAGTAAGATAGATGATAGAATTCTCATCAGAGGATTTCAATTTTTTGAAACACTTAAAACATTTTTAGTTATCTTTAGCCATCGGGGAGAAGCAATTTAGAACAAATTTATGATTAATTTATACCTATCTGAATGACTAATACCAAGTCTCAAGGAACTGTACATGGTAGCAAGGATTTGAAACATGGGGATCACATTTGCTCCATTGTGAGAATTACAAACTACTGCAGCCATAATGAAAATCAATATAATGGTTCCTCAGAAAACTGTAAATTATTTTACATTAGGACACAGTTATATACCTTTCACACTTATGCTCCAAAGTTTCTACTCTGCTACGACAGAGACACTTGCTCAGTGCCTTTATTGCATCTTTATTCATAATAATCAGAAACTCTAAATAACATAGATGTCCCTCAAATGAAAAATGGATTAAGGATATGTGGTACAATTACCCAGTTAATAAGTGCTCAGTTGTTAAAACCAATGATATCCTAAAATTGTAGGCAATTTGACATAGTTCAGATATTGAAAGACAAACATGGTATGTACTTACACAGAAGTGGACACTAGCTGTTAAGTAAAGGACAATTGTGCTTCAGTCCTCAGACACACTGAGCTTAAGTAAACTCTCTGGAATCTATGAAAATGAAACTAGCAATGCCTTTTTGTAATTGCAGATATGAACTGCCCATAATCAGGGAATTTTTCTAGCAGGTTATTGATGGGAAATAGTCCCAGTCTCAAAACTTTTTCATAAACTTTGTCCTGCCTATAAAATGTCAAAAAGTGCTCAGTTAACAGAGGCTCAAATATTTGCATGTAGTACAACATAAGGTCCATGACACAAGAGGAAAACCATGTCTGACATTGTTTAGGTGGCCAGGGTCAAGGGTCAGATTAGCTCAAAATCACAGTGTAGAATCAAATATGGCTATGAAAAAGAGCCAATGAAATGATGTGTGGACACTTCAGTCCCACTTGTGAGAGAAAACCAAGGAATCACAAGTCAGGAAGGAGGGAGAAACCTGGTAGGGAATATAGACAGGAGAGAAGAGGGGGCATCAGAAGGGGGGAGGGGAACCTGATCTGACACTGAGGGAGGCAAAAGGACTAAAGCACTGAGGTCCAGCAGAAAGAATGGAAACAGGCAACCTAGGGATATAAGAGGTTGGGGGAATCCTCCAGAATGGACCAGAGACATGGGAGGTGAGAGACTCACAGAAGTAAAAGGTAGGAACCTTAGATGATATGCTTGACAGAAGGAAGAGGAAACTTATAGAGCTTAACTGCAAGAGAAAAACAGAAATAAAAATGAGTGAGATGGGCCATCCCAAATTCATACCTCTGATTCAATATTTTTTCTTTCTCAAAAAATTACAGGGATGAAATAGGAGAGGGGCCAGAGAATTAGAAGTTCCAATGGAAGGTTCAAAATGGGATTCAGTACAAGAGGATGCCTCAAGGACTGACACTGTTACTGAATGCTCCCAAAAAGGAAGCTATCATGACAGCATTCAAGAAAACCCAACAAACAACTGAAGGTTTCAGAATTAGATTTTTGAAACAAATCAATTTACAGAAGCAACTGACCCCTACTGTTGAATTAGGGAAGGCTAAATCAAGCTTTGTTGACCCTGGCGGAGATCCAGCATTCTCAATTATTCTGAACTCACAGTATCTCTTGAACTCTGGACTATCAAACAGGCAATATTCATTAGCTTATATAACTCCACTAGCACTCAAAAATAGAGGACTGTGAGGTCAGTATTCCTTCAGAGTTAATGCATCTAATCCTCAATTAAATGGAGACCCCAGGGAGTTTAGATGTCAGGAAGGGTAGGTGTGTAGAGACATTTATGTGGGGACAGTGCAAGGGAAGGAGATATTGGATGTGGAGCAGTAGAGGATGGACAGGGTTTGGCAAGGTGTTATAGAAAATATGAAGTGTATAACAATAATTAATTAAAATATGAAGAATAAAGTAGATATTAAATTATTGATTTATATTATAGAATAGAATATAATCTCTAAACGCTATAAAGAATAAAACAATGATATCAAGTGTACATTAAAAATTATGAAAACGTCATAATTAAGATATCCATTTATGTAATATTTATCTTAACAAAGTTACTTGTTTTTGTAGTAACATTAATATATTGTGTAACACATATTTTATATACCACAAAAATTAAATAAGATGTTCAAATCATTCTGCTGTTAATAGAAAACAGCAAAGAGCATTATCAATAGGCCATAAATGCAACCTACTAAGTGGAAAAAGATTTTTATCAACTTCACATCCCATAGAAATATAATAACTAACAAAAAACAGGATCACATAAAAGTAGATATAGAAACAACAACTACAAAGTTATAAATGGGGTTACAAATGTAAACACATTATTCTCAGGATAGGAACCCAATGTGTGTGAGAGACACTTAAAGAAATTGTCAATCCTTAGCCATGAGAGAAATGCAAATCAAAACTAATATTCGCTCTTACATGTGGAAGAAGAGAGAAGATCAATAACACATATGATAGCTCATGATGTTGAGAGGGTAGATTTGGAGGGAGTGAATAGTTTTTACACCCCTATAGAAATCACTATGCAGGCTCCTCAGGTAATTGGGAATTGACCTAATTCAAGATCAAGATATACTGCTCTTGAGCATGTACACAAAGGACATTTGATTTTACCAAAAGGATACCAGATTAACTATGTTCATTGTGAATTTATTCATAATAGGTGGTAACTGCAAATACCACATAAATCACTCGACTCATTACTTGACCAAAAATAATATGGTACATTTACACACTGAAGTACTACTCAGTGGTTAAATTTGATAACAAGTAATTTATACGCAAATGATTAGAATTAGAAAAGCTTATTTTGAGTAGGAAACCCAGATCTAGAAAAGTATACATACTATACATTCACTTCTAATTAGATGTTAGGTTTTAAGTAAATGGTAATCAAGCTAAAATCCATAGATCTATAGAGGTTAGTTAGGTAAGGATTCAGCATGTAGGAGGGAAGCATGGAACTCTCTGGGAAAGGGAAGTAGAATAGAGTCTATAAGAAGGGAGCAAGTGAGGACTAGAGTGGAAGAGATCAGGTTGGGGTCGGTGAAATGTGGGGAATGATGTGTGATGAGACAGCTTAAATTTGGGTAGCCAAAGTGTAGAAACCTAGGGAAATGAAAATATCCTGGAATCTATGAGTATTACCCTAGACAGTTGTCATGGTGATGGAACAGAAGGTGTTTGAAATGACCTTCCATCTTTTGTAGCCAGTCAAAACTTACAGTTGTAGAAGTGGCTTATGTTTGATTTAGTTGATCAAGGATATCCAGTAGAGATCTGTAAATATCTCTGGCTGATGATAGGACAACAAGTTACTCTCTGAAAACTTACTGTTGTCTCCATTTTCAATAAATAAATAGAGATAAATATGTCTATGAATAAAAAATAATTAATAGGCATAAGTAATTAATTAACTAACAAATGCATATTAGCAAACGAATATACAAAAGCACAAGGGAAGCTTAATACTACTTCTTTTTCCTTTTTTATTAGATATTTTCTTTAATTACATTTCAAATGTTAACCCCTTTCCTTGTTTCTCCTCCAAAATCCCCCTAATTATCCACTGTAATGCTAATTACCAACCCTTCCTCTCCTGCTTCCTTATTCTTGCCTTTCCCTACACTGGGGCATAGAGCCTTCATAGGACCAAGGACCTCTCCTTTCACTGATGACCAACCAGGTCAATCACTTCTGCAATAATAAGCAAAGATGGGAAAACAGTTGGAATAGTGTTTACCTAAATTAATAAAGGCATGAATTTTTAAGAAAAGATACCAACCTTAAAGTAACAGACTTCCCAAATAAATTATAAACTATTATCTTAATAATAAATAAATAATGACATATATTATTAAAATACACATGTACAGTAACAAAAGAACTTAATTGGTAAATAAAGTATACATGTAAATTTATAAAAAACAAACTCAGAATTTACAGTAATTTTCATTGGGAAGTTATTTTACTAATTTTAATTTTAAACAGAGGAAATTAACTTTATGGATATAGTAAATTTATTTACAGGTCAATTTTTCTCACCAGTTAATAAACTACTTTTAATTATTGGTTGTATCTAATATTAGGTGTTTTACTTAAAATGATCTTTCCTCATGAGTTTAAGTTATCCCCTCCTGGCAAATCTTTTACAACATGAATTGGACATGTTATGTCCAGTTTAGTGATTTGTCCTAAAGAATGAATTGGTAAATGAGATGAAAATAAAATTTCCCTATTTAAAATATATACTAGTTTCAAAAGAAAATTACTCACTCCAGAATCAGATTTCCAATATTGAAATTATAAATTATAAAAATGTTAATGTTTATATTTAAAAAATTGAATACGAACTTACTACTAATGTTATTGGGTTATTTTGAATTATACTATTTAAATAATGCAGGTTATGAGATTCAATAATTCTGAATACAAACATTTCATCATTAGTTTGGAAAAATCTTTCATGTGCAAAGTGCATGGAAAAGGTAATTACTATCAACAACATAGCAATTAACACCTGAAGCAACAGAAGTGATGGATTTGTGATACTTTCTTGTTTGCAGCAATGAGAAATAACTTTCAACAAAATGAAACAGTGAGCTATGGGCTAATGGAATATTCTTATTTGATAAAAGTAAGAATTTAGAAAAAGTAATCCTAAAACTACACATATTGTACACTTTTCATCCCAGCACTAGGGAGGCAGAGCCAGGGAGATTCCTAATTTCAGGTCAGTCTGGTCTACAGAGTGAGTTCCAGGACAACCAGAGCTACACAGAGAATCCCTGCCTCAAAATAAATAAATAAATAAATAAATAAATAAATAAATAAATAAATAAATAAATAAATACATACATAAAACAATAAAACAATAAAACAAAAATACATAGATATTTATCTGATATCAAATGTACCCATGATATTTTTAATTAGTAAAATCAATGAAAAATGATAGGCTGGATATAGGGCAAAGTGAACATGGAAAGCCCCTTTGGCCTCAACCCTACAGAAGATACTCTGGCAAATATGGATGTTTGAGAGTGAGAGAAATAACTTCCCCAGGGAACAACACACAGATTAATTACAACAGATTATTATTATTATTATTATTATTATTATTATTATTATTATTATTGTGTTGCAGTAATAATATATCCACAACATTTCCCCCTTCCAGTGTAATATGAACAAAATCCTCCCCTATCGAAGTTTGCATCTATTTGGGAGACTTGTAATAAGTCGAGGGAGGTTCTTGTGTCACACTTGGCAGCCTCCTGCCTTTTTTATGCTCTATGGCCTCTAGGAGATTGGGTGTGGTATGGATCCACAGTATAGGCACACTCTGGGCAGGCCTGCCCAGCCTGGGTATCTCACCTACATTTGAGGGTCAAGATGACTGGTTAGTATCCTGTACCAATGCCAAAGGTGTGGTGTTTTACTGCATAGTGGGAGGACCAGAGTTCAGCCCCTGTGTCTACTGTCTATGCGTTTATATTTTGACTTCTCTTCCAGAAACGGATGGGGTTCCTTAAGGATACTTATATATATGGTTCCTGTCTCTTGAGAGAATTTAATCTTCTTAGTACAGTGGAAATGGGGATGCAAAGGATCTTTGTCACCCAGGCGGAGTCACCAGATTCATTCTGAGAGGCCCCCATCTAACGAGACATAGACAAGATACAGGAGTAGCTAATAATGTGTGGCTATGTTCATAGGTCAGGGTGATTTGCTCAGTAGAGGGATGAGGTAGTATGTGGAAATGCATTATGTTGATTTTTTTTTTTTATTCCCCAGCTCTATTTCCCTAGGGTTGACTCTGCAGAAGTGCATGTTGCTAAATGAGCAGAATTTGCATCCTGTGTAATAAGGACGATGGAACCCACCTTCATCCCTAACCCTAAAATTGTAAGGAATGTGATAACTACTCTTAAATGAAGTCAGTGATTTGGCATACATGTAACCCCAGTTATAAAACTACATATAATTGAAATGGTAGAGGCTCCCATCACATATGGTGACTCCTTCCCACATATCCTTGATTTAGGTGAGAAAACCAAAAATCTGATTCCACGCATACTGAGCTCAGTTGACTTTTCTTTATAAGTCATATATTAGAGTTTCCATCAAATATATTCTCGAAAAAAGATATTATAGACAAAGCTGATGATGATTCCAGTTGGTATACCAACTTTCTAATTTTATACAGTCAGTGGATACATGGTTAAATTAATGCCACCACCAAAGAACAGAATAGTTGTGTCAAAGAGTTCAAAGCAATGCTGCCTTTTTAAATCTATTTCACCTTAACATTTCTCCTTTAGGGTAAAAGTTCCTGTCTTAATGGAGTTGTAAAATATCTGTGCTAGAACATTCATTCTCAAGGAGCTACTGAAAAACACCTAGGCAATATTTTTTAATAGAACAGTCCTGCTTTTCCCCACACTAGTGACCAATTAAGTGTAAAGGCTTAAGCTTTCTCATCAGCTAAGACAACAACTTCTGAAAGATAATATAGAGCCATGCTTCAGTGCCTGGAATACTCCTATCTCCTGTATTCTTGAGATTCTGGTAAATAGTTTACATATCTTTCCCTCTGTCAATTCTCATCCCCAGTGCTTTCATGCTCTTCAGCATGGAGTTTCTCTTCATGCCATGGTCACTCAAATATACCATATAATTGTTGTTGATTTACAGGATCATATTCCTCAACATGCAAGTTATAAAAGTCATCTTTTTAAAGACCTAATTTTCAATAATCAAGATCTGACATCTGTCTTTCAAAATGTCTCCCCAGGATATGCTCAAAAACCCCACCTTCTAACTTCTCATGTTAATACAACAATGTGCCCTAAAAGACAAAAATATACCCAAATAGAATACTAACATACCATTGTTTGAATTTAATATTGATTTCAGACAAACAATTTGCATCAGTGTCATATTATAGAAAATAATTGTATGTACATGAGGCTGAATTAAGTTGCTGCTATAGAGACCCCATAAAAGGAGAAAGGACTGTCTGAAGTACCCATGGCCAGAGGTCGAATTTTAAGTTCCCATTAATCACAATGAGTATGTGGACACTATTAATGATCTCATATTCAGATCAAGAATGTCCCCAACAATGGTCAGAGATGTGTGACCAGTGGTCATAGTTGAGAGATCAAGGAGCAAGGGGAAAGAATATGATGTGATGGTCTCTTAAATCTAAACTAGGCATCTGAAACCATTTGAAAAGGTAAAGCATCATGTGTGGTTGGGTAGTTCAAACTTCAATACTCTTTCCTTGACACGTGAACAAAGTCCCAGGTTACCTCATACCTGTGGGGCACATTTCAGGTACTGTCTTAACAGCTCCACATCACAAACTAGAGCATCTGTATACTGTAGTGAATGTGGGGCCCAGTGAGGCAACAATATGAGAATTTATCAGAAAACATGGTTGTCAGCCCCACAATGACTTTCTTTCTTAAAAATATGTTCATCTGCTAGGTCTAGATATGAAATGTGAGGAACACATTATTTTAGTTTCTGCCTTGAGGCAATGAACTTATTTTCTGGGTTGTACTTACTAAGCTTGTCCTCTGGAGTTTTAAACCTGGGTGGTCTGGAGGTTTTTTGGGATACATTTTCCTAAGTGTAGGCTGGGGAATATATAAAAACCCAGCAGAGATAGAGAACAATGCAAGTTCCTCATTGTTCAGAAAGGCATATTAGAAAACAGCTTGGAGAAAATAAAATCTGAAGCCCCTGTTAATTCACAGGCAGTGAATGAGAATCTCTTTGGTCCCAACAGAAGGATCGAGATCAATTAATATTAGTAAGTCCACTCACACAGAGCCATAATAAAAAACTCTGAGAACCTTTTGGATATTGTTAGACTGTAGCTCTCTTTAGAATAAACAGGATGGAGATTCTATTCATAAGAAGAGAAATAGTTGGAGTACAAATTTACATTTATGGAGAGGGAATAGTCTAAAATCGAATTTGGTAACAGAGGATATTCAGATTCCTTTAAATAGGTGGAGGCAATTCCAGTATACCAGTATGCAGAAGTGGAATTATTTCTGTGCCTCTGGTACAGTTGATAGATATAAGATGCTCTAAAGAAGAAGATGAGACAGGAGCCCCCCAGGATTGTATGGAATAGATTCAATGTTTCATAGTCATATGTCTGCAGCTCTATTCAGTAGATGTTGAAGGGTGATTGATACCTTGAGGATTATAGGACATTAAAGGCACTCAATCGTTCATAACCTCCAATGATAAAATCAAAATTTAGAATAAACATCATCAGAATGCCCATTGTATGCATGGGAGCAATCTTAGAACTCTTCTAAGAGGTTGCAATGCAGTAATCTCAGGTTAATATCATCCTCAAATATATGTCCATCCACAAATACCTCTGCATGGAGGACAGTATGTCTCGGTCTAAGTAATCACACCAAAGATAGTATTGTGGCTTTCCCTTGTCTTGACACTCTTCTGTTGGGACCTCATTCCAGATTGCTGAGACTTCTCTTAGATCAGAACAGTGCTTCCCAGACCACAGAAATAAGTTGTAGGCAACAGATGCACTGGAAATTTGGGAAATTGTGGGATTTCCTCAATCTCACAGGCGAGGTCTGAAACACTCTCTGTTGTGAATGTCTAAATAATGTTAGATGGAGAGGAGCTTGGCCGGTATTGAAAAGAAGTAGGAATTTTATTCACTTCATCAAAGAGTTCATGTGCCAGATTTCAAGGGAATAAGGGAATGGAAGCACCCTGGCCATAAGCAGGATATCTAAGAAACTCTATGTAAAGGTGAAATTCTATACCTTTTTGTCAGATAAGCAAAATCTCTGGCTATTTTCAATAAAATAGGAAAGATCATTTCACAATGAAGAAAAGGTAAATACCTTGTGGAACAGAGGAATTTTCACTATTGCATGATCAGCTTCCATTTCTTTTTCAGTATTGGGAATGTCCGTATATTGTGTGTGCTGTGTGAAATAAAAGGTATCAATGGTTCCATTTTTGCAACAGGTTGGATGGTTATCATTAGGCAATGAAGCCTTTGCTTAGATGAGATAAGGCAAAGATATCTTTCTTCAGTGGATGGATGTCTCAGAATATATGTAGCAGGAATAAGTTTGGAAGTAATCCCAGACATTTGGGATACAGCAGGAAAACAAAGTCACAAGAACACTATCTGTTGACACCTTAAAAGTGAGGGTAGGCATATCTGTCCCTTGGGCAACAGGAAAGATTTAAAGCCAACAAAGGCATTAGGAGAGGGCTTTCTTTCCCACTAGACAGAAGGGAAAGAGGAAATATTTATGAGTAGGTCTGGATTATGTGAGTCTCCCATAGGCAGAGGGAGAGACATGGAAGACCTGCTATGAAAGAATGACATTTACAAATCACTTCAAGGGAGGTTATGGATTTGAGGACCATCATAATGAAAAAAATCATTCTGAAGTTCCTTCCAGGTGAGGAGTTGAATGTGAGACACAATTAATTGGAATATTTTGTCCAGACCTGCAGAACAGTCAACAGAGTACCTGGACCAACTAGTAGAGGATGTGAGACAAGAATTCAAGATATTGACAGCAAGGAAGTATCGTGATCAAGGTGTCAAATTTTATTTATTCCATAAGGCAATATAAAGAGCAGTAAGCAAGGTGTAGGTAGGAGCCAATGGGTAATTCATTGTTTTTGGGAAACAATCTCACATATCTAGTATTGTTTCGCTGGAATAGTTTCTTAGAATTGTCTCTCAGAATCTCAGGGAAAAGCTGGCTAGTGCTGCAGGAAATTGGCACAATAAATTGATCATGAGAAAGTGAAGTGGAAAGGAGTTGCTATGGGAACATAACCACAGGTGAACTCTGCTCTAGCCCACCCAGGAGAGCTCTGCATATACTGACCATCTGGCTACTTGGCCAATCTTGAAAGCTAGTATTTTTCTTCTAAAAGCAGACATCAAATGGCTGAAATGAGGGTGCTTTGAAAGCTAAGTGAGAATGGCTCCTGGCAATATTTGTGCTCTCCTTTATCAGGACAAGAGTTGTCTTGAATCCTTAAAGAGGATATTTATAGAGGACATCTTTTACTGCAAGTGGTGTATTGGGCCTGGGGCAGGTAGAGATAATCTCAGTACATGTCAGTCTTACAAGATAGATAATGGACCCTCTTAGATACAGAGGGAGCCCTTGACATATAATGGACAGAAATTTCTTGTCTACATAGATGTTTGGGAGTATACTATTAAATCAGACATAAATTCTGCTTAAAGTACAAAAGCTCTTTACAAACATAGAATATTCCAGTCTACATTGAGCTGGATACTAGGACTTCTCCACAGTTTAGAAGATTCCCATCTTCAGTTACTTCCTGGTAGACCTGGCAGCAATCAATGAATTATTCATAGGTCAAGATTGGTAGTCTGTAAGACTCCTTGAACCTTATTACCAGTTCATTGTGTGTACTCAAAGAATGATATAAAATAGATGAACTAAGTACCAGGCTCTGTTAACAAAGAATAGCATTATGTAATATCTTTATATCCATACCTGTGTTTTCTTAGTAGCCATGGTTAAGAGAAATTATCTAAAGCTCACCATTAGATGGTTATGTTTGAGGCCCATATATTGTTTGAGAATTCTCTTAACACTCTTAATACTTGGTCTGCTTGGGCAAAATGAAAATTCAGAAATCCGAATTGTAAACTCCATTCATTCTTAAAACATTATGTGTACAGAAATGGAAGGTTTGGGATTTTATTTGTAAGAGCAGAATGGACTGGTGATCCTTCATTGAGAGAGGATGAGATGACTGGAAAAAAGGTCCAATTTGAGAAACCTGTATTTATAAGAGCAACTTCTAGGGCCATCCTGAATTGCATTACTTAGCAAGAAAGAGCCCAACTATGTTTATCCAAATAGCACGATCCCATCTACACACATTGTAGAAGGGAATAATAAAAAAAAAAAAAAAAAAAAAAAAAAAAAAAAAAAAAAAAAACTACCAAATCTTGGGAAGTGGAAGAAGACTATGGTACTGCATCATTTGTTTCCATATGTAATTTCTGCTTCAAAGACCCATCCATTGAATATACTCTAGGGAAGAGTACAAGAAGCAATCAGCATGATATTCCAACAGGGTGAGTGGTTGTCTGAACTTGAGTCTCCCTGAAGTTTGTTGGGGTCTGTAACCATCTATAATTGAGAGATGGGAACACTGCATTTTTTACAACCATGTCTAGGAAGAGAGCATGCATGTTAGTTTTACCTTTCTATTGTCTGACCTCTGTCCTACACCCAGAAATATGTGAAGTTCACCTTTGAGATGGCAGTTTGTCCAAAAATCTTGGTCACAGAGATTGTCACTAAGGCAATTATAAATTTAAAGTCAACTCTAAGTTGTCTTTTGAATGAAACAATGTTCTTAAGCATCCCTAAGCTAGAAGGTCCATCTGAGGATCTTATATCGATTGCAGGAACTAGACCCTCTTCACCATAGAAGTCAAACCTAATAGGGTCTCTGTTACCATTGTTTCATGACACTTATACCCTTGGCCAGGACATGGATGTCAATAGCCCTTGTGATTGAAGGAGGAAATCATAGCCTCTTTTCTACTAAACTGAACACGATATTACTAGATTTTCTTCTCTAGAGGGAATGACATAAGCCTTGTGTTCGAGATTCTATAGTCTAAGGAGGAATGAGTTAGTCCCTCTTCTAACAAAACAATAGTCTAAAGATCTTTCACAAAAAGGATACTTTAGTTCACTTTTGGCAAATGGGAATTGTCTGTAGTAGGCAGAGTTGTAGGATGGAAGTCTGACATTCTCTTCAGTGAAATAAAAGAACTGAGGTTACTCTGTAAGAGAGGAACTATTGGGCCCCATGAGAAATAGAAAAATTTGGAGATCTTGTTGTGCAAAGTTACATGTTACAAAAAGCTTGGAAATTGGGTAGTGCCATGCAATATCCTGGTACACAATAATTTCCCTGTTACTTTTTTCAGTTAAACAAAGTCCCACCACTGCTATTCAGCTTCCGACTCTTCTTTAGTTGTAAGGAATTTCACATCTTGTGTTTAATTTGAGAGAGTTGAAACAGGCATTAACGTGAGCCTGTTTCAAACATACTGGATGGTTTTCCCTGGTTAGGTTGTCTCCTTATATTTGTATTAATATGGGCAGGAACAATGTGACTGGATTGAAAAGCAAATCCTACGATACTGTCAATAATTCTACACATAGGAACTAGGATCTAATACCAAAAATAAATGGTAATTTCAGGACACAATGAAAAGACCAAATATAAGAATAATTGGAAAAGAGAGAAGATTCCCAATGCAAACGATCAGGATATATTTTCAAGAAAATCATAGAAGAAAGCTTTCCTAATCTAAAGTGATGGCCATATATACAAGAAGAATGCAAAACACAAAATAATTTGTTGAGAAAATATAGTCTTCCTGAATATATTAGTCAAAATATTAAATGCACAGGATACAGAAAGAATGTGAATGTTGTAAGAAAAAAAGAACAAGTCACATTATGAAGGAAGACATTTCAGAATTATACTAGACTTCTCCACATAGAATGTGTCATGAAGACCCTAATAGAACATGAATGTCAGCCGAGGTTAATATATTGAACAAAACTCTGAATCACCACAGATGTTGAAACCAAGATATTCTATAATACAACCAAATTTAAAAAATAAATTTTCAATAATACAGCTCCTATGGAGGAAAATAGAAGGAATGCTCCAACATAAAAAGTGAAAGTACACACATGAAAAATCAAGAAATTACATCAAACTCATGTATTCTTTAATGGATCACTCTGAACTATGTGGTCTCTGTGCAGTTTCTTACATTTTAGTATGACCATATTATTAGTAGAAACTTTGAGATGCCAGGCAGCAAGGAATCAATTGAATTATTTTTGTACAGCTTGGATAGCTCTGCTCATCTAGACTACCACTTCAATTCTGGTTTCAGCAACCCAGATCTGATTGCAAATGAAACCACACCATTTTAGATAAATAGACTAAAGTCTATATCTGATTTACTGAACATGCTTGTTCTCTTGGACTTCTAACCAGAGTGGACAACCTTGTTGAAATGGGGAAACTTGCAAGGACACATCCAATTAGGTAGAATATTCTAAGGATTCATGGGATAAATCTGAAGCCTTTTTGACCTTAAGTACAGAGTCTCTTGTATCAAGAGTGGGAGGGGTAGTGTCAGGAAGAGTAGGGCAAAAGGGAAATAAGAAAGCCTGTTTAACAAAATAAAAAATCTTCAGATTAATTGATTCAATGTTGAACTGTTAGGCACTTCCTTGTGACCAGAAACATCCCCAAACCCACACAAATTCCATTCATTCTCAGAATAGCCATATGTTTGGAAACTTCTTTGAGGACAGGCAGCAATATTATAGCATATCTATTAGTCTGTTAGGCATTCCTTCTGTAATCTCAATTTTATTATCAGCTACATAAGAATTGTAATGAAAGTTGGATATTTCACTTTGTGTGACTTCAAGCATGAAGACACCTTACATGAGTTTAACACTCTGAGACAATGTATAAGTGCAGAAGGAGGTCGGTTGTGGCTTAAGAATGTTTTTCTAGTCACACAGACTAAAGGTGGAAAGTTTAAACCTCCCTTAGTTATCCTAAAATTCATCTGATGAGCCCAAATGCATAAAGGGATGAATTGAGGATGCATGAAATATTGCTGCAAAGTATGAGGCAGTATTATTCAAAATATGTCAAGGTCACTTTTTGAGGGAAAAAAATGTGGGTTTCATTTGGTAAATGGCAGTGGCAAATTTACCCTTGTATAGGTGGGTAACCTCTAAGGATGCATTAGGTTTTTGTTGTTGTTGTTGTTTGTTTGTTTTATGGTTTTTTTTTTTTTTTGTTTTTTCATGATCCTCTTATAAAATGAATGATAACAGGAGAATCCCCAACTTGTTTTTTCCATTCATTCCCTCACCTCCTTTCTCCCCCTCATCAGCAATTACTCTCCTGCCCTTAAAAAAAGAGAAGTCTTCCAGTGGTGTCAAGAGAACATGACATAAAAAGACACAAGGAGACTAGACATAAACCATTTATCAAGGCTAGATTAGGAAAAGGGTCCCACAAACTGGCAAAAGAATTACAGACATTGCCACTCCCAACAAAACATCTGCCCAGGATCTTCTGGCTTTCATAGTCTCTGGTGAGAAATCCCGTGTAATTCTGATAGGTCTACCTTTATATGTTACTTGACTTTTCCCTTACTACTTTTAATATCCTTTCTTTTTTTTAGTACATTTGGTGTTTTAATTATTATATGACAGGTTGAATTTCTTTTCTGGTCGAATCTATTTGGAGTTTTGTCGGTTCCTTGTATGTTCATGGGCATCCCTTTCTTAGGTTAGGAAGTTTTCTTCTACAATTTTGTTGAAGATATTTACTGGCCCTTTCTGTTGTAAATCTTCACACTCTTCTATGCCTATAATTCTTCGGTTTGGTCTTTTCACTTTTTCCTGGATGTCCTGGATATTATGGGTCAGTAGCTTTTTGCATTTTCATTTTCTTTGACTCTTGCATTAATTCTTTCTATGGTATCTTCTATATCTGAAATTCTCTATTTATCTTCCATTTCTTGTGTTCTGTTGTTGATGCTTGGATCCATGATTCCTGATTTCTTTCCTAAGTTTTCTATGTACCAAGGTGTCTCCCCTTGTAATTTTCAATATTGTTTCTATCTCCTTCTTTAGATCCTGATGACTTTGTTTATATCCTAACCTTGTTTTTTTGTATTATCCATTAGTTCTTCAAAAGCATCTTGCTGATTATGTGTGTTCTCTTGTATTTCTTTATGGAAGTTATTTATGTCCTTCTTGAGGTCCTCAATGATACCCCCACATAGCATCATGACCTGTGATTTTAAATCCAAATCTTGCTTCCTGGTGATGTTGGGTGAGATGGGTCCTATTTTCTGCCCACCAGTGACCAATTAGTGGGGCAGACTTAAGCTTTCTCATAAGCTATGACAACAACTTCAGAAAGATATTATAGAGCCATGCTTCAGTGCCTGAAATACTCCTATCTCCTGTATTACTGAGATTCTTGTAAATGGTTGATACCTCCTCCCCATTGTCAATGCTCATCCCAACTGTGTTGATGTTCTTCAGAATGTGATTTCTATCCTGCCACAGTCACTCAAAGGTACCATATAATTGTTGGTGATCTGCAGGATCATATTCCTCTACATGCCAATGATAAAGGTGCGCTTAATACTCAATAATCAGGCACTGACAGTTGTCTTTCAAAGTGCTTCTGCAGTGTATAATCATAAGTCTCACATTCTGAGTACTCATATTAATACATCAATGTGCCCTAAAATACAACAAAATATACCCACATAGAATACCAACCTACCATTGTTTGAATTTAGTATTGATTTTATACCAACAAAATTGATCAGTGTCATATTATGGAAAACAAATATAAATGCACAAAGCCCCTGTCATTAGCCACAGCCTACCTTAGATTTGTGGCCATCTTACATGTAAGGGTAATGCCCAAAATACATCCATATGAAAAGAATGTGAATTATTGTCACATTGGCTAAAAACAAATCTCCATTTTAATGAGGTATCTAAAGACCTAAAGGGCTCATGTCCACACTAAAAAGGGAAGTATTGTTTTACTCATCCAGTTTCTGCCATGACAATAAATGCTTTACACCCACGGACTGACTCATTGGGATCCACCATCATGGGAAAGAGTTTATGTTTTTCCTAGTGCAGATCATTTACATGAAAATATCATGATTTCACTTTTCTTAATGCATGAATATAAGGGTCCTCTTCTTCCTCTCCTTCGTTCTTGAACATCATTAATATGTATAGCGTATTGACAAAGGTGAAGAAATATGTTTTCCTTCTGAGAATCCCCTTCTGTAATAGTTATTTAAGGCCTTCTCCTTTAGAGCTTCCATCTAATCTCCTGTAGAATGCCTTTCTGCATTCTACAGGACACAAATACTCCCAAACCCAAATAAAACCATAGTCACGTCAAGGAGCACCCCTAGACAACTGGCTTTATCTCCCCAATACCACCACAAGCTAGATCCATGCCTTCTCTGGGAGGAATACTAGACATGCCGCCTCTACCAAAGTCATCACCAGACATTGACTTTATAGAAAACCAGATGTTTTCTCAAACTTCACCTTTTTCATCACTTAATCCAGAGGCAGAAGAACATCTGCCATGTTACCAAACCATTTTTTAAATTTCAGATTCTGAGACTGAGACTTTAGAAAGTTTCCCATCTGTACCAGGAGCTCTGGGACTTTTGAAACCTAATTAATGTTCACTGGGCTGTTTAGTATCTGAACAAGTGATCCAGGGAACACAATATCTCCCCAGGAATCTCGAGAACTTTCTCAAGTAGCCCAGGCCCTCTAAACCTATAACTCTATCCAAGACACTGAGGTTACTTCCTTTTCAACTGAGATATCAGGACTGTCCATTCATGCACCTGGTGACATCCCATACATTCTTATGAAAAAATGCACAAGACACTTCAATTTTCCCATGAAAACTCTAGACTTATCAATTCTACCCAAGTGATATTGTAATATGCCCCAATTTCTTGAGATCCCCTTGTATAAGTTTAGAATCAGAGCATAGGAACTGTGCATCTGCTTTCTAGAACGTGAATAGAAACGTACAAACTTCAACATTTCTGCTTAGATCTGAACAGCTGAACAAACTATTAAAAGAAATATAGCCAGCGACAATCATGCAAACATTGAGGAAAATAAGTTGCTGCCTCAAATCTCAAAGAATGAACACAAATTCTAAATATACAAAACTCTGCACAGAAATTGAAGGTTTATTGTCACTGTTGAATTCTTTCTTCACTATATAAGGTACAAGGGACGTTTAACATTGATAGAAGTTTATATGGCTCCCTCTCTCTGCCTGATGTTAATTCTAGCCTAATTTTCAAATAGGACCTCAGAGTTTTCATATTACATAGGGCTCACATTTTCCAGTGTTAACTTACTCCTTCATACTATATTGAGCACGAGGTCGGAACTCTCCTAGGACTAACATAGCCCTAGCGCTCATTCGCCAAAAGGGACCTAAAACTTGTATTTTGCCTTATATGTTCCTATTTCTACCACGTGATTTAAGTCTATTACAAAGATTTATACCACATATTCTACACAAATATCATCTAATATTTCCTACCTTCCCAATAGGATTGTGGACCTATTTTCTACTTTTATTCACCAAGTGGGTTTTAGACATTCATTTTCTGTTCAAGGTTCTCTGGGAATTTAAAGTGTATTGAAAGAACTTTCAAAACTAATTCCTGCACAAAAGGAGGTATTTAAGACCTCCACAGTCTACACTATTGTCTTCAGGTTTACTTGTTCAACTAATGACCCACCAAAGATTTGCTTCATGCTGTGCCTCACAAATAACCCTATTAAATAACTTTGATTTAAAGATAACTCTCTGAATAAGATATCATTTGCAACCAATGGTATCTCACATGTCTCCCCTTTTAAAGCATAGAACAGACTATAGAAAACTCAAAATGAATCTCATTCTCTGACCCTCAAATTGGTCTTCAAAATGCACCATTACTATTTTTTATCCCAATATGTGTGCAGCTTAACACATCCTTGAAGAAATATCAATGCTTGCATAACTAATTATCTCCTTGGAAGTTTATAGTGACATTGCCTGTACTCTCAAAGATTACACACATGGTATGCAGATGGGTAAAATACTTGGAAGCTATTGAGAACAAGTCTGAACTTCCCTCCACTATACATTGTAGCTTAAAAACTTCCCCTGCAGACCATGGGTGAACTGGAAATATATTTTGTGCAAAATAAGACCAGGGACCTCTACCATATGATCCAAGACATTCAGAACTTCTCCTGCATTGAAGTTGGATTTAAAACTTCCCAATCTGAGGACTCCCTGTTCCCATGATATTTCTTCATACACTCCTTGATTTTTGAAGAGCCCAAGAGACATATCCTAGGTGAAGCTGAATATCACTCCTTCCCTTTTCCATCAATGTGGCCTTGGATCATGTCCCTATGTTCAAGGGGGAATGTGAGCTCCTGTTTTTGAGAAAGGAAGCTATCACATTCCATTACTCCAAAGGTGACATTAGATATGCTCTTCTAAATAATAGTGTATTGTCAATGTATCATCAAACATTTTTTTATGATTTTGAACTACCTTCAATGTATATTCTCTAAATAAGGAAGAATCAAACATTTTATCAGGATGACAAGGGAAATATATTATTCCACTCTGGTTTGTGGTTCTAGTTCCTATGTGAAGAATTATTGACTGGATCCTAGGTTATGCTCTTCAATCTAATCAAATTTTTCTTGACCATATATAGATATATTAAGACAAATTAAGGAAACAACCTAGCCAGGGATAGCCATCCAGGATGTTTGAAACATGCTCAGGTTGTTGCCTGAATTCTCTCAGACTGAATACAAGATTTGAAACTGCTTACAACTAAGGAAGAGTTGGAAGCAAAAGAGCAGTGATGGGACCTTCCTTGACTGAACAATGTAACAGGGACATTCATGATTACCAGAATGTTGCATTACACTCATCCCCACTCCAAGCTTTTTCTAACCCGTATCTTTGCACAACCAGATCCAGAGTTTTGTCTTTTTCATGTGGGCCAGTACTTCCTATTCCTCTAAGTTACTTCAGTCCTTTTACTTCATTAAAGATAATGTCAGATGTCCATCCTAAAACTAAGCCAACTGCAGACCATTCCCATCTGCCCAAAGTGGACTAAATCACATTTTTAGTGGAAAGACCCTCAAACTATTGATTTGGGGAGAGTGGGACTAAGCCAATCATCTTCTGTCTATAGAGGCTAAATGTAAGGCTTATGTCATTCCCTCTATAGAAGAAAATCCAGTTAAATGGCATTCACTGTAGTAGAAAAGTGGCTATGATTTCCTCCTTCAAACTCAAAGGCTATAGACATCCAGTTCCTGGCCAAGAGTATATGTCCCCTGGAACAATGATGACAGCGACCTCAGCTTTGACTCCTATGGCCACCTATGGCTCATCTTTGAATCTATAGTCATAGGAACTTCAGATGTACCTCCTTGCTAAAGAATATTCTAGAATATTGTTTCATTCAAACGACAAGCTACAGTTGACTTTAAACTCATATTGCCTTAGTGACAATCACTGTGACCATGATTTTCAGACAAACACACTTGCAACCTCAAAGGTGGACTTCACAAATGTCTGAGTGTGAGACAGAAGTCAGAGAATAGAAAGGTAAAACTGCAATCTACCTAGACGTAGTTGTCAGAAATGCAGTGTTCCCATCTCTTAGTTATGGAGGCGTACAGACCAAGACAAACTTCAAGGAGACCCAGAGATCAGACAACAACACTTCCAGTTGGAAGAGCATGCTGATTGCTTCTTGTACTCTTCCCTATAGTATATACAATGGATAGATAGTGGAAGTGGGAATACCAGTTGGAATCAAATGATCAAGTACCATAGTCTTCTCCCACTACCCAAGATTTGGTAGATTTTTATTTCACTTTTAAATTGTGTGGAGACTGGATCTAGCTTTTTGGATAAACATGGCCAGGCTCTTTCTTTCTAAGCAAAGCAATTCAGTAAGGACCCAGAAGTTGCACTTCTGAATACAGGTTTCACATATTGGTCATAATTTACTGTCTTCTTATACCACTTGAATGAAGGATCATCAGTCATTTCTGCTCTTAAAAATAATATCCCATATTTTTTTCTCTCCTTCTTCTTCCATATTATACTATAAGAATGTATAGAGTTTACTATTCAGATTTCTGAAATTTTGCTTTGCCCAAGTGGACCAAGTATTAAGAGTCCTAAGGGCATTCCCCAACTACATATGAGCCTCAAATATACCCATCTAATAGAGAGGTTTAGATAATTTTCTCTAACCATGGCTACTAAGAAAATGCAAGTGTGAGAAAAGGGACTGTATTTAATTCTACTCTGGGTTAACAGAGCCTGGAAACTAGATCATCTGTTTTCATACCATTCTTTTTTTTTCTATACACACCCATATATCTGTTGGTAAGCATCAAGAGGATTTATAAACTAACAATCTCGACTGATGAATAATTCATAGATTGCTGCCAGGTCCTACCAGGGAGTAACTGAAGATGGGCATCTTCTAAAGTGTGACCCAGTACTACACCCTGTTCAAGTAGGCTAGTACACTCCATTGTCCTTAAAGAGATTTGGGATTTTAAGCCAAATTTAATACTGCTTTAATTGTCTACTCATAAACGTGAATACATAGACTACCACTTTTTGTCCATTCTATATCAAATGCTCCCTCTGTATCTCACAGGATCCAATATTTATCTTTTAAGACTGACATATTCTGAGATCTTCTCTACCTGACTCCGCACAAAAACACCAATTCCATTAAAAGATGTCCTCTCTGACCACAGATTCAAAATCACTCTCTCTTGATAAAGGATAGCACAAATATTGCCAGGTGCCAATAGTTTAGATCTCAATACCCACTCTTTTCAGCCATTTCAAGCCTTCTTTTAGAAGGGAAATATTAGCTTTCAAGATTAGCCAAGTATCCAGATGGATAGAACATGCAGAGCTCACCTGAGTGGGCTAGAAAAAATAGAGCTCAACTGTGCTTAGGTTACCCTAGCAACTCCTTTCTTCTTCACCTCCTTGTGATAAATTAATTGTTCTAATGTCCTGCAATAATAGCCAGATTTTCCGTAAGACTTTCCCTGAGAGACAATTCTCAGAAACTTTCAGAGAAACTATAGTAGCACCATAATATTGATCTCCAGAAACAACGACTTACCCCCTTTACTCCTTACACCTTGCTTGCTTCCGTTTGTATTGCAACCTTCAACATCTACTCAATAGCGCTGCAGACATATGACAAAGAAAGGTAACATTTATTCCATACAATCCTGGCGGGCTCCTGTCTCATCCTTCTTCTTTAGAGCCACTTTAATCTATCACGTCTGCCACAGGCACAGAAAAATTTCCTCTTCTGCAAACTGGGATATTGGATTTGTCTACGCCTCGCTTAAAAAAATCTGAATGTCCTCTTTGAGTTGGATTTTGGACTATTCCCTCTCCATAAATGTAATTTTATACCCCAATGATTTCTCTTCTTACCAATAGAACCTCAAACCTGTTTGTTCTAATAGAGAGCTGCAGTACACCAATATGCAAAAGGATCTCAGAGCTTTAAATATGGCCCTGTGTGAATGGATTTACTAAGTATATTTAATGGGGACTCAGATCCTTCTGTTGTGACCAAAGAGATTCTGATCGACTGACTCTGAAGTAATAGGGAGCTTCAGATTTTATTTTCTCCAAGCTGTTTTATAATATCCCTTTCTGACCTACGAGGACCTTGCATTTCCTTCCCCATCTGGAGGGATTTCAAACATTCTCCAATCTACATTTAGGACATACTATTTCTATCCACCAAAACTGAGCTCCAAAACATGGAGGCTTAAAGCTCCAGAGCAGAAGCTTAGCAAGTACACCCAAGAATAGAAGCGCAATGCCTCAAGGCAGAAACTAAAATAATATTTCTCTACATTTCATGCATATACCTAGCAGATGAACATACTCTTAAGAGGGAGAATCAGTGTGGGAATGACAATCATGTTTTTTTGATAAAAGCTCAGACCTTTGCCTGATTGGGCACCATATTCACTACAGTGGAGAGATGCTCTAGTTTGTGATGAGTAGCGGCTAAGACAGTACCTGGAATGTGCTCCACAGGTATGAAGTTGGCTGAGATTTTGTTCATGTGTCAAAGAAAGAATATTCAAATTTAAACTGCCCAATCACCCATGGGGATTTACCTCTTCAAATGATTTCACATTTCCAGGTTATCCTGGAGAGAACATCACATACTATTCTTTCTGTTTGCTCTTTGATCTCTCACCTATGTTCACAGCTCAAACATTACTGACTATTTTGTGGACATTCTTGATCAGAATATGAGACCATCAATAGTGCCCATATAGTCTTTGTGACTAATGCGATCTTAAATTCCACCTCTGGCCAAGGGTAATTCAGACAGTCCGTCCTCATTACATGGGGGTCTCTATACTAGCATCTTTAAATAGCAGGCCTCTGGTTTTACCATCTAACCAAACAGTTCTTCCACTTGGCTCAAAGTGATATCACATTTAAATAATGTGGACAAAGAAGGTTGGGCCATTCCTGTGCTGGTCAATATAACATTCCTCCCCTTAGGTTTGAGGTCTCCAGTGCATCAAGGAGATCCATGAGTAGCACTCATCTTCATGACATTCATCATCAGTCAAGTGATCTCAAATTAATATGCAGATATGGACAGTTAAACACAAAGTCACCAAGTTGGCAAAGTATTAAACACCCACCCACATTCTTGTAACAATGCTCAGATTGCTGCACATCCTCCTGAAGATGCCATGTTTACTTTTGATTGTTGTTGTTCTCTTCTTGTTGTTGTTCTTGTTATTGTTTTAAGTTTAGAAAAGCACATCTAGTTATTTTGTTGTTATGGAAGTCATCTCCTGATGTTCAAAACAGGTCAATGTGTCACTGTTTAAATGTTTCACATATTCTACCGTCTTTGGATGCCACAATGTATGCATATTTTTCCCATTGTGTCAAAGGCACAGACACTATGTAATTCTAGTAAACTAATGTAATTATTTTAATCAATAATCTCATGAATATATATTTTACTTGCAAAACTGATTAATTTGTTTTGTTGTTTTCAACCTGATGACTGCTTCATTCAATGTCATTTGGAAGATAATTTCTTATTGATTTGTCTTAAAAAGATATATCTTGGAGCTGAGGGTGTATGATTGAATATCTTCTGTACAGTAAGTAACTTCTGTAGCATTGCTGTCTAGTGGATTGTAAGTATCAGTAAGTATGCAGTAATAACTGGAACAATGAACAAGTATTAGAGATTTTTTATTTTGATCCTTAAATTAGCCAGAAGTTAAAGATAGCTTAGTCATTAGTCAAATGCACATCAATTTAACATTGTGTGTATTGTGGGTATGTTTTTAGAAGACTTTTCAGTTCGATGGTCCAATGATGATGTAATAATTTCGGTAGTAAACTGTGCTCAGTGTGTGTATGTGTGTGTGTGTGTGTGTGTGTGTGAAGTAAGGGCACCATGACTTTACTGTTTAGATAGTCATCACATCTGTCTGCCTGTCTATGCACAATTTATATATAGAATGAATGAATGTATGAATGGATGTATTATGTAGTATGCAACCATTTCTCTAACATCTATCTTTTTGTCCTTCCACCCTCTCTCTCTTTCTCTATCACTCATCCATGAATATCTGTATGCATGTAGCTAGGTAAGTGTGACAGTTTGAATATAATTGATCCCTATAGGCCTATATTAGTATTAGTAGGTGTTACCTAGTTGAAGAATGTGTGATACTGGAGGACGTGTGCTTTAAGGTTTCATAAACGCTGAAGTCATGACCTGTAGGCATCTCTCTGTCTTTCTGTCTATCTGTCTCTCTGTCTGTCTGTCTGACAGGCTACCTTACTGCCTGTCTGTCTATCCAAAACCAGCTGTGATAGCATCTTTAGTTATCCCAAGAGGATATGTTGGTGTGATATCATGTAAAGCAGACACAGACACATTTACACACTGGGAGGAAGAAGCAAGTTTAAGAAGCTCATACAGTTTTACATATATGCTTATATACACATAAATACACACTTTTGGTGTTTAGAGACAAGCTTCAAACCCTTACATGAATACTTATATGTAGTTGATGGAAAAAATCTCCAAATTTCTTTTATCTTGCATTGTTTACTTATACCTGCAAAGTCTGAAGTACAAAGCTTACAATGCATTTACATAATTTTTTTCTTCTTGTAAAGAATTATGAGTATCTGTAGAAAATCATCTCTCCCAATATTGTCCCAAGATCACTTATGAATTACTGATGAAAAAACATACCCAAAAAATTCTGGAGAACCCACACATATACCTAACTAGACAAATTACTATAGATTAGCAAGATGTAAGCAAGTAATTTAATTTTGTCTGCAGTTTTTATTACTGGCATGGCACACTTTACAGTTATAAATAAAGATAAATGTATTATTTGTCTCAAAAAGTAATCTTATAAAAATCTTTAAAAATCACAGAACTAACCATTTATATATCTAAACAATCAGCTCTTTGTACCTCAAATAACCAGGGAGCACTTCTATTTATTAACCATGTTTTAATTAAATCATATCATAAAATTGAGGGGTAATGTGGGTACAAGGAATTAATCATCACATGATCACCAGCCCTGCTTTTACAAGAAAGGCATTGTGATGGATTGATTATGATAGGCCCAGAAAATGACCCTATTAGGAGGTGTGGCCTTGTTGGAATAGGTGTCTCACTATGGGTATGGGCTTAGAACCCTCACCCTAGTTGCCTGGAAGTCAATCTTCTACTTGAAATCTTTTCAATGAAAGACTGAATGTCTGGTTATAAACACAAAGGGAGGAAATAGGAAGGGCCTGAGGGGGAATGCTAAAGGAACAGAAAGAGGAAAGGGCATCTGGGATGAATGCTGACTTCGGCTTGAAACATCTATCAGTTTTTTTTTTTCCTGGAATGCTGGTTCTGCCTACACAACCCCAGATGTTCATTCAAGATAAGGACCATTTGTTTTTCATGATCAGCCTTGTGTGAAGGAGAGCCTGGTTCTGCTTTTAAATGAAAGGTCAGTGGATTCTCTACGTGAGAGCTCTTGACAGTCTGGTTTCCAACCGTTTGGACTCCCACAGTGAATTCTTCCAGGAAGTGTTTTCTGAGAGCACAATGAAGCTGTGTTTCAGAGATATCTAAGATTGTACCTCATGCAACAGCTATACTTGGTATTGTGTAAGAATCATCCAGGCATCATGAAGAACAGCTGAGGTTTTGCACTGTGAGATTCCATGGAAGGCCACTGTTGAAAGTGCATGCTTTATTGTAATAGTAGGTCCAGGACTGAAGGGGTCATACAAAGTACATGAGTCTTTGTACCATGAAGAGAGCCTATGAAAGGCTTTGGTGAAGCATAGTTGCAGTGGAAGACCCTAGCATATCAGAGATGCCAGTACCATGAGATGACCACCAAGAAGAGCAGTGGGAGCACTGTAGATCAAGAAGGACTTAGAGTGCTACTGAAGGCAGAGCAGGAGAAGTGACACCAGTGCTTTGGAGATGCACAGAAGATCATACGTGTATCTCAGACATTGGAACAAGACACTACAAAGCTGAAATTGACTTGGGGACTCCAAGATGTTAAAGATACCAGAGCTACAGGATACCTGCCAAGGAAAGCTACCAACAGGGAGTAGACTAAGCCTGGGAAGAGAGAATCTTGTTGAAGTCAACAAAGATGAAAAAGGAGTTGGATATCTGAAGACTGCTTTGCTATCAGACATGGAGATGTAGAGTTTCAACTGTGCCCAGCTAGTTTCGTGTCTTGATTGAGGGATTATACTAAAGTGATTGGAATAATCTCAAAAAAGACCTTGAACTTTGGACTTGTTGAGACTGCTATAGACTACAGGGACTTTTGAAGTTGGACTAAATGCATTTCACATTATACTATGTATAAGTATGTCCCCCATAGGCTCATGTATGAACAAGTCTAAAGGTGCCTGGTCTTAGAATGTGATGGTTTATACATGATTGGCCCAGAAAGTAAACCTATTATTAGGAGGTATGGCCTTGTTAGTGTAGGTGTGTCACTGTGTGTGTGGGCTTCATACCCTCACTCTAGTTGCCTGGAAGTCAGTCTTCTACTAACAGCCTTAATATAAAAATGTAAAATTCTCAGCTCCTCCTGCACCGTATCTGCCTGGATGCTGCCATGTTTTTGCACTGATGTCAATGGACTGAACTTCTAAGACTGTAAGCCAGCCCCAATTAAATGTTGTCTTTTAAAAACCTTGTATTGGTCAAGGTGTCTTTTCACAACAGTGAAACCCTAACTAATACAGGAATGCTTGTTGGTGGTTCTTTCCAAGGGTGGTATTTTACTCACTCATCTGCCCCAGGAGCAATGCTTGAATAGCTTCATTTTTACTAACAGTGTGAGCCAAAATCACATTGCTGAGGAAGTGTTTTGAAACTCCCATAGAGTTTTTATACAACTGAAACATTATGAAGGAAATGCCACAATAGTCTGTCTTGACATCCACCATGTACATATAATGAATCAAACACAGATGAGCTGTCATAGCTGAATTAATACTTAGAATCTGACTGCTCTAAATAGTAATTCTGACTTAAATGATTATGTAAATTTTATTAGCAAGTGAACATGGTCTCCCCACTATTGCCTCAGATACCCATGGAATGTGTACAACTTAACTTTTATGTGCCTCTCCTCACCAAGAAACCATCATGGCCTATTAGTTCAGAGGAAAATGTACAGTTTTTGGAGCCCGTCTACCTTGTTTAAATTATTTTTTCTTTCGAGAAATTAATGAGTAAATTAATTTCTAATATTATACATCCTGCTTACTGGTCCCACAACTTTACTCTTCACAGTTCTTTTCCAACCTCTCCAGCCCCCTACAGATTCCCACCTTTTCTGGGAACTCCTTAGAAAAACACAGACATCTAGCAGGCATCAACTAAATATGACAAAATAAAATAAAAAATAGAAATATCATCACATTAATTCTGGACCAGGAAGGCCAGAGGAAGACAAAGAGTCCCAAGAGCAGGCAAAAGAGTCAGAAACCCATTCATTCATACACTCAAGAATCTCATAAATATGTAAAGCTGGAGGCTATAATATATATGCAGATAATTTCCTAAAGATTTTGTATATTTTTCTAATTATTGCCATTAATGAATACCGTGTTTAAATAGTATAAGTTGAAATTTGTTGATATTCTATTTTGATACAGTTAGCTGTGCATTGACTCTGGAGCCAATGAAAATGATGGGTAATGCAGAAATTCACCGCAAGGTGTTGTCCCTATACGGAATGAAAGTTAAAGTATTCATGTGTGGATTGTGAGAGTGTAGAAAACATATATCTAGATATATCACTTAAATGGGGGAGATTACTTAAAAACAAAGAATTTTCTGTGACAGAAAAATTTTTCCAATGAATGAATTGTTTAATAATATGTTTGTGGTAATACAAAGTTTTATTTAGGTGTTTATGTTATGTCTTATTGTTATATTTTATGATTTCAAAAGTATTAATTGTCAGTAACAATTATAAAATATACCTAAAATTGAAGAAGCATGTGTTTTAAATTTTATAAAATATGGACTTGATTCCTGCTGCCTCTGTCAACTATATTGATATCAATGATCTTTTCTGTCTTCAGTAAACATGCTGAAAAACAATACTCCATGTTTTTTACAGACATCTTGTTGATAGTCATCATCCATGTAGTACCACGACATCTTGGACTTGCCACAAGATAGAGATGTTGATAACCTTGGTTCCTTTGGCTGCTGAAGACAGTGTTGAAGTAAGTGTTATGTACTTCTAGAGTGCTCCAGTTGGAAGTCTATGACCTGAATTGCAAACACAAACTATGTCAAAATAACTGATGATTATTCACACCCACAGCATGTAATGAAATGATCATGTGTGTCTTTTATTTGAGTTTGTTTATGTAGTGGATCACATTGGTGAATTTCTCTATATTGAACCATCCCTGCATCCCTGGGATGAAGCTTACTTGGTCATGGTGAGTAATTGTTTTGATGTGTTCTTGGATTTGATTGACAAGAATTTATTGAGTATTTTTAGTTCAATATTCATAAGGGATATTGGCGTGTAGCTCTCTTTCTTTACTGGATCTTTGTGTGGATTTGTTATCAGTGTAATTGTGGCTTCATAGAAAGAGTTGGGTAGTGTTCCTTCTCTTTCTATTCTGTAGAATTATTTGAGAAGTATTGGTGTTAGGTCTTTTTTGAAGTTCAGATAGAATTCTGCACTGAAACCATCTGGTCCTGTCCTTTTTTTTTTTTTTTTTTTTGTTTGTTTGTTTGTTTGTTTGTTTGTTTGAGAGAATTTCTATGACTCCTTTTATTTCATTAAGTGATATGGGACTGTTTAGTTGATCTATTTAGTCCTGATTTAAATTTGGTATTTGGTATAAATCTAAGAAATTATACATTTCCTCCACATTTACCAGTTCTCTTCCATATAGACTTTTGTAGCAGGATCTGATGACATTATTTTTTGAATATCTTCAGTTACTGTTGTTATATATTCCTTTCCATTTCTAATTTTGTTAATTTGGATATTGTCTCTGTGCCCTTTGATTAGTCTGGATAGTTGTGGATAAATATCCATTCACAATTATAATTCTAAGAAACGAAAAATAAACTTGTTGTATCACTTCTTTGATATTTATGAAATATCCTTCCTTGTCCCTTGTATATCCCTTTGGTTTGATATATATCAAATATATCTCTATATATATATATATATATTAGTGTGGTTAAAGCAGCTTACTTTTTTGGTCCATACGTTTGTAAAGGATACTGAGTGATCATATCATGAATTGTAAGCAGGAAGCAGAGAGAACTAATTGGAAGTAATGAGATGATACTAGCTGTGATTTTCTGTCTGTGAAGGTATATTCTTTCCTCACACAAACTCCTGTCTTGCAAGCAGCATTAACAAATTGGGATGACTTGTTCAAATTCTCAATATTAATGGTGGAATTATTTAAACCACAAAAGCACACCCTCCTCTCAAGAATCAGAGGTCACCCTGGAGGAGGTAGGGGAAAGATTCTAAGAATCAAGATAGTGAATGACTCCAGAGAAAGTCTGCTTTCAAGACAAAAGGCAGTTTTATATATGAAAGATAGTGGATATAACTATGTGCACAAGACCAATTCAAGACCATGCTAGACAAATCCCAGGATATAGGGAAGAGTTCTTAAGAAAATCCCAGTGTGAGCTAAGAATTCTAATCACTTCCTTCTGTTCACTACTGGAAAATGGAAATTTATATTTTTAGGGATATGGACCATGAACGTGTGAACAACAGTAACTGCTTATGATGATTTAAGTGAGAAATTTCTCCGTTATGATTAGGTATTAGAATACATTATTTTCTTCATGTCTGATGATTGGGAAGGTATAGTCGGTTATGTAGATAGTGGAAGAAGTATTTAATAGGAGTCAGGTTTTGAGAATTTAGACATGACTTGACTTCTACTTTATTTCCCTTTTTAGTGCATATAACAGATGAGAATGAAGAAACTAGGTAACTTTAGTCTGTAGAAGTTAGTGTCCTGATTGGAATCAAGGCTCACTACAAAGATGAGTACTTCTGTTTCATAGTGCAAATTTGATCGATTCCCATAGATCAGGAGGCCATTTGCCATAAATGAGAATCTACTATGTTTCTTTTTAGGTAGATGGATATAGAATCAATCAACCCACACATGAAAACATACCATATATATCTGGGTAATATTTAGTTATGATTATAATTCTATCATTTGAAACAAAATACACTGAAAATTTTATGTAATTTGAAAGAAGGTGCATGAATAATTGTATACATGGTTTTTAATATGTAAATTAGAAGCAAGAAAAAAACATGAACTATGTATATTCATTTTACTTACAACTTACATGAAGTATAGGTATTCATGTAGCTATTTAATAGTGTGAGTTGTTTTGACATTTTATGACACTCTGAGTTCATCTAACCCTTTTCCCTCCTTTATATGTATACATCTTCCTCATTAGAACCTGACTGATTATTCTATGTCCTCTGTCTTGTTCACTTGTAACTTCCTTTTGACCCATTTACTGCTGTCTGACTTTACAGCCGGCAATGGTACCAAGTACTAAATCGTTTCTGAAATTTCTTCATGTTATGCACTCAGATCAAAAGATTTCGATCTAGGAGCTACGGAAAAAAAAGTTCTACATTTCTGATTTATTGTTTACATAAACTCACTCCGTACCATTTTATTAAATTTTATTCATGTATTTACAAAAGTCCTTACTGAATCTTTTGACAGATGAATACTCTTCCATACTGTAAATGGACCACATATCCAATCATCAGTTAGGGCATGTATTTTACTATTTCCTAGTTATTGTGAATATATCAAAAATGATGACCACATACTAAAAATGTATTCCTCTGAAGTTCCTTGAAACAGGTATCTACAGTTGAAATCACTCTCAGCACCACTGTCTTCCATGCTAAACTACTTTGGCCAATTGAGCCCCATCCAACTAATTGTCATAGTTACAAAATCTTAACTCTGAAAATCCACAGCAGCCTTGATAGCAATCTGTGGGTACTTCGAACAAGTGGGGTCAAAGAATCTGAATCTGTTTTTCCCTATTTAAGTTGACAATAAGTCATATAGGTGTGGGTATGGAGGACAAAAAAAAAAAAACAAACAGGGTCTAGAGAGATGGGTTTGTAGTTAAGAGCACTGCTCTTCAGAAGGTACTGAATTCAAATCCCAGCCACCACATGGTGGTATACAACTATCCCTAATGAGATCTGGAAGAGGAATGGAGCTAAATCCTGTGTTGATGTATATTGAATAGAATTAAGGGTGTGGTAATATTGGGTAATATTTCAACTTGCTTACTATTATATTTTTGTTCACCAAGAATAAGTTAAATCATTTTAGGTATTATTATGACCTTGATGTTCCCATTTCAAAATAAGAAAATATGACCATGTTTCAAATTGACAGGGGCTGGATTGTGATGATAATTCTCAGTGGTAATCTCTGTTGAGAATGAACTGTATCCAAAAATGAAGTACATGACTCTGATTCAGATCTTGAGTCTTGAAAAAACATGATTTTGGTCCAAAGCATGATCTGGAAAAACATAAGATTTATTTCACATCTAGAAGCATATTCACCATTAAAATCTTAGATTCAGGCATGGTGCAATTTATCTTTAATCCCATTAGATGAAAGCAACTTTATTTCTGACATTTTTCCCATCTCTGTGAAGAGCATTTTCCAGATAAGGAAAAGCTTAGGTTGCATGTTGGCATGCACCCAGTTATGAAGACATTACATATATCTGAGTTCAAGTTAGTTTACTGAGCTTGTTCCATGAGAACCAAACATAGATAGTGATGACTCTCCTTGAAAATAGGAAAATTGTTTAAAAGTAATTTCACTGGGATTGGGGGTATGTTCCAGCCCCTGAAGCAAATAAAACTTGGCAGTTTCAGGCATGAAACTATACCTTTAGAATCAAGAATAGAACAGGTTACTAGAACAACTGATTCAAGTTAGCTTGAGATAAGAAATTGGCAGTGACTTAGAAGAGAATAGTGTGTGTGAGATGAAATCTTCTGGTAAGTGTTACCTGAGAGCAGAAAGAAGCTTTATTCCACAGAAGGACCTACTGCTGAGATCAAGGTAATGTTTAAGAAACTGCCAGCTATTAAAGGCTTTGGTGGAATGAACAGGTCATGGAGAACAGTTGAGCCTTATCAGTGTGAATGGTCAGAAAATATCACTGGGGATATTTCAACCCAAATAGCATATGAAGAGCCAATCTTAATTGATTTTTTTTTAAATTGAGGCTTGCTACGTTAAAGACAGCATATGAGAAGGAGTAGGTAAATGTGCTGTCTCTTTACAGATGAAGACCCCAGTTTATTGGAGATGACAGTACCAGAGGCTGACCAAGAATAGCAGCAGCAGTGGGTTGGAGTAAGCTAGAGCATTGAGTGATACAGAGGGCAAAACTTGAGATTTGTAACACATGCCCTTTGTCAGCGCCCAGAAGATCATGTGTGAATGAATCCCCATGTTATTCCTCTGAATAAAGCTGCTAACAAAGAGTAATACCAGCCCAGAAAAATAAGATTGGTATAGTTTACAAAGCTGAAATGAGGTGGACACTTTAAATATAGATGCAGAGTTTGTAGTTTGTCCATCATTTATTTACTCTTGAGTTCATCCTTTCTATGTTCTTTTGTAATGTTACAGTCTAACTTGTGATGGTGGAACTATGTGATCTAATATTTAACTTTGATTTAATAATGGATTACAGTTAAGAGAATGCCTGATTCTTAGAAGAGACATAAAACTTTTTTACATTGTGCAGTCTGGGCCCTACACTGAAAACTTTTAGAGTTGTATAAAATATATTATTTATTATGCTATGTCTTGCATGCTTTTAGTTCATTATACTTACATCTGTGTATAAGCCTATGGGTATCAGGGTATGGTATGAAATTTTTTGAATATGTTTGGACAATGTGAAGTTGGAAATAATCAGACATTCATTATTATTGGTTAACAGATGTTTGTCACTGTGTTTTACAATGGAGAAAGGACTTTGTGGTCTCATGAAATTGCCACACCAGGCCTGCAGAATTCAGAGCATACTTCTGTCTCCTAGGAGTGCATATTTTCCTGTCTGCATTTTCATCAAGGTGTAGATATATTATCCTCTAGCACCTTGTCTTACTACATGCTGCCATTCTTTCTGCCATGCTGAAAAAAGAACTAAAAACCTGTATGTCACCTGCAATTTAATGGTTCCTTTATAAGAATTGCCTTTCTCTTGAAGTTTCTTCATAGAACTATGTAAGGCATATATTCTTTTCAGAATTTACCTGCTATCAGAGAGTACTTGCTTAGTAATGGTTTGAAATGTACTCACAGAAACACCCAACGACATAGTTTCAGATCACTTTAAATATTAACCATTTCACAATAATTCCCCAGTATAGGTGAATGCCAGGTCAGGTAAATGGTAGGTGGGAATGTGTAAGCAGGGGACTGGTGATGGGATAGAGGGTTTTCAGAGTGGTAATGAGGAAAGGGATAACATTTGAAATTTAAACAAAGTAAATAATAAAAAACGATGCTCCATAATAGGCATTTGAAATATCCATTGCTGCCCTTCCCTCTTTAGTTGGTCTATTGGTTACATTATTGTGTCCCAAGAATGTCGCATTATTCCCTGTAAAGTATGCTGTGTTTCTATATTGGCTAGTCTAGCAGCTAGCATCCCAAATCTCCAACAAGCAACAACAGATTTCAGTTTCAGGTGATTCACACTTTCTACCTTGACATATTCTTGTTATGGGAAATGAGGTATTTAAAGAATATTATGGTCAATGGAAATGTTAGTATGTGGGGTATCTTTAACTTTCATGCCATCAAAAGTGTGATTAAATCTAGTGATTAAGAAATACATAAACTTATAGTGACTATTATATTAAGATCTGTACTCTTTAGAGGACTATTACTATAAACTTACCTAGGATTTCTTCGTATCCCGTAGCTTGTTGGTACATTTTATAGCAGTGTTCCTCAATCTTTCTAATGCTGCAACCGTTTAATACAGTTCCTTATGCATGGTCATCCCAAAACAAAACCATGTTTTTCATTACTTGCCATAATTGTAATGTTAAAATTGTAACTCAATATTTCTTGTTAAAAAGTTTGATCAATGTTGAATAAAACTATATAAAGTAACTGATGATCAATTGCATGATTAATCTTAAAAAGAAACACTATGCTAAAAGCTCAATTTTGGTTCCTATCATTCTTGTATTTATGATCTTAAAGAAAGAATGTGATGGAAGTTATGTGAGAATGTAGAAGTGCTAAATGAATGCTTAAAAACAATAATTTATAAATATTTCAAATAAGGTAGAGAAATGATTTACATATATCAATATGCAAAGCTGCAGCTAAGGAAAAAACAGTTAATATAATTTAAAGGCTATAGTCTAGAAGGGTATTGTGATTTTATATTTCATTGTAAAAATATTATGAAGATATTACTAGCACATGCATATTTCTATGTGTATCTTTGTGTGTGTGTGCACACACACACACATATATATATATATATATATATATATATATATATATATATATATATATATATATATATATATATACACATTTGAAATATGCATTGCTGTCCTTCCCTCTTTAGTTGGTCTAATCTTACATTATTGTGTCCCAAGAATGTTGCATTCTTCCCTGTAAAGTATGCTGTGTTTCTATATTGGCTAGTATTCCACCTAGCATCCCATTCTTTCTGCCATGTAGAAAATATAAAACTTATGTCACCTAAAATGTAATGTCTTCCCTTATAAGAATTGCCTTTCTCTTGAAGTTTCTTCATAGAACTATGTAAGGCATATATTCTTCTCAGAATTGGCCTGCTATCAGAGAGCAGTTGTTTAGTAATGGTTTAAAATGTACTCACAGACACACCCAAGGGCATAGTTTCAGACCACTTTAAATATTAACAAATTCACAATAATTCCCTGTATAGGTGAATGCCCTTTTGTGCATGTGTAAATATATATATATATATATATATATATATATATATATATATATATATATATATATATATATATATATATATATATATACACACACGCAAATACAAATATATGTTGCTCAAGTACAATATTGAAAATATGAAGAGAGGGGCAGCCTTGTCTAGGCCCTGATTTTAATGGGATTGCTTCAAGTTTCTCTACATTTAATATGATGCTGGCTACCGGTTTGCTGTATATTGCTTTTACTATGTTTATATATACGCCTTAAATTTCTGTTCTTTCCAAGACTTTAAAGATGAAAGGATACTGAATTTTGTGAAATGCTTTTTCAGCATCCAAAGAAATGACCATATGGTTTTTTTCTTTGAGTTTGTTTATGTAGTGGATTGCATTGATGGATTTCCATATATTGACCATCCCTGCATTCCTGGGATAAAGCCTACTTGATCACGGTGGATGATCATTTTGATGTGTTCTTGCATATAGTTGGAAAGAATTTTATTGAGTATTTTCGCATCGATGTTCATAAGGGAAATTGATCTGAAGTTTTCTCTCTTTGTTGGAGCTTTGTGTGGTTTTGGTATCAGCATAATTGTGGCTTCATAGAACTAGTTGGGTAGTGTTCCTTCTGTTTCTATTTGGAGAATATGAAGAGCAATGGTATTAGGTCTTCGTTGAAGTTCTGATAGGATTCTGCACTGAAATTATCTGGTACTTTGCTTTTTTTGGTTCGAAGACTTTCTATGAAACCTTCTATTTCTTTAGTGGTTATGGGAAAATTTAGATGTTCTATTTGATCTTGATTTAAATTGGTTTTTGGTTTCTCTCTTGTAAACTGTCCATTTCCTCCAGATTCTCCAGTTGTGTTGTGTATAGGCTTTTGTAGTAGAATATGATGATTTTTTTGAAAGTCCTCATTTTTGTTGTTATATCTCCCTTTTTATTTCTAATTATGTTAATGTGGATACTGTCTCTGTGCCCATTGCTTAGTCTGGCTAAGGGTTTATCTATCTTGTTGTTTTCTCAAAGAAACCGCTCCTGGTTTTGTTGATTCTTTGTATGGTTCTCTTTGTTTCCACTTGATTGTTTTCAGCCCTGAGTTTGATGATTTCCTATCTTCTATTCCTCCTGGGTGAATTCGCTTCTTTTTGTTCCAGAGCTTTCATATGTGCCATTAAGCTGCTAGTGTGTGCTCTCTCCAGTTTCTTTTTGGAGGCACTCATCACTATGAGTTTTCCTCTTAACACTGCTTTCATTGTGTCTCAAAGATTTCGGTATGTTGTGCCTTCATTTTCATTAAATTCTAAAAAGTCTCTGATTTTCTCTGATTTCTTCTTTGGTCAAGGTATCATTGACTAGAGTATTGTTCAGCCTCCATGTGTATGTGGACTTTCTGTTGTTTTTGTTGAGATTGATGACCTCTCTTACTCCATAGTGATTTGATAGGAGGCATGGGATTATTTCATACTTATATTTTTTGAAGTCTGTCTTGTGTCCAGGTATATGGTTGATTTTGGAGAAGGTACCATGAGGTGCTGAGAAAATGGTATATACTTTTGCTTTACGGTGAAATGTTCTATAAATATCAGATAAATCCAATTGGTCCAAAGTTCCAATTAGTTTTCTGTGTCCCTTTTAGTTTCTGTTTTTCTGAATGGTCTATTGAGGAGAGTGGAGTGTTGTCGTCACACACAATTATTGTTTTAGGTGCAATGCGTGCTTTGCGCTTTATAAAAGTTTCTTTTACAAATAAGGGTGCCCTTTCACTTGGAACATAGATGTTCAGAATTGAGAGTTCTTCCTGGTGGATTTTTCCTTTGACCCCCTATCCTGTCAATACAGGTCCAAAGAGTAGGTCTTATCAAAAGATGGTCAAAAATTTTCCAGTAGGCCAAAAAACAGACAAATGTCTTACAAATACAGATTTGGATTATCAGGACCAGGTTGACTATATAGACATCATCTATATCACACAGGTAATTCAGTGGGATGCTACGCTTTACATTAAAACTTTTTTATATTCCTAGAACAAGAATCAAGTATCACTGTTAGCTTGATTTGCACTGTAGTATGAATTGTTTTTAAAAATACTGAGTTATTCTTGCTCATACCGAAAGGAGGACTAATCTGTTCCTTCACTCAAACTCAGTTCAAGCCAATGTAGATGGAACTGAACAAGCCTGCGTTGAAATAAATAATTGGATACAAGCTTCTTCGTACTCAAATATTGACATAGCCTGATCATTTTTTGATTGGAGATTGTTTAAAATAACTATATTATGAACGTTTGTGTGTGTGTGTGTGTGTATGTGTACATCATGTACATTATATATACAGCCTTTTAGAAAACCACATGTTTCATGATTTCTTCCCATGATTTTGCTAATAAGTAAACATATTGCTATATTTCCATAAAGGCCATACCAAAAATTATTAGTTAAAATTTTGTTTTACTTAATTATATATAATAATCTTTCAAAAATGAGTAATATAGAAATACTATGTGACTGAATAAAATTTATTCACCATTTTCCTTCCTTGTGTACTAGGAAATCTCTTCAGCACAATTCAGTGGCTTCTATTGTAAACATCAAAAGCACATCTCGTACAAGTATTATACAAAAAGTTGATTATTTATACAAATAATTTAAACAAATAATTGGAAATGTCTTCCTATCAAACATTCTGATCTTATCAAAAGGGTTTGTAAGAAACAGTAATATTGGAAGCAAAACCTTAATTCTTTCATCATTCCTTTTCTATGGAGCTTGTCCATTGATAAATTCGCATGCATATACATTGTGTTCTGCTTCCTTTTTTCTTTTTCTTTTTTCTTTTTTTTTTCTTTTTTTTTCCTTTTTCTTTTTTCTTTTTCTTTTTTTTTACTCTTGTTCCCTTTATTCCTTCTCTGTTTTGACAGAATCCTTCACAGAATACGTAATGAATGTTCGTAATAGAAAGAACATTACACCCTCTGCTTATGTGTGTGTATTATTGACAGAGAGAAAGAGACAGACAGAGATAGGTAGAGAGAGGGAGGAAGTCAGAGGGAGAGGAAGAGAGAGTGAAAGAACCTGAGAATTAATTTTTTGGGGGGCAGGCAAAATTTTTTTGATAAATTTTTTATTTACATTTCAAATGATTTTCCCTTTTCTAGCCCCTCACTCCCCGAAAGTCCAGTAAGCCCCCTTCTCTCCCCCTGTCCTCCCACCCACCACTTCCCACTTCCCAGTTCTGGTTTTGCCGAATACTGCTTCAATGAATCTTTCCAGAACAAGGGGCCACTCTTCCTTTATTCTTGTACCTCATTTGATGTGTAGATTATGTTTTGGGTATTCCAGTTTTCTAGGTTAATATCCAGTTATTAGTGAGTGCATATTATGATTCACCTTTTGAGTCAGTGTTACTTCACTTAGTATGATGTTCCCTAGCTCCATCCATATGCCTAAGAATTTCATGAATTCATTGTTTCTAATGGCTGAATAGTACTCCATTGTGTAGATATACCACATTTTTTGCATCCACTCTTCTGTTGAGGGATACCTTGGTTCTTTCCAGGATCTGGCAATTACAAATAGGGCTGCTATGAACATAGTAGAGCATGTATCCTTATTACATGGTGGGGAATCCTCTGGGTATATGCCCAGGAGTGGTATAGCAGGATCTTCTGGAAGTGAGGCGCCGAGTTTTCAGAGGAACCGCCAGACTGATTTCCATGAGAGGTTGTACCAATTTGCAACCCCACCAGCAGTGGAGGAGTGTTCCTCTTTCTCCACACCCTATCAACACCTGGTGTCTCTTGAATTTTTAATCTTAGCCATTCTGACTGTTTTAAGGTGAAATCCCAGGGTTGTTTTGATTTGCATTTCCCTAATGACTAATAAAGTTGAGCATTTTTTAAGATGCTTCTCCGCCATCCGAAGTTTTTCAGGTGAGAATTCTTTGTTTAATTCTGTACCCCATTTTTTAATAGGATTGTTCAGTTTTCTGGAGTCTAACTTCTTGAGTTCTTTATATATATTGGATATTAGCCCTCTATCTGATGTAGGATTGGTGAAGATCTTTTCCCAATTTGTTGGTTGCCGATTTGTCCTCTTGATGGTGTCCTTTGCTTTACAGAAACTATGTAATTTTATGAGATCCCATTTGTCAATTCTTGATCTTAGAGCATACGCTATTGGTGTTCTGTTCAGAAACTTTCTCCCTGTACCGATATCCTCAAGGGTCTTCCCCAGTTTCTTTTCTAATAGCTTCAGAGGGTCTGGCTTTATGTGGAGGTCCTTCATCCATTTGGAGTTGAGCTTAGTACAAGGAGACAAGGATGGATCAATTTGCATTCTTCTGCATGCTGACATCCAGTTGAACCAGCACCATTTGTTGAAAAGGCTATCTCTTTTCCATTAGATGTTTTCAGCCCCTTTGTCGAGGATCAAGTGGCCATAGGTGTGTGGGTTCATTTCTGGATCTTCAATCCTGTTCCATTGATCTTCCTGCCGGTCACTGTACTAATACCATGCAGTTTTTACCATTATTGCTCTGTAGTATTGCTTGAGGTCAGGGATACTGATTCTCCCTGATTTTATTTTGTTGCTGAGAATAGTTTTAGTTTTTTTGTTGAGAATAGTTTTGGTTTTTTTGTTGTTCCAGATGAATTTGATAATTGCTTTTTCTAACTCTGTGAAGAATTGAGTTGGGATTTTTGATGGGTATTGCATTGAATCTGTATATTGCTTTTGGCAAAATGGCAATTTTAACTATATTGATTCTACCGATCCATGAGCATAGGAGGTTTTCCCATTTTCTGAGGTCTTCTTTCATTTACTTCTTCAGGGTCTTGAAGTTCTTGTCATACAAATCTATCACATGTTTGGTAAGAGTCACCCCATGATATTTATACTGTTTGTGGCTATTGTGAAAAAGGTCATTTCCCTAATTTCTTTCGCAGCCTGCTTATCGTTTGAGTATAAGCCACTAATTTGCTTGAGTTGATTTTATAACCTGCCACTTTGCTGAAGTTGTTTGTCAGCTGCAGGAGTTCTCTAGTGGAGATTTTTGGGTCACTTGGGTAGACTATCATGTCATCTGCAAATAATGATAGAAAGGGCAAAGAGAAAGTATCCAAATTAACAAACTTAGAAATGAAAAGGGAGATATAACAACAGAAACCGAGGAAATCCAAAAAATCATCAGATCCTACTACAAGAGCCTGTACTCAACACAACTGGAGAATCTGGAGGAAATGGACAATTTCCTTGACAGTTACCAAATACCAAAATTAAATCAGGACAAAATAGATCATCTAAAAAGTCCCATAGTGCCTAAAGAAATAGAAGGAGTAATAGAAAGTCTTCCAACCAAAAAAAAGCACAGGACCAGATGGTTTCAGTGCAGAATTCTATCAGAACGTCAAAGAGGAGTTAAAACCAATACTCTTCAAACTATTCCACAAAATAGAAACAGAAGGAACACTACCCAATTCCTTCTATGAAGCCACAATTACGCTGATACCAAAACCACACAAAGATCCAACAAAGAAAGAGAACTTCAGACCAATTTCCCTTATGAACATCGATCCAAAAATACTCAATAAAATTCTTGCCAACCGTAACCAAGAACACATCAAAACAATCATCCACCATGATTAAGTAGGCTTTATCCTGGGAATGCAGGGTTGGTTCAATATATGGAAATCCATCAATGCAATCCACTACATAAAACAACTCAAAGAAAAAAACCACATGGTCATTTCATTGGATGCTGAAAAAGCATTTGACAAAATTCCGCATCCTTTCATGCTTAAAGTCTTGGAAAGAACAGGAATTCAAGGCCCATACCTAAACATAGTAAAAGCAATATACAGCAAACCGGTAGCCAGCTTAAAACTAAATGGAGAGAAACTTCAAACAATCCCACTAAAATCAGGGACTAGACAGGGCTGCCCCCTTTCTCCTTATCTTTTCAGTATTGTACTTGAGGTAGTAGCTCTGGCAATTCGGCAACATAAAGATGTCAAAATGATACAAATTGGAAAGAACTCGAGAATTTAATGCACCTTTGTTAATTTAAGCTAATTTGCTATTCCAAAGTTGAAGATAGTGACTCTGCCTCTCTCAGATTCTGGAGCCAATAGGACACAAGTATAAACCGTGATTAAAAAAATCCTATATCATATAAATCTTTCTAAACTTCAAATGTGTGATGTTTTTGAAAAATGATAATTCACAGAAAGATTTTCCACACTATCTAATATACCATATAACAGTCAATATAAGAGAGTATTATATAATATATACTAAAGGATACGCATGAAACCCCACATTCCAATATAGAGAGAGGTCTCAATCACATGAAACATTTGTACTTATGTTTTCATTTCATCTTAAACCATCTAATCATATATATATATATATATATATATATATATGTATGTATATATATATATATATATAATTTTTATTCATACATAAGAAACAAAATTCAGAAGAATTGATTAAACAGCATCCTCTATTTACAATATGTCTGATATTAGAAGCTCTTCGGGAGGCGGCGGCGGCAGCGGCAGCAGTGGCTGCTCCAGCTGAAGGGCCATCAGCAGTGGAACCAAGGCGTCACAGGGACCAGTTAGGCCCTGCGCCCACGACCACTGACCTTCGCTGACCAGCCGGACAGCAAGCAGCTGCAGTTGTGCGGCGCCTTTCCTGCACGGAGGCCACTTCAGAACTCGGCCTCCCACCAGTCAGGAGAGGAGGATCCATCTTGGTTCCGTACTCCAGGAATCAGACAGACTGAGGTACACAAACATAATCCGAGGCCAACACCGCGGTGGTCTGAGCCCGACAGGCGTTGGCCTGCACCCAGGCCCTGGGCGGGTCGGGGGGCCATCGGGGTGCCAACCCAACCAGGAGGTTTTTTGCCCAGGCCTGCGAGCGCGCCGCCGCCATTTTGCCTGCAGGACGACAGAGAGCTCAGGCGGGCAGACCTGTAACAGGCATAGCCTAAGGCTAACAAAGCGGGGGTCCAGGCCCCAAACGGCACAGGACTGACCCCAAGAACTGGGCGGCTTGGTGGGCCATCTGTGAGTCAACCCGCCCAGGTGATTGTTAGCAAAGCAGACTCTCCCGGCGCTTTCAGGGAGCGCGGGCGCACACGCCCGCCATCCTAGTCACCTGGCAAACCCAATTAACAGTCAAAGCCGTAGGGGAACTTTGCTCGGACCTTGGCCTCCCAGGCTTTTGCCTGGACTCAGGGACTGGGCGGCCAGGCTAACCTTGTGTGCGATAGCCCGGTTGGCAGATCGGCTGCCCAGCGGAGTGAGCGGAACTCAGGGGAGGTCACAGTAGCATACACCGTCGGCACTCCCTGGGAGTGCACACGGGCTCCATCTGCTCCACAGACACAATCTGGGGCAAGGCCTCAGGCAGAAGCCCTTAGCTCTACTCTCTCCGCTTCCGGATCCAGATCAGTCTGGGCGGCAGCATTACATCTCCAAGTCCTGCAAGTGGCTAGCTGGGCTTCCGGGCGGCCAGCTGGGAGAAGTCAGTGTGCTCCAGTGAATCCAGCGGGCCCCAGCGGGAGCCTTCGGGTGCCTGCTTTGGGATCTGAACAGCCTGGGCAGCAGCACACTGTCTACAAGCAGTGCAGGAGGTAAGCTGTGCACCAGAGGCCAACTGGGAAGGGGCAGCTTGCACTGGTGAGTCCAGCACTGACAAGATAAGCTAACACCAGTGAGATCTAGATGGCAAAAGGCAAACGCAGGAACATCACTAACAGAAATCAAGGCAATATGGCAACATCTGAACCCAATTCTCCTCTACCAACATGTCCTGGATACCCCATCACACCAGTAAAACAAGATTTGGATTTAAAATCACTGGTCATGATGCTGGTACAGGAACACATGAAGGTCATACATAAAGAAATTCAGGAGACAATGGATCAAAAGGTAGAAGCCCTTGCAAGGGAAACACAAAAATCATTGAAAGAAATCCAGGAGAATACAAAAGCCAACAAGGAGGAAATGCAAAAAACACTTAAAGAAATACAGGAGAACTTTGCTCAACAGGCTGAGGTCATGAAAGACGAAACACAAAAATCTCTTAAAGAAATACAGGAGAACTTTGGTCAACAGGCTGAGCTCATGAAAGAGAAAACACAAAAATCTCTTAAAGAATTACAGGAAAACACAAACATGCAAGTGAAGGAGCTAAGCAAAACCATCCAGGATCTAAAATCAGAAGTAGAAACAACTAAGAAAACTCAAAAGGAGACAACTTTGGAGATAGAAAGCCTTGGGAAGAAATCAGGGGACAGAGATGCAAATATCAACAACAGAATACAAGAGATAGAAGAAAGAATCTCAGATGCTGAAGATTCCATAGAAACCATGGACTCAACAGTTAAAGAAAATGCAAAATGCAAAAAGCTTGTAACCCAAAATATCCAGGAAATCCAGGACACAATGAGAAGACCAAACCTAAGGATTATAGGCATAGATGAGAGTGAAGATTTACAACTTAAAGGGCCAGCAAATATCTTCAATAAAATTATGGAAGAAAACTTCCCTAACCTAAAGAGAGAGATGCCCATGAATATACAAGAAGCCTACAGAACTCCAAACAGACTGGACCAGAACAGAAATACTTCCCGTCACATAATAATCAAAACACCAAATGTTCTAAACAAAGAAAGAATACTAAAGGCAGTAAGAGAAAAAGGCCAAGTAACATATAAAGGAAGACCTATCAGAATCACAGCAGACTTTTCACCTGAGACTATGAAGGCGAGAAGGTCCTGGGCAGATCTCATGCAGACTCTAAGAGAACACAAATGCCAACCAAAACTACTATATCCAGCAAAACTCTCAATCACCATAGATGGAGAAACTAAGATATTTCATGACAAAACCAAGTTTACCCAATATCTATCCACAAACCCGGCCCTAAAAAGGATAATAGGAGGACAACACCAATACAAGGAGGGAAACTTCACCCTGGAAAAAGCAAGATAGTAACCTTTCATCAAACCCAAAATAAGTTAAGCATTCAAATTTAAAAACTAACGTCAAAAATGATAGGAAGTAACAATCACTATTCCTTAATATCTCTTAACATCAATGGACTTAATGCCCCAATAAAAAGACACAGACTAACTGAATGGATACGTAAACAGGACCCTACATTTTGCTGCTTACAGGAAACACACCTCAGGGTCAAAGACAAACACTACCTTAGAGTAAAAGGCTGGAAGACAATTTTACAAGCAAATGGTCTCAGGAAACAAGCTGGAGTAGCCATTTTAATATCAGATAACATTGACTTTCAACCCAAAGTCATCAAAAGAGACCCTGAGGGACACTTCTTGCTGGTCAAAGGAAAAATACAAAAAGAAGAACTGACAATCCTGAACATCTATGCCCCAAATGTAAGGGCACCCTCTTTTGTTAAAGAAACTTTATTAAAACTAAAAGCACACATTGCACCTAACACAATAATTGTGGGTGACTTCAACACTGCACTTTCCTCAATGGACCGATCAGGAAAACAGAAACTAAACAGGGACACAATGAAACTAATTGAAGCTTTGGACCAATTAAATTTAACAGATATATATAGAACATTCTATCCTAAAACAAAAGAATATACCTTTTTCTCAGCACCTCATGGTACCTTCTCCAAAATCGACCATATAATTGGTCACAAGACAGACCTCAACAAATATAAGAAGATCGAACTAATCCCATGCCTCCTATCTGATCACTATGGAGTAAAAGTGGTCTTCAATAGCAACAGAAACAACAGAAAGCCCACATACACGTGGAAACTGAACAATACTCTACTCAATGATACCTTGGTCAAGGAAGAAATAAAGAAAGAAATTAAAGACTTTTTAGAACACAATGAAAATGAAAACACAACATACCCAAATCTATGGGACACAATGAAAGCAGTGCTAAGAGGAAAACTCATAGCCCTGAGTGCCTCCAAAAAGAAAATGGAGAGAGCATACATTACCAGCTTAATGACACACCTGAAAGCCCTGGAACAAAAAGAAGCTATTTCGCCCAGGAGGAGTAGAAGGCAGGAAATCATCAAACTCAGGGCCGAAATCAATCAAGTAGAAACAAAGAGAACCATACAAAAAATCAACAATACCAGGAGCTGGTTCTTTGAGAAAATCAACAAGATAGATAAACCCTTAGCCAGAATGACCAAAGGGCACAGAGAAAGTATCCAAATTAACAAACTTAGAAATGAAAAGGGAGATATAACAACGGAAACTGAGGAAATCCAAAAAATCATCAGATCCTACTACAAGAGCCTATACTCAACACAACTGGAGAATCTGGAGGAAATGGACAATTTCCTTGACAGATACCAAATACCAAAATTAAATCAGGACCAACTAGACCATCTAAACAGTCCCATAATGCCTAAAGAAATAGAAGGAGTCATAGAAAGTCTTCCAACCAAAAAAAGCACAGGACCAGATGGCTTCAGTGCAGAATTCTACCAGACCTTCAAAGAAGAGTTAACACCAATACTCTTCAAACTATTCCACAAAATAGAAACAGAAGGAACACTACCCAATTCCTTCTACGAAGCCACAATTACGCTGATACCAAAGCCACACAAAGATCCAACAAAGAAAGAGAACTTCAGACCAATTTCCCTTATGAACATCGATGCAAAAATACTCAATAAAATTCTTGCCAACCGAATCCAAGAACACATCAAAACGATCATCCACCATGATCAAGTAGGCTTTATCCCAGGAATGCAGGGTTGGTTCAATATACGGAAATCCATCAATACAATCCACTACATAAACAAACTCAAAGAACAAAACCACATGGTCATTTCATTGGATGCTGAAAAAGCATTTGACAAAATTCAGCATCCCTTCATGCTTAAAGTCTTGGAGAGAACAGGAATTCAAGGCCCATACCTAAACATAGTAAAAGCAATATACAGCAAACCGGTAGCCAGCATCAAACTAAATGGAGAGAAACTTGAAGCAATCCCACTGAAATCAGGGACCAGACAAGGCTGCCCCCTTTCTCCTTATCTTTTCAATATTGTACTTGAGGTACTAGCTCGGGCAATTCGGCAACATAAGGAGGTCAAAGGGATACAAATTGGAAAGGAAGAAGTCAAACTATCATTATTTGCAGACGACATGATCGTCTACCTAAGTGACCCAAAGAACTCCACTAGAGAGCTCCTACAGGTGATAAACAACTTCAGCAAAGTGGCAGGTTATAAAGTCAACTCAAGCAAATCAGTGGCCTTCCTATACTCAAAGGATAAGCAGGCTGAGAAAGAAATTAGGGAAATGACCCCCTTCACAATAGCCACAAACAGTATAAAGTATCTTGGGGTGACTCTTACCAAACATGTGAAAGATCTGTATGACAAGAACTTCAAGACTCTGAAGAAGGAAATGGAAGAAGACCTCAAAAAATGGGAAAACCTCCCATGCTCATGGATCGGCAGAATCAATATAGTTAAAATGGCCATTTTGCCTAAAGCACTATACAGATTCAATGCAATACCCATCAAAATCCCAACTCAATTCTTCACAGAGCTAGAAAGAGCAATTATCAAATTCATCTGGAACAACAAAAAACCCAGGATAGCTAAAACTATTCTCAGCAACAAAAGGAAATCTGGGGGAATCAGTATCCCTGACCTCAAGCAATACTACAGAGCAATAGTGTTAAAAACTGCATGGTATTGGTACAGTGACAGACAGGAGGATCAATGGAACAGGATTGAAGATCCAGAAATGAACCCACACACCTATGGCCACTTGATCCTCGACAAAGAGGCTGAAAACATCCAATGGAAAAAAGATAGCCTTTTCAACAAATGGTGCTGGTTCAACTGGAGGTCAGCATGCAGAAGAATGCGAATTGATCCATCCTTGTCTCCTTGTACTAAGCTCAAATCCAAATGGATCAAGGACCTCCACATAAAGCCAGACACTCTGAAGCTAATAGAAAAAAAACTGGGGAAGACCCTTGAGGACATCAGTACAGGGAGAAAGTTTCTGAACAGAACACCAATAGCGTATGCTCTAAGAGCAAGAATTGACAAATGGGACCTCATAAAATTACAAAGTTTCTGTAAGGCAAAGGACACCATCAAGAGGACAAATCGGCAACCAACAAATTGGGAAAAGATCTTCACCAATCCTACATCAGATAGAGGGCTAATATCCAATATATATAAAGAACTCAAGAAGTTAGACTCCAGAAAACCAAACAACCCTATTAAAAAATGGGGTACAGAGTTAAACAAAGAATTCTCACCTGAAGAACTTCGGATGGCGGAGAAGCATCTTAAAAAATGCTCAACTTCATTAGTCATTAGGGAAATGCAAATCAAAACAACCCTAAGATTTCATCTTACACCAGTCAGAATGGCTAAGATTAAAAATTCAGGAGACAGCAGGTGTTGGAGAGGGTGTGGAGAAAGAGGAACACTCCTCCACTGCTGGTGGGGTTGCAAATTGGTACAACCACTCTGGAAATCAGTCTGGCGGTTCCTCCGAAAACTGGGCACCTTACTTCCAGAAGATCCTGCTATACCACTCCTGGGCATATACCCAGAAGACTCCCCACCATGTAATAAGGATACATGTTCTACTATGTTCATAGCAGCCCTATTTGTAATTGCCAGATGCTGGAAAGAACCCAGGTATCCCTCAACAGAAGAGTGGATGCAAAAAATGTGGTATATCTACACAATGGAGTACTATTCAGCCATTAGAAACAATGAATTCATGAAATTCTTAGGCAAATGGATGGAGCTAGAGAATATCATACTAAGTGAGGTAACCCAGACTCAAAAGGTGAATCATGGTATGCACTCACTAATAAGTGGATATTAACCTAGAAATCTGGAATACCCAAAACATAATCCACACATCAAATGAGGTACAAGAAGAAAGGAGGAGTGGCCCCTGGTTCTGGAAAGACTCAGTGAAACAGTATTCAGCAAAACCAGAACGGGGAAGTGGGAAGGGGTGGGTGGGAGGACAGGGGAAGAGAAGGGGGCTTGCGGGACTTTCGGGGAGTGGGGGGGCTAGAAAAGGGGAAATCATTTGAAATGTAAATAAATTATATCGAATAATAAAAAAAAAAAAAAGTTAAAAAAAAAAAAAAAAAGAAGCTCTTCGTTGAAAATCATCTTCATATTCCTGGAAATAATAACAATAACTGCATATGAGAATAATAGTTCTGTCCATAATATGAATAAAATCAAAAAAAATAATTTAATTGTTTTCTTTACACATCAGAAATGGAACCAATATATTGACTTTCAAATAGAAACCAACCATTTTAGTATTGGTTACTATCAAAATCAAAGTGAATTTCACTTCCTTACAGCAATGACACATATAAGGCACACTATCAGCATATGTATGTATATACATGCACACACACACACATATAACATATGTTATATATATATATATATATATATATATATATATATATATATATATATATATATATATATATATATATATATATATATAGTATGTGTGTATGTATATATTATATTATACATTAAATATTATATTATATATAAGTGTGTGTGTATATATGTGTATATATGTATATATGTATATGTATGTGTATATGTATGTATGTGTGTGTATATATACATACATATATATATATGTATATATATACATATATATGTATATGTATATGTATATGTGTGTGTGTGTGTGTGTGTGTGTGTGTGTGTGTGTGTGTATATATATATATATATATATATATATATATATATATATATATATATATATATATATATATATGTATATGTATATTTGTGTATATGTCCATTAGAAGTAGGAATAATATTCTCCATCATGGTTTTCTCATCACAGCATGCAGCACTGACATCAACATAGCTTCAAATTCAGGTAGGATCATAACCACCAAAGTATATTACATGGTCAGTATGTGGGGCTACCTGCAAGCATCAGGAACATCAACAGAATTTTTTGGCAGGTAGGGTTTCAGATATTAATCTGAACTTTATTCTCAGTTAAGAGCACTTACCTCAGTATGTCTTAGGGCATCAGTATGGACTTTCCAGTTCTTCAGATTCTCAAGCAGTAACACAGAAAACAGCCATAATTTGGGTCTCCAGCAGCAATAGGAATAATGGATTCCATCATGACTGCTGTTTACAACATGCAGCAGTAACATCAGATTAGCTTCTTCTTATAGGTTGGGTTAAAGGCATCAAAGATCATTACAAAGTTGATATCTGGGACTACATGCATGCATAAGAAACATCAACTGAGTATCCTCTTTCAGATATATATCAGGTGTCAAGCTGATCTCCATTGCCAGCTCAGAGCATGTACCTTAATATGACTGTGGGCATAATTTTTGGCACTGGAGATTATCAGAGTCTCAACAGCAACACCAATTATAGCCATAACCAGGGTCTCCATCAGCAATAGGGATAATGGATGTGCTCCTGATTGCTGATCACAACATTCAGCACTAAAATCAATACAGCTTCTTCCTCTTCTTACAGGGATAACAGTTATCAATGCATGTTACATGTTCAACATTGAGGTTGCATTCAAGCATCAGCTATATGAACACAATTTCCTGTGACAGGTAGGATCTTGAACAATATTCTCCTGTGGCAGCAAAAAAAAAAAAATACTTACCTCCATTTGACTATGTGCATGAGTACGAACGATGAAATTTATTAGATTTTCAAGGAGCAACAACAAAGGTCGCCATCACCAGGATCTCCATCAGGACAGTCATTGTGGGCTCCTTCATGACTTATTTCATTAAAACTTACCCAGTCTTACTGACAATGTTATTTATAATAGAATATTCTTCTGAGGGGTCTCATACATCAAGAACCTCTTCAAAAACACACTAACTCTGGATCTCATTATGCCTTCAAAGAAGTATTGTAAATATACTTCATTTGTCAGTTGAGAGGGTAAGATGAACTCAGGCTTTCAGAATATGTACCCAAAAGACACTTGATTGTACCACAAGGATACAGCTTAAATATGTTCATTGTGAATTAATTCATAATACACTGGAACTGCAAATACCATATATATCACTCTGCTGATTACTGGAAAAAATGTGGTACATTTACACAATGGAGTATTAATCAGTTGTTAAAAATTATAACAAGTAATTCAAGGGCAAGTGATTAGAATTTGAAAAAGCTTATTCTGAGTCATTTACCCAGAACTAGAAATGTATACATTTTATCCTTACCTAACTAACCTCTCTGGATCTATCAATTTTAGCTTGATTACCATTTACTTACAACCTAACATCTACGTAGATGTGAATGAATAGTATGTTTTCTTTTCTAGGTCTAGGTTTCCTACTCAGAATAATCTTTTCTAATTCTAATCATTTGCCTATAAATTACTTGTCTCAATTTTAACCACTGAGTAGTACTTCATGGTGTAAATGTACCATTTTTTTTTTTTGGTCCACTAATGAGTTGAGTGATATATGTGGTATTTGCAGTTTCCAACTATTATGAATAAATTCACATGAACATAGTTAAGCGGTGTCCTTGTGGTACAATCAAATATCCTTTGTGTACATGCTCAAGAACAGTATATCTTGAACCTAAGATAGATCAACTTTCAATTTTCTGAGGAGCTTGCAAATTGATTTCTATAGGGGGTGTATAAATTATTCACTCCCACCAGCTCTACACTCTCAACAGCATGAGTTGTCACTTGTGTTATTGATCTTCTCCATTCTTCCACATGTAAGAGGGAATATTAATTTTGATTTGCATTTCCCTCATGGCTAAGGATTGATAATTTCTTTGGGTTCCTATCCTGAAAATAATGTATTGACATTTGTAACCCCATTTATAACTCTAGTATTTGTTGTTTAAATATCTACTTTTTGTGATCCTTTTTTGTTGGATATTATATTTCTATGGGAAGTGGAGTTGATAAAATCTTTTCCTATATAGTAGGCTGCATTTATGGCTTATTGATGATGCTCTTTGCTGTTTTAAGTTAGCAGCAGAATGATTGAATGTTATACGTAATTTTTGTGGTATATAAAATATATGTTACAAAATATTAAAGTTACTACAAAAACCAGGAATTTTGTTAAGATAAATATTACATAAATGCCTATCTTAATTATGTCAAATACATAATTTTTTATTTTATTTACACTTGATATCATATTTCATTCTTTATAAAATTTAGAAATTCTATTCTATTCTATAATATAAATCAACACATTAATATTTTCTTTTTTATACATATTTTGATTAATTATTGTTATACACTTCAAATTTTATATAACACCCTGCCACAAACTGTCCATGCTCTGACTGCTCCACATCCAATATCTGCTTCCCTTGCACTGTCCCCACATAGATATCTCTACACACCCACCCTGCTTGACTTCTGAACTCCCTGGGGTCTCCATTTAATTGAGGGTTAGATGCATTATCTCTGAATGAATACTGGCCACACAGTCCTATATTTTTGTGTGCTAGTGGCCTCATATCAGCTAACGTATATTGCCTGTTTGGTACTCCAGAGTTTGAGAGATACTCTGGGTTCAGAATAATTGAGATTGCTGGTTCTCTTACAAGATCAGCAAAGCTTGATTTACCCTTCCCTAATTCAACATTAGGGGTAGCTGCTTCTGTAAATTGATTTGTTTCGAATATCTAATTCTGACACCTTCAGTTGTTTGTTGGGTTTTCTTGAATTCTGTCATGCTAGGTCCATTTTGGGAGCATTCAGCAACAGTGTCATTCTTTGAGACATCCTTTTGTACTGTATCCCACTTTGAACCTGTCATTGGAACTTCTATTTCTCTGACCCTTCTACATTTTCCTCCCTGTAATTCTTTGAGAAAGAAACAATTTTGGATCAGAGGTATGAAGGTGGGATGGCCCCCCACTCCCTCATTTGAAACCCTGTCTTCTTCCTGGAGATAAGTTCTATAAGTTCCCTCTTCATACTGTCAAGCTTATCATCTAAAGTTCCTATCTTTTATTTTTGTGAGCCTCTCACCTCCCATATCTCTTGTACATTCTGGAGGATTCCCACAACCTCATACCTCCCTACGTTGCCTGTTTCCATTCTTTTTGCTGGACCTCAGCGCTTCAGTCATTTTACCTTCCTCAGTGTCAGATCAGGTTCCACTTCCTGCATTTGACCCTCTCTCCTCCAACCAGTCTACTTTCCCTCCCAGGTTTCTCCCTTTCTCCTAACTTGGAATTGCTTTATTCTCCCTCTCAATTGAGAATGAGGTATCCTCTCATAATTTAATTGACTCTTTTTCATAGCCATATTTGATTCTTCACTATGTTTCTGCGCTAAATGCCCCTGGATCCTGGCCATTTAAACAGTGTCAGACATGGTTTTCCTCTTGTGCCATGGACCTTAAATTGTACTAGATCCAAATGTCTGGGCCTCCATTACCTGAGCACATTTTGTAGGCAGGAAAAATTGTAGGACAAAGGCTTTGTGACTGGAAGTCTGTTCCATAAATAAACAGCTAGGAGCCTTGCCTGGTTACAGAAGATGGGCAGTTCAGGATCCATATCTGCAATTACAAAAAGATGCTGCTAGTGTCATTTTTATGGATTCCAGTGAGTTTTACATAGAGTTACGGGATCTGAGTTCTAAAGCCTGAGTGTCCTTTCCTTAACAGCTCCTGTGCACTTATATGAGAGTATATAGCATGTTCGTCTTTCTGTATGTGAACTAAGTCACTCAGTATAATCTTCTTGAGTTCCATTCATTTACATACAAATTTAAGTAAGTTATTGTTTTTAAACACTGATAAATTATTTCATTGGGTAATTGTACCACATTTCTAAATCCATTTTTCAGTTGAGGGACATTTATGCTGTTTACAGTTTCTGACTATTATGAAAAAAGATGCAATAAAGATATTTGATCAAGTTACTCTGTGGTAGCAAAGTAGAAACTTAAGGGAAAATGCTCAAAAGTGATAAAGCTGTGTCTTAGTTTAGAATTATTTAGTTTTCTGAGGAACCAGTATATTGATATTCATCCTAGCTGTACTGGCATTCAATTCTACAAACAAAGGATGAAATGTGTTCCTCATGTTTCAAATCCTTATAAAGGATTTGATTTTTCACTGTACCACGTAAATTTTCTTCGTATTTGATATTAGCCATTCTAATAGGTAAAAAGTTATTATCATAATGTAGTTCCAAATAGTGTTTCCCTGATGGTTAATGATAAAGATCATTTTTTAGGTGTCTCTAAATATTTGAAATCCTCTGTTGAGAATTGTATCTTCTACCTTGACTCATCAGTTTTTCAATACATAGTTTATTTATGTTTTTGTGAGTCCATAGACTTTCAAGTATATCTTTTGTTTAAATTAAGTTTTAGTTTTTGGTGCTCTGATAGGACATAGGATTATTTGACTTTTCTTTCACTGTTAAGATTTGATTTGTTAGCAACCTTTAAATTTTAAAGAATGTTTCATGAGGTGCTGAGAAGAAATTGTATTCTTTTGTATTAGGTGGCATGTTCAGTAGATGTATGTTAGAAATATTTGGTTCATTAATGTCTATTGTCTACAGTATTTCCTTGTTTAGATTTTGTCTACATGACCTCTCCATTGTTACAATTGGTGTATTGAAGTCACCCACTATCAATTCCAAAAGCTAATGGAAACAAAAACTTTGCTAAAATTTGTTTCCTTTATAAATGAGAATGCCCTTACATTCAGAAGAATAATTCTAAGAAATGAACATCAACTTGTTGTTCATCTTCTCTTTGAAATTTATGTAATTTATTTTCTTGTCTCTGTATTCAGTTTTGGCTTGAAATCATAAACACACACATATATAATAAGAATGGCTAAATTACCAATGACTAAATTTTATATATATAATTTCATGTAACATATATATATATATATATATGTATTACATGAAATATATGTGATATATATATATATATATATATATATATATATATATATCACATATATACTTATATACTTTACAATGGCTAAACTAGCATGTTTCTTTGTTCCCTTTTACAAGATATATCAGGATACTGAGTGCTCACGTTATGAACTGAAAGCAGGAGGCATAAAGAATTAATTGGAGCTACTAGCTTTGAATTTCTCTCTGTGATGATATACTTTTTCCACCAACACAATACCTGCTAGCAGCACTAACCATTTGGGATCACTTGTACAAATTCTCAATATTAGGGGTTGAATTTCTTCCTTAAACCACAATAGCACACCCTACTCTCAATAGTTAGAGTTCATGTAGGAGGAAGTAGTGGAAAAATTGTAAGTATCAAAGATACTTCATGACTATAGAGAAAGTCTGCTTTAGAGACATGAAAATTCAAGTTTAAATGAGATTTGATTATGGTTATAACTCTATGCATGAGAACAGCTCAAGAGAATTCAAGACAAATCTCAGGATGCAGGAAAGAGATGTCTAGACAATCCTAGTGTGAGCTAAGAACTCTTTCCGCTTCTTTCTGGTCACTATTGGGAAAAGGGAATTTATATTTATAGGGATATGGACTATGCACACACTGATATCAGTAACTGCATATAATTGTTTAAGTGAGAAATATCTCCTTTAGAATTAGGCATTAAAATACATTAATCTCTTTAAGTCTGGTGTTCGCTAAGATACAGTAGGTTATGTAGATGGTGGAAGAAGTATGTTATAGGGGCAGGCTTTGAGACGTTACACATCACATGGCTGCCACTTTATTTCCCGTTTTTGCACTTGTAACAGAGGAGAATTCTCAGCTTCCTTTAGTTTTACTATTCCGAACACTTGCTGACATACAACCATTAATGAAAGAGCCTTTCGTATTTGAAAACATATGCCAAAGTAAACTGTACCTATAGTAATAAGCGCTGGTCATGGTATTTAATCACAGCAACTGTAAATGAATTAAATGGACTTTGTGCATTTATGAAAAAGAACACAGAATATATGGGATAGTTAGTGGTTATGGGATAAATGTAATGAAACAATTATAAAATATAAAAAACAGAGTGGATTTTTCTTTTTTAACCTAAACATGCATCAGCTAAATATGAAGAAACTAGGTAAATTTATACTTTATTTATCATATATGTGCCCAGTACATTGAATCCTAAATGATCATTAAATAATTAGTTAATACAGCTTACTCTATTAACTATTATAAAACATCTTAGAAATAAAGGTTTAGATGACAGTTAATTTTGAGAACAAATCTGAATGGTTTGTATAATGCTTCTACTATAGAAAATATGAGGATAATAAATTTTCATGGTTTATAAAGAAGTAATCCAAGAACTAAAAATTCAAAGATATGAGAACAATTACCAACATGAGAAAATTACCTTCCAGCAATTCTCATATTTTTAACAGCCATTTTGTTTAAAATTTTTAATTTACAAAAAATGTGCATGATGTTTAATATTAGTCATAATACCCAAAATAAAATGAAATAATAATAGATAAAAAGATTGAACTATAAAGAAAAGAGCATGCTTTCATAGAACTATTCTTGCAAATATTACTAAGGTAAGAATGACAGGAATTTTACTTATGACATATTTGAGATATTAAACATAAAGAACCCTTTATTTATATTTCTTATTTTGCTATAAATATTAGGAGATGTAGTGTTTAAACTAACACATTTTATAGGTAAAACTATAGTTGTGCTGGCCAGAGTTCCAAGAATTATTCTTCCAATCTGTACAGAAATTTACACATAAAGAGAAAGATTTTGTCAGAGAAAATATAATTTCTCATTGTAACTCGTTGTTGAGACTCTCTGAATTCTTTGTCCTTTCTCTACAACAACTCTCACTTATTATCTTCTTTCCTAAAGTTTTCTCAATTTAAACTGAAATAGATGAATAAAGGCAAATGTTTTGATCCAGTGTAGTGTACCATTTGATATCTAATAAATAGAGAAAAACTAGAAACCTTCCAGAAATGAACTTAAAAGCCTTTAAGATAATATGAAACAAAAGGGAAAGGAAATTATGAAGAATGGTTATATGTGAGTGAGGGAACAGCTAAGAAATAGAAGTGGAACATATGATGATATATTTAATAGGTTACTTAAACAAGAGAAAATTTATCACCTCAAGCCAGACAACGATAGAGTTTTTAACTGTATTTCAACTTCAGAAATTTAATAAAACTAAATACTAAATAAGTGATATTAAATTTCAATATTTTATTGCTATTTACTTTAGCACTTGGAAATATTTTTTTCCTAAATTCTAAGTATATAGAACTTTGAAAATCTAAAAAATAATTTTACATATTATGTATTTTATTAATTTTAATTTTTTAAAAGAGAAAGATGCAAAACAGAATGAAAAAAGCCAATATAGTTCCCTGTAGCCTTTTGGGATTTATTGGTTTACAGAGCTATGTAGACTATGCATATTTTACCTCTATAAACAATAATTAACATCAGTGGATAAAGAATTGTCTTCATAAAGGCTTCCATATCCTTACACACCTTCTGTTTAAAATTGCATTTTGCCCTGTGTGCACTTTGTCATGATGTCGGACACTTTTCCAGAACCATGTCTTCCTGAATGGTGCTATAGACTTCCTGACAAGTTGATAATACAAGTAAATCAAATAGATAAAAAAAGGGGGGGGTAAGATTCCACAAAGGTAAGCTTGCTATTTATGATTTTGCAGTAAACCATGAGATATATCATATTAGGCATTATTATGACTGGGTTACTTTTTTCATGTAAAGATAAAGAGACATGATTGTGTGTGTCAAATTGACAAGCTATGGCTTGGCATAGTTACTCTCTGTGTTCAACTCTATTACATCTCAAATGAACTGCAATCCAGAAATGGAGGGCACACCTGTAATCCAGTTCTTGAAGCTGGAAAACAAAGGATTTTTATACAAAATTATGAAGTTGGAGGATACAGGTTTTGATCCATACCTAGAGGCATATTAACCTTGAAAAGCTAAGATACAGGCATGGTGGTCCATATCTTTACTCACAGGAGAATGTATAATGCAGATTTTTCATTCCATTCCATCCTGTTACAGAATAATTTCCAAGTAAACAGAAGCTTACATCCAGGAATAGTGATATAAGAATTTCATCCTAGTACACAGATGTGAGAGCCATACAGATCTGAGTTCAACATCTATAAAGTTCAAGAACTAAAGAGCTTGTTCTATGACAGCCAACTTTAGATAGTGAGGAAATCACTGAAAACAGTAACCTGTTTGTGTAAATGTAACTGAACAAATGGGAAATGTTCCAGCTCCAGCATCCAACAGGATTTGTTAGCTTTTGGAATGCCACTATGGGTTTAAAATGAAGGAAAGAACAGGGTACATGCACAACATATGCTGCTTAGCTAGAGCTCAGAAAATGTCAGTGATTAGGACAATCATCAATGAGGTGAAATCTGGGAAGTGTTACTAGAGATCACAATGAAGCTGTAATTCAGAAAAAGACATGCTGACAGGCAGGGAATATGTTAGAATCTGCCAGGTGTTAATGGTTTTGAAAGAGTGAAAGAGTAATAAATAGCTGTTGAGTCTTGCCAGTGTGAGAGCCTAGAAAAGATCAGTGGCAAGGTGACAGCCTCATCAGAAGTTGAAGATTCAATACTGAAGAGTTTATGAAACGAAGCTGATGCTTGTGACTTTGATGATAGCTTAGGAGAGGCTATTGGTGGAAGTGCTGAATAGTTAGAGCAAAAGAAGTCACTGTATTGGAGATGCTATTTCTGTGGGATGACCAACAAGAGCAGCAGCATCTGTGGAGTGAAGTTATCCAGAGCCTAGTGTGATGCAGAGAGAAGAGTTGGAGGCGTGGCTCAAGCTCATTGTAAGAACCAGAAAGTCAAGCCTAAACTCCATTAGATACCTGCTAAGTAAAGCTGCAATGTGGAAATGAGGTCATTGGAAATGTTAGGGTGTGGGGTATCTATAACTTTTCATGACATCAAAAGAGGCTAGTGAATAAGAAATACATAATCTTATAGTGAAGACTGTATTACGATCTGTACTCTTTTGAGAGGACTATTACTATTATGCTAAACTCATCTAGTATTGCCTTGCATCTAGTTGCTCATTTGCAATTTAATAGCAGTGTTTCTCAATCTTCCTAATACTGCAATTCTTTAATACATATCCTTATGCCATGGTCAACCCTAATCATAAGCATGTATTTTTGTTACTTTTTCATAATTGCAATGTTAACACTTGAAATCACTCTATCTTGGTAAAATGTTTGATCGTATAGGAGTAAAACTATATAAAATAATTGATGGTCAATTTTGTGGTAAATCTTAAAATGAATCCCCATGCTAAATATCTCAGTTTTGGTCACTATCATTCTTTATCTTATGATCTTGAAGAAAGAATTTGATGGAAGTGTGAGAATGTATTTTTGCAACACAAAAAAGAAAAAAAGAAAAAAAGAGAAATGACTGTGTGCTTATTTGTCAAAAGTGACTAAATGAAATGTTTGTAAAGGTTGATATGAAAGGTATGCATTTCGATTATTTATAGGTTAAATAGCTGAGCAAGAAAATAGTTTCTTTCCATTCATTTGTATCTATTTACTGTTGTATAATAAAAAACACTATCTTCTGGTCTGACAGCAATAATTGAACTTTAAAAAGCAGCTATGTGGAATAACATTATATTATTTTTTTCGTTGACCAGACTGTAATTTCATCACCCTAGTTGTATGATCTTCAAATTATAGAAGAAATATGAGAAATAATTCTGGACCACTAAATATTAACCTCATAATTAAGTTCCATAATATCCTCAAACATAAAATACTAAAAACTAAATCATACAAAGAAAAGCAATGAAGCTAAATGTTTGCCCCAGAACAAAGTAGGAAACATAGAAGACATCCAAAATCATACTTGATTTTAACTTTGTTCCCAATATATTATTTTATAATTAGTTCAAATATAAAACTATACAACTGTATATTTAGTATAAAATTATATTATATTTTATACGTATTGCAATCCATGCATTTTTAAATTCTTTTATTTTCTGTGTACAGGTAGTAAAATGAAAGTGATAATTACCAATTTATTTTTGAAATTTTTTTATAAAAGCCTTTTTTTGCTGTTTATTTTTGCCTTTTATAATGAAAATAGTTTCTTCTCTTATATAGTACATTGTAACCCTGTTTCTACTCCTGGCTCTTCTCCACCTTCCCTCACCCCCAGATATATTCCCTCATTTCCTCTTCAGAGAAGAAAAGACCTCTGAGTTATGAGAACCATACAGGACAAAAGAAGACACAATAAGACAAGAAAAGTGAAAGCCCTCAATTTATCATGGTTTCAGGAAACAACTCAATAGGAGGCTACTTGTCAAGAGCACAAAAATAAATAAATAAATAAATAAATACATACATACATACATACATACATACATACATACATACATACATACATACATACATAAAAAAGAATTGAGGATACACCTCCTCCCATCCTTAGGAGTTTCACAAAACACTAAGAAAAATGCCTCAACATAACAGTTAGAAGACCTGAGACAGACCTATGCAGGACCTGATCTTGCTGTTTCAGTCTCTGAGAGCCCATGTGAGCCTTTATTATTTGGTTTGCTGGGTCATATTCTGCAGGTATTCCCCCTTCCCTTTGCCATCTCCATCTTCTGAGCAATTCCCTGATCTCCAAGGGTAGGGAGCTGTTAGAGTCCTCCAACAAAGACGCTGCATATTGACTGCTGGAGTAAGCCTCTCCGATTATATCATGGGCAATGCAACTATTCATCAACATAGCTCAATATGTTTAATAACAATTTTTTTGACTAATTATTTTCTCTATGTAGTTTTGGCTGTCCTAGAAACTCCTCTGTAGGCCAGATTGACCTTGAACACAGAGGTCTGCAGGACTCTGCCTGATTTCTTTGGCTTCCCTTCTCAGTTCCCTTCCCTTCCCTTCCCTTCCCTCCCCTCCCCTCCCCTCCCCTCCCCTTCCCTTCCCTCCCCTCCCCTCCCCTCCCCTCCCCTCCCGTCCCCTCCCTTCCCTCCCCTCCCCTCCCCTCCCCTCCCGTCCCCTCCCTTCCCTCCCCTCCCCTCCCCTCCCCTCCCTTCCCTTCCCTCCCCTCCCCTCCCCTCCCCTCCCCACCCCTCCCCTCCCTTCCCTTCCCTTCCCTTCCCTTACCTCCACTCTGTTTCTTTTCCCTTCCCTCCCCTTCCATTCCGTTCCCTCCCCTTTCCATTCCCTTCCCTTCCCTTATTTTAAGTACAATACCCTTCCTATCCTGTCCCTTCTCTTCTTTTCTATTGTTGTTGTCATGTTCATTCCCATTTCTCCTTCTTTCTCTTATTTTACTTTATTTTTCTTTCTCTGCCCTTTCTCACTCTTTTTTCTTCTTTAATTGCTTCCTTTCTTCCTTTCTTTCTCTTTCTTTCTTTCTTTCTCCTCTCCTCCCACTGTCCCTATATGGATGTCTTTATCCCACACCTGATCTCTAAATATCTCCCATATCAGCTAGTGTATATTGCCTGTTGGGTATTCCAGATCATTAGAGATATTGGGAGTTCAGATTCAATGAGATTGCTCATTGTCCTAGAGTGTTATCTAAGCTTAATTTGACCTTTCCAAACTCAACAGTAGGAGTCATCTGCTTCTGTACATTGTTTAAGTTCAAATATCTGCATCTGACTCCTTCAGTTGTTTGTTGGGTTGTCCAGATTGCTGTCTTGCTAATTTCCATTTTGGAAGCATTCAGTAACAGTGTCATCCTTGGCACTACCTCTTGCACTGGATCCAACATTGAACCTGTCATTGGGACTTCAATTACTATAGCTTCTGAACATTTCCATCCCTGTAATTCTATCAGACAGAAATAATTTTGGATCAGAGGTATGAATGTGGAATGGCTCCTCCACTCCCTCATTTGAAAACCTGTTTTCCATCTGGAGGTAATCTCTATAAGTTCCCTCTCCATACTGTCAAGCATATCATCTAAGGTTCCTACCCTTTATTTCTGTGAGTCTCTTACCTCCCCAGTATCTGGTGCATTTTAGAGTATCCCCCCAACCTCCTATCTCCCTAGGTTGCCTATTTCCATTCTTTCTGCTGGACCTCATAACTTCAGACCATTTTCCTCCCTCAGTGTCAGATCAGGTTCCTGTCCCCACTTCAAAACCCATCTCCTCTGTCCTGTCTACTTTCCCTCCCAGGTTTCTCCCTCCCTCATTACTTGTGATTGATTTCTTCTCCGTCCCATGTGTGAATGAGGTATCCTCACATCATTTAATTGACTCATTTTCATAGCCATATTTAATTTTATACTAGGTTTCTGAGCTAATCTGATCCTGGATCCTGGCCATCTAAACAGTGTCTGAAATGGTTTTCCTCTTGCGTCATGGACCTTAAGTTGGACTTCATTCAAATGTCTGGGCCTCTATTAACTGAGCACTTTTTGACATTTTGTAGGTAGGACAAAATGTAGGACAAAATTTTGTGACTGGGACTGCGTCCCATCAATAAGCTTCTAGAAAAATTGCCTGATTAAAGAAGGTGGGCAGTTCAGGATCCATATCTGCAATTACAAAAAGACATTGCTAGTTTCATTTTCACAGTTTACAGAGAATTTTATTTAAGCTCCCTGGGTTTGAGGACTGAAGCACAATTGTCCTTTACTTAACAGCTAATGTACATTTCTATGTGAATAAATATTATTTTTGTCTTTCAATATCTGTGTTATGTCATTCAATATACTCTTCGAAAGTTCTATCCAATTGCCTACAAATTTAGGATAGCATTGGTTTTACCAACTGAGCACATATTTCATTGGGTAATTGTACCACATTTTCTTAATCTATTTTTCAGTTGAGAGACATCTATGCTGTTTACATTATCTGATTATTATGAATAAAGATGCAATAAAGATCACTGAGCAAGTGTCTCTGTGGTAACAGAGTAGAAACTTTGGAGCATAAACTCAAAAGAGATATGGCTGTGTCTTACTATAGAATAATTTACAGGTTTCAGAGGAACCATTATATTGATTTTCATCATGGCTGTACTAGTTTGTAATTCCCCCAACAATGGAGGAAATATGATTCCCATGTTTCAAATACTTGCTACCATGTACAGTTCCTTGAGATATGATATTAGTCATTCAGATAGTTACAAATTAATCATAAATTATTTCTAAATTGTGTCTCCCCAATGGCTAAAGATAATGAAAAAATTTTAAGTGTTTCTAAACATTTAAAATCCTCTGTTGAGAATTTACCTTCTATCATGATTCAGCAGTCATTAAGTACAGAGTTTATGTATATTTCTGTGCCTTTGTAGTCCTTCATATATTTCTCTTCTTCAAATGGACTTTTAGTTTATGGTGGTCTGAGAGGAAACAGTGGATTATTTAAATTTTCTTGCCTCTGTTAAGATTTAGTTTTGTTAGTAATGGGTAAATTTTGAAGAGTGTTTCATGAGCTGATGAAAAGAAAATGTATTCTTTTGGATTTTGATGATATGTTCAATAGATGAATGTAAGTACTCTTTGGTTCACTATTATCTGTTAGCTCCAGTATCTCTGTTTAGGTTTTGTCCACATGCCCTCTCCTTTATTGTAAAAGTGGTATTGAAATCATGCACTATCATTTCCTGGTGTTGCATGATTAAATATAAGTTTTGTACAATTTCTTTCCTTTGTAAATGTTGATACCTTTCTATCCAGGACAATCTTTCTTTTTTTTTAATTCAATATATTGCTTATTTACATTTCAAATGATTTCCCATTTTTTGGACCCCCATTCCTTGAACATCACATAAGCCCCCTTCCCTCCCCCTGTTATCCGATCAACCCCTTCCCACGTTCCTGTTCTAGTTTTGCCCTATACTGCTAAATTGAATCCTTCTAGAACCAGGGCCACTCCTCCATTCTTCTTGTACCTCATTGATGTGTGAATTAGGTTTTCGGCATTCCAATTTTCTAGACTAATTTCCACTTATTAGTGAGTGCATACCATTATTGATCTTTTGAGAATGGGTTACATCACTTAGTGTGATGTTCTCCAGATCTATTCATTTGTCTAAGAATTTCATGAATTCATTGTTTCTAATGGCTGAATAGTACTCCATTGTGTATATATACCACATTTTTTGCATCCATTCTTTTGTTGAGATATACCTGGGTTCTTTCCAGCTTCTGACTATTAAAAATAGGACTGCTATGAGCATAGTGGAGCACGTATTCTTATTACATGCTGGGGAATCCTCTGGGTATAGGCCCAGGAGTGGTATAGCAGGATCTTCTGGAAGTGAGGTGCCCAGTTTTCGGAGGAACCACCAGACTGTTTTCCAGAGTGGTTGTACCAATTTGCAACACCAGCAGCAGTGGAGGAGTGTTCCTCTTGCTCCACATCCTCGCCAACACCTGCTGTCTCCTGAGTTTTTAATCTTAACCATTCTGACTTGTGTAAGGTGAAATCTCAGGGTTGTTTTGATTTGCATTTCCCTAGTGACTAATGAAGTTGAGCATTTTTTAAGATGTTTCTCTGCCATCCGAAGTTCTTCAGATGAGAATTCTTTGTTTAACTCTGTACCCCATTTTTTAATAGGGTTGTTTGGTTTTCTGGAGTCTAACTTCTTGAGTTCTTTATATATATTGGATATTAGCCCTCTTTCTGATGTAGGATTGGTGAAGATCTTTTCCCAATTTTTGGTTGCCGATTTGTCCTTTTGATGGTGTCCTTTGTCTTACAGAAACTTTGAAATTTTATGAGGTTCCATTTTCAATTCTTGATCTTAGAGCATATGCCATTGGTGCTCTGTTCTGAAACTTTCTCCCTGTACCGATGTCCTCAAGGGTCTTCCCCAGTTTCTTTTCTATCAGCTTCAGAGTTACTGGCTTTATGTGGAGGTCCTTGATCTATTAGGATTTGAGCTTAGTACAAGGAGACAAGGATGGATCAATTCGCATTCTCCTGCATGCTGACCTCCAGTTGAACCAGCACCATTTGTTGAAAAGGCTATCTTTTTTCCATTGGATGTTTTCAGCCCCTTTGTCTAGGATCAAGTGGCCATAGGTGTGTGGGTTCAATTCTGGATCTTCAATCCTGTTCCATTGATCTGCCTGCCTGTCACTGTACCAATACCATGCAGTTTTTAACACTATTGCTCTGTAGTATTGCTAGACGTCAGGGATACTGATTCCCCCAGAATTTCTTTTGTTGCTGGGAATAGTTTTAGCTATCCTGGTTTTTTTTTTATTCCAGATGAATTTGAGAATTGCTCTTTCTAACTCTGTGTAGAATAGAGTTCGGATTTTGAGGGGTATTGCATTGAATCTATATATTGCTTTTGGAAAAATGGCCATTTTAACTATATTGATACTGCGGATCCATGAGCAATGGGAGGTTTTTCCATTTTTTGAGGTCTTCTTCCATTTCCTTCTTCAGGGTCTTGAAGTTCTTGTCATACGATCTTTTACATGTTTGGTAAGTGTCACCCCAAGATACTTTATACTGTTTGTGGCTATTGTGAATGGGGGGCATTTCCCTAATTTCTTTCTCAGCCCGCTTATCCTTTGAGTAAAGGAAGGCCACTGATTTGCTTGAGTTGATTTTATAACCTGCCACTTTGCTGAAGTTGTTTATCAGCTGTAGGAGTTTTCTAGTGGAGCTTTTTGGGTCACTTAGGTAGACTATCATGTCATCTGCAAATAATGATAGTTTGACTTCTTCCTTTCCAATTTGTATCCCTTTGACTTCTTATGTTGTCGAATTGCCGGAGCTAGTAACTCAAGTACAATATTGAAAAAATAAGGAGAAAGGGGGCAGCCCTGTCTAGTCCCTGATTTTAGTGGGATAGCTTCAAGTTTCTCTCCATTTAGTTTGGTGCTGGGTAACGGTTTGCTGTATATTGCTTTAACGATGTTTAGGTATGAGCCTTGAATTCCTGTTCTTTCCAAGACTTTACGCATGAAAGGATGCTGAATTTTGTCAAATGCTTTTTTAGCATCCAATGAAATGATCATGTGTTTTTTTTTTTCTTTGAGTTAGATTATGTAGTGGATTGCATTGATGGATTTCCTTATATTGAACCAACCCTGCATCCCTGGGATAAAGCCTACTTGATCATGGTGGATGATCATTTTGTTGTGTTCTTGGATTCGGTTGGCAAGAATTTTATTGAGTATTTTTGCATCGATGTTCATAAGGGAGATTAGTCTGAAGTTTACTTTCTTTTTTGGATCTTTGTGTGGTTTTGGTTTCAGCGTAATCGTGGATTCTTAGAAGGAATTGGGTAGGGTCCCTTCTGTTTTTATTTTGTGGAATAGTTTGAAGAGTATTGGTGTTAGGTCTTCTTTGAAGGTCTGATAGAATTATGCTTTGAAACCATCTTTTCCTGTGCCTTTTTTGGTTGGAAGACTTTCTATGACCCCTTCTATTTCTTTGGGGGTTATGGGACTGTTTAGATGTTCTATTTGGTCCTGATTTAATTTTGGTATTTGGTATCTGTCTAGGAAATTGTCTGTTTGCTCCAGATTCTCCAGTTGTGTTGAGTATAGACTTTTGTAGTAGGATTTGATGATTTTTTTGGATTTCCTCAGTTTCTGTTGTAATATCTCCCTTTTCACTTCTAATTTTGTTAATATGGATACTTTCTCTGTGCCCTTTGGTCAGTCTGGCTAAGGGTTTATCTATCTTGTTGATTTTCTCAAAGAACCAGCTCCTGGACTCGTTGATTCTTTGCATGGCTCTCTTTGTTTCCACTTGATTGATTTCAGCCCTGGGTTTGATGATTTCCTGTCTTCTACTTCTCCTGGGTGAAATAGCTTCTTTTTGTTCCAGGGCTCTCAGGTGTGTCATTAAGCTGCTAGTATATGCTCGCTCCATTTTCTTTTGGTAGTCAATCAGGGCTATGAGTTTTCCTCTCAGCACTGCTTTCATTGTGTCCCAAAGGTTTGGGTATGTTGTGCCTTCATTTTTATTAAATTCTAAAAAGTCTCTGATTTCTTTCTTTATTTCTTCTTTGGCCAAGTTGTCATTGAGTAGAGTATTATTCAGCGTCCATGTAAATGTGGGCTTTCTGTTGTTTTTGTTGCTATTGAAAACCACTCTTACACCATAGTGATCTGATAGAAGGCATGGGACTAGTTCGATATTCTTGTATTTGTTGAGGTCTGTCTTGTGAGCAATTATATGGTCGATTTTGGAGAAGGTACAATGAGGTGCTAGAAAAACGTATATTCTTTTGCTTTAGGGTGAAATGTATTATAAATATCAGTCAAATCCACTTGGTCCAAAGCTTCAATTAATTTTACTGTGTCCCTGTTTAGTTTCTGTTTTCCTGATTGCTCCATTGAGGAGAGTGGAGTGTTGAAGTCCCCCACAATTATTGTGTTAGGTGCAATGCGTGCTTTGAGCTTTAGTAAAGTTTCTTTTACGAATGAGGGTGCCCTTGTATTTGGAGCATAGATGTTCAGAATTGAAAGTTCTTCTTGGTGGATTTTTCCTTTGACCAGCAAGAAGTGTCCCTCAGTGTCTCTTTTGATGACTTTATGTTGAAAGTCAATTTTATCTGATATAAGAATGGCTACTCCGGCTCGTTTCCTGAGACGATTGACTTGTAAAATTGTCTTCCAGCCTTTTACTCTAAGGTAATTTTTGTCTTTGTTATTTAGGTGTGTTTCCTGTATGCAGCAAAATGAAGGGTCCTGTTTCCTTATCCAGTCTGTTAGTCTATGTCTTTTTATTGGGGAATTGAATCCATTGATGTTAAGAGATATTAAAGAATAGAGATCATTACTTCCTGTCATATTTGATGTTATTTTTTATATTTGAGTGATTATCTTCTTTTGGGTTTGATGAAGGAAGGTTACTATCTTACTTTTTCCGGGGTGTAGTTTCCCTCCTTGTACGGAGTTTTCCCCCTATTATTCTTTGCAGAGCTGGGTTTGTGGAAAAATATTGTGTAAATGTGGTTTTGTCATGGAATGGCTTGGTTTCTCCATCTATTGTGATTGAGAGTTTTCCTGGGTATAGTAGTCTTGTCTGACATTAATGTTCTCTTAGAGTCTGCATGAGATCTGCCCAGGATCTTCTAGCTTTCATGGTCTCTGGTGAGAAGTCTGGTGTGATTCGGATAGGTCTTCCTTTATATGTTACTTGGCCTTTTTCTCTTACTGCCTTTAATATTCTTTTTTTTTGTTTGTTTGTTTAGTGCATTTGGGGTTTTAATTATTATGTGGCGAGAGGTATTTCTGTTCTGATCCAGTCTGTTTGGAGTTCTGGAGGCTTCTTGTATATTCATAGGTATCTCTCTCTTTAAGTTGGGAAAGTTTTCTTCCATAATTTTGTTAAAGATATTTGCTGCCCCTTTCAGTTGTAAATCTTCACTCTCATCTATACCTATAATCCTTAGGTTTGGTCTTCTCATTGTATCCTGGATTTCCTGGATGTTCTGGGATACAAGCTTTTTGCATTTTGCATTTTCTTTGACTGTTGAGTCAATGGTTTCTATGGTACCTTCGGCATCTGAAATTCTTTCTTCCATCTCTTTTATTCTGTTGTTTATATTTGCATCTATGGCCCCTGATTTCTTCTCAAGGTTTTCTATCACCAAAGTTGTCTCCCTTTGTGATTTCTTAGTTGTTTCTACTTCTGTTTTTAGATCCAGGATGGTTTTGCTCAGTTCCATCATTTGTTTGTGTGTGTTTTCCTGTAATTCTTTAAGAGATTTTTCTGTTTCCTCTTTCATGACTTCTGCCTCTTGACTGAAGTTCTCCTGCATTTCTTTAAGGTTTTTTTTTTTTTTTTTTTTTTTTTTTGCGTTTCTTCTTTATTGGCTTCTATCTCTTGAGCCTTATTCTCCTGCATTTCTTTAAGTGATTTTTCTGTTTCCATTATATGGGTTTCTAGCGTATTCATGTTCCCCGGTATTTCTTTAAGAGATTCATTTATGTCCTTTTTGTGTTCTTCTAGCAGCATCATGATCAGTGATTTTAAATCCAAATCTTGTTACTCTGGTGTTTTTGCATAATCAGGACTTGCTGATGTTGGAGAGTTTGGTTCAGATGCTGCCATATTGCCTATATTTCTGTTAGTAGTGTCCCTGCGTTTTCTCTTTGCCATCTTGTTCTCTGGATTTAGTTGGTCTTGTCCCTGGCTGGTGTTTGGGCCTCCCGAGGGGCTTTGGGGCTATTACTGCAACACTATATGGCTGGGTTTCCCCTGTAGCTGATTGCTGATGTTCTGTCTTCCTCTTGGGTGCCCTTGCAGCTCTTGTGTGATTGCCCCAGATTGTCTCTGTGAACCAGATGGAGCCCGTTTGCACCTTCAGGGAGTGCTGATGATGTATGCTGCCGGGACCTTTTCTGTGTGCTGGTCACTCTGACGGGCAGCAGATCTCCCAACGGGGTTGGTGCACACAAGGCTCACCTGGCTGCTCAGGCCCTGGGTCCAGGTAAAAGCCTGTGAGGCCAAGGTCCAACCAAAGTTCCCCTCAGGCTATGACTGTTAATTGGGTCTCTCAGGTGGCCAGGATGGCAGGCTTGTGTGCTCGCACTCCCTGAAAGTGCCGGAAGAGGCTGCTGGGCTAACAACCTCCTGGGCAAGTTGACACACATATGGCCCACCAAGCTGCCCAGTTCTTGGGGTCAGTCCAGGGCCTGTTGGGGCCTAGACACCCGCTCTGTTAGCCTCAGGCTTTGCCTGTTACTGGCTTTGCCTGCTAGAGCTCTCTGGCATCCTATTGGCAAAATGGTGGTGCGCACGCCGGTGTGGGCAAAAAAACCTCCTGGCTGGGTTGACAGCCCGATGGCCCCCCGTACAGCCCAGGGACTGTGTGCAGGCCAACACACTTCAGGCTTAGACCCCCGCGTTGTTGGCCTTGGGTTATATTTGTGTACCTCAGTCTGTCCAATGTCTCTGGAGTCCGAAACCAAGATAAAGGCGAGTCTCTCAGGAGTGGCAGGAGGCAGAGTTCTGATGTGGCTTCTGTGAGGTCAAAGACATCATAAATCTGCAGGTGCTTGCAGCCCGGCTGGCCAGCGAAGGTCAGTGGTCGTGGGCAAAGGGCCTAACTGGACCGTGTGTCGCCTTGGTTCCACTGCTGATGGCCCTTCAGCTGGACCAGCCACTGCTGCACTACCACCACCACCATCGCCACTGCCACTTCTCCTCACTCTACATACTTTTTTTATTCAAATTTTTCTTCTTTTAAAATACAGTATATTCTTCATTTACATTGCAAATGATTTTCACTTTTCTGGCTCCCCACTCCCAGAATGTCCCATAAGCACTCTTCACTCCCCCTGTTCCCCCATCTACTCCTTCCCACTTCCCTGTTCTGGCATTCCTCTATACAGCTGCACTGAGTCTTTCCAGAAACAGGGGCCACTCCTCCATTCTTCTTGGACATCATTTAATATGTGGATTATTTCTTGGGTATTCAAAGTTTCTAGGCTAATATCCACTTATCAGTAAGTACATACCATGACTGATCTTTTAAGGCTCGGTTACCTCACTTAGTATGATGTTCTCTAGCTCCATCCAGTTGACTAAGAATTTCATGAATTCATTGTTTCTAATGTCTGAATAGAATTCCATTGTGTAAATATACCACATTTATTGTATCCATTCTTCCATTGAGGAAAACCTGGGATCATTCCAGCTTCTGGCTACTACAAATAGGGCTACCATAAACATAGTAGAGCATGTGTCCTTATTGCATGCTGGGGAATCCTCTGGGTATATGCCCAAGAGTGGTAAAGCAGGATCCTCTGCAAGTGATGTGCCCAGTTTTCTGAGGAACCGACAGACTGATTTCCAATGTGGTTGCTCAAACTTGCAATCCCACCCGCAGTGGAGGAGTGTTCCTCTTTCTCCACATCCTCACCAACACCTGCTGTCTCCTGAGATTTTGACCTTAGCCATTATGACTGGTGTGTGGTGAAATCTTAGGGTTGTTTTGATTTGCATTTCCCTAATGATTAATGATATTGAACATTTCTTAAGGTGCTTCTCAGCCCTCCGAAGTTCTTTATGTAAAAATTCTTTGTTTATCTCTGTACACCATTTTTAAGGGGTTATTTAGTTCTCTTGGTTCTACCTTCTTGAGTTCTTTGTATATATTAGATATTAACCCTCTGTCGTATTTAGTGTAGGTGAAGATCCTTTCCCAATCTGTTGGTTGAAGTTTTTCCTTTTAACAGTGTCCTTTGCCTTACAGAAACTTTGTAGCTTTATGAGATCTCATTCGTCTATTCTTGATCTTAGAGCATAAGCTATTGGTGTTCCAATTAGGAATTTTTCCCCTGTGCCTATGTCCTCAAAGGTCTTCACCAGTTTCTTTTCACAACAGCTCACCCTTCTCTCAAGAGTAAGATGTCAACTTGGAGGAGGTTGTGAAAGATTCTATGAATCAAAGTTAGTTAATGACCCCAGAAAAAGTCTGCTTTCAAAGCATAGAATGCATTTTTACAAATGAGTTATAGTGGTTATATCTATATACATGAGACCAGTTCAAGACCATGCCAGACAAATCCCAGGATATAGGGAAGGGTACTCTAAAAATTCTCAGTGTGAGATAAAAAATCTAGCCACTTCCTTTTGGTCACTATTGGGAAATGGAAATTTATATTTTTAGGGATATGGACCATGAACATAAAATCAACAGTAACTGTATATGATGGTTAAAGTGAGAAATGTCTCCCTTAAGATTAGATATTAGAATACATTATTCTCTTCATGGCTGATGTTTGGGAAGGTATAGTAGCTTATGTGGATGGTAGAAGAAGTGTCTTATAGTATGCAGGCTTTGAATATTTGCACATCACTTGCCTTTCATCTTATTTCCCTTTTTAGTGCTTGTAACAGATGAGAATTCTCTGCTTCTTACTAATTTTACTATTCCTGACACTTGCTGCAATACAACCCATCATGAAAGAGCCTTTTCTATCTGAAAACATGACAAACTAAACTATACCTTTTGTGAGGAGTCCTGGTCATGGAATTTCATCATCCCAACTGTAAATTAATACAATGAACTTTGTAAGGTTATCAAAAAACACATAAAATATGAATGGGTAGTTACAGATAGAGGGATAAAAGGAATAAAGGAACTAGAAGAAATAAAATGTAGAATGGATTTTTCTTTTTTAACCTAAACATCCATCAGCTTAGAATGAGGAAACTAGGAAATTTTAGTTTATAGAATTTTGTGCTCTGATTGGATTCAAGGCCCACTACACAGATGGGCAAATTTGATCAGTTCCCATAACTCAGGAGGTCATTTGACATAGTTGAGAACCTACTATGATTCTTTGTAGCTAGGTGGATATAGTATCAATCAACCCACACATGAAAACATATCATATATATTTGGATAATATATAGTTGTAATAATAATATAATTATATCATTTAAAGCAAAATAGGTAGAAAATGTTATGTAAATTGAACGGATCCTGAATAATTGTATACATGGTTTTTGAAAGGGAAATTAGAAGTAAAAAAAAATAAATAACTTTCACTATGCATGTTCATTTACTTATAACTTACCTATAAATACCTATAACTTAGTATAGGTATTTATATAGCTACCTAATAGTGTGAGATCTTTTGATATATTCTGACTCTCTGAGTTCTTCTAACCCTCTCCCCTACTTCTGCATGTATATCTCTCCCTAATTAGAACCTCACTGACTATTCTATGACCTTCATCAGTTCACTTGTAACTTTCTTTTGACCCATCTACTGCTCTCTGACTTCAAAGCCTGTGATGGTTCCTATTTACTGGATTTAGAATTTTCTTCTGTTTATGCACTCAGATCAGCAGATATCGATGTAGAAGACACTGATGAGAAAGAACACACATTTCTGATTTATTGTCTAGATTAACTGACTCAGTACCATTTTTTTTATAATTTTATTCATGTTCTTGGCAAAGTCTTTACTGCATCTTTTGACAGATGAATACTTTTCCATAATGTATATGGACCACACATCAAATCATCAAATAGGGCATTTATGTTACTTGTATTTTCTAGTTAATGTGAATATATCAATAATGAATATGAAATAGAATTATTTACAGAAGAATGTTGAGTGTTAGGGTAAATAACAATGGGTATTAAGATTCAGCACATCTAAAAACAAAACAAATCAATAAAATCCTTAAAATGAGCTTGATCAGGTGCTAGATATTTTAGTTTCTTATGTGATGTAGTAAAATGTTCTGACAAAAGCGGCTTTTATCTTTCTGAGAGAGAAAATGTTGTCTCCCAACTTGAGGTTGCACTTTTCATGACAGGGAAGTCACAGCAATGAGACCTTGAGAAAATTCATTATACCAAGCATAGAGTCAAAAGTAGATAAGAATGAATTAATACATTTTTAACTTGCGACCTCCACTTTGTGTAGTCCAGGATATCTGAACCAGGCCATGATGCTTAATATAATTCAGAATGGCTTAGCTGTATCAAGTAACATAATCAAGTTATTTCTGCACAGACAATATTTGAGATTTTTTTAATTTAGATTAAGAATCCTTTTAATGTTTTCTCATGTATCCTATATGTGCTTAGTATCTTGATTCTTTAATGATAATTAAATAATTATTTAATACAAACTACTATATTAGCTATTATAAAACATCTTATAATCAAAGGTTTACCTTTTAGTTAATTTTCAGAAAAAATCAAAATGTGATGTATACTGCTTCTATTTTATAAAAATATACATATATGAGGATAACAATTCTTTATGGTTTCGAAAAAAATAATTCTAGAATTAGAAATTCACTGATATGAGATCAGTCACCATATACGTGAAAAAATTTCCTTTCAGCAGTTTGAATATTTTCAACAGTCATTTTGTTTAAACTTGTTAAGTATTAAAATATGTAATATGTTAAATATTTGACATAGTACCCACATTGAAAGGAAACAATAATGAATTAAAAGATTGAACTATAAAGAATACAGTATTCTTTCATAAATATATTATTGCAAATATTATAAGGTAAGAAAAACAGGTTATTTGACTTCTGATATATTTCTCTCAAAAAACAAAAAAATCCTTGATTTATATTTCTCATTGTGCTATGAATTATTGGAGATATTGTATTAAAAATTTTTATAGGTAAAATTTTTGTTGTGCTGGCCAAAGTTACATGAATAATTCCATAAATCTCTTCTGAAATTTACCCATAAGGGAAAGATCTTGTCAGAGAAAATGATATAATTTGTCATTGTAACTCTAGTGGAACTCTGAGTTCTTTGGATTTTCTCTACTAGAGCTCTCATGTACTAACTTTTTTCCCTGTGTTTTTTCAATGAACACATAGAGAGATTAATAAAGCAAAGATTTTGACACAATTTATTATACCATTTGGGAAATGATAAATAGAGAAAACCAGGAACACTGCAAGAAATGAACTTAAAAGACTATAAGGTAATATGGAACAAAAGGGAAGAGAAAACGAAAGTAAGTGAAACATGTAAATTGAAAATCATGAAGAATGGTTATAGGTGGTGAAGAAATAGCTAATAAATAAAAGTGGAAGACAAGCAGAAATCTCTAATATATTACACAAATAAAAGAAAATTTAGCACTTATAGCCAACCAAAAACATATTTTTAAGCATATTTCAAGTTAATAAAATTAATAATCTAAATTCTAAATAAGTAATAATTAAAATTTAATTTTTTATTACTATTAATTTTAACACTTGGAAATATTTTTCTACATTCTAAGGAAATAAAACTTTGAAAATTAAAAAGATAACTTTCCATCGATGTTCATAAGGGAAATTGGTCTGAAGTTTTTGGCAAAACCAGAACGGGGAAGTGGGAAGGAGTGGGAGGGAGGACAGGGGAAGAGAAGGGGGCTTACGGGACTTTCGGGGAGTGGGGGGGTGCTAGAAAAGGGAAATCATTTGAAATGTAAAAAAATTATATCGAATAAAAAAAGAAGGAAAAAAAAAGAAGGAAAAAAATTTAATAATGCTTGCTTCAAATTTGCCCCCCCCCAAAAATAAATAAATAAAAAAATAAAAAGAACTACCTCACAACATCTGTTCTTCCTGAGCGCATCTCTATTGACAAACCCTCTGGACTCACTTTTATATACAAACACAGGATGTGGATAATCATGCTTTTTCTAAAACTAACAAAGCCTCTCTCTTTGGCACTTGGACTCTACTCATGCTTCTTAAATAATGTATGTATGTAAGTTACTGTGAGTATGCTTAACAAGCGTACACTTACCTATTTAGGAGAGAATACCTGAAGATGTGAACATATTTAATGTTTTCTTATATCTACTTTAATGAAAGTGATGGCATTATTAACATCTCACTATTTAGAATTCCAAGAGTTAAAGCAAAGCTAATTTTCAATGTCTATCAAGGAATAATATTTGTGTATAGGCTCCAGACAAGCTATGACCCAATTTGTCATTTTTAAGTTATGATGGTATAAAATGCTTTCATCATATATTTTAAGCTTTTATTGTGATCCTAACATATATTAATATGCTTGGAATTCTAGACAATGTTACCAGCTCCATAATTAGAAGTGTAAACAAGATTATTCTTTACTATTCTGTGTTGTAAAAAGTTTGTACACAAATATTCAATAAATTATTGAAAATATTTAAAAAAAGATAACTTTCCTTGTTAAGTATCTAATTATTATTATTATTATTATTATTATTATTATTATTATTATTATTATTATTTTATGTATAAGAAGAGAAAGAAGCAAAAAGCAATGAAAAACGCCAATAAAGTTCCTTGTAGCCTTGTGGGATTTAGTGGTGTCCAGTGCTATGTAGACTATGCATAAGTTAACAATTTTGCTTTATAAGCAATTATTAACATTAGTTGATAATGAATTGCATTAACACAGACTTCCATATCCTTACACACTTCTGTTTAAAATTTCACTTTCAGGGTTCTCAATATCAGCTTTTTGTAAAACAGGGCACATGTTAAATATATGTTACGGATTAGATCATGATGTTTTCACTAAGATAGTCTTTCTCAACTATAACTAACCTAGAGAAGTCTGGATCAGTTGTTGCTTTACTTCTTTCAATTTTTTTCCTGGACAATATTCCTTGGAATAATTGCGTTGGTAACAGCAGCTTTGAGGCCCTTTTCTACTCAGGAATCCAGCATCTGTGCCTTAATCGTAGCACAAATTTTCTTTATGTCATAGGGTCACTAGTGCGGTTTCTGCTTCTTGTGTGCCAAACTGTCACAAGAGTGTTATGTATATTCATACTGCATTAGATAGTAAATGTGTCTTATGGAGGCTGGGAAGATGATTCATTGTTTAAGAACACTGTGTTTTTTACAAATAACACACATGACATGCAGCATGTTTCATTAATTCTACATCCTGGGAACATGAAAAATTTCTTTGATTTCTGTATGTAGCAGTAACACTTGGAGTACCTAGAAAGTCATATATAATGTTACAAAATTTCCCATACTTCTATATGGATTATTGATTTGAAGAATCTATTTTAGATAATACTTTAGCTCTATGTTTTATACCTTTAAAAAATACTAATTATGCTATGAGCTGGTCTACAAAACATTTACTCCAGTATTTATTTTTATTCAGACTTTTATAAGTAACATTATTTGTCAGACAATCAACAGTAAAAAGTCTCCTTTTTCTATATATAGAATTCTATTGAAGATGCCACTAAAAAACTACCCCTTCCTTAAACAGATCATTCATGTGTTATTAAAAGTTAAAATGGCTACCAAGAATCACCTAAGTCATACATCTTGTTAGTCCACATAACTCCGCATGTGTTTTGGGAACAGACTTGCATGAACATATTATTTGGGCATGACCCCTCAAAAAAGGTAAGGGGATATGATTTTTCCCTTTGGATACAAATTACTCATTGTGATCAAGAAATTTGGAATACATTTGAAAGTCTAGTGATGTTAAAAGTCACCCTAGGACTGCATTCTTCTGAAGTGGGATATGCATTAAACTATTTCAAGAAATATTTGGAAGAGGGACTGTTAATGTACTTTGAAGGAAAATAATATTTTTTGTTCTTTATTTCCTCCTTTTTGTTACTTTCTTTTCAGATTTTGATTTTAAGCATTGACATTTTAGACAATAATATGCTGCATGTATAATGGTAGTCCAAGAAGAATAGTGTAAATTTGAAAAATCATTTTTTGTATGATATAAATTTTATACTCATAACAAATGATTTCCCTTTTCCTGGATCACCCCTCCCCCAAAATCCCATAAGCCCTTTTCCCTTCTCCCGGTTCCCCAATCCACCCCCACCCAGTTCCCTGTTCTGCTATTCCCCTACACTGCTGCACTGTTCCTTTCCAAAACAAGCGTCCTCTCCTTCCTTCTTCTTGGGCATAATTTCATTTGTGAATAGTTTCTTGGGTATTTGAAGCTTTTGAGCTAATATCCAATTATCAGTGAATAGATGCCACATGTGTTCTTTTGTAATTGGGTCACTTCACTCAAGATGACATTCTTCAGTTCAAGAAGAATACTGTAGAGTTGAAAAAGTCCTTATTACCTAGTGTCTTTTTGTTTGTGGTCTATTGCAGCTGTAATTTGAAGCACATGAGGGGATACCCTTTGTAGTGGAGAGACAATTATAATTAAGAATTATTAGCCTGAACTGGACTGCAGTTCATATATAAATATATTTGAATTTATATGTATATATTACATATAAATAATAAAATGAATAGTGATATAAATGAAGTGTATGTTATATAACATACCTATTGTTAAGCTAGAATTACCTCCTAATTATATGAAAATAGTGTATGTATGCCTTACTTCAGGTACATTGTCATGAATTCAATCCTTTGTTTTCAATGGCTCTTAATTTTACAAAAAAACTATATGTATTAATAATTGTCATCACGTTAATAATTATTTCCTTTATATCTTTTTGCAGTACCCTGCTGTAATTCCCACCCTAACAACTCTTCCTCCATTCAGTTTCATTTTAATTTAAAACTTTATTTAATTATTACTTTTTTTAAATTTTGGGGCATTTTCCAGAGAAACGGGTAGATATGGATGAACTAGAAAATGAGTGCTATTAGGTGGCATGATGAGAAACTCACAGAGAATCAGCAAAGAACATACAATTTGAAAAGGAAAACATACAGAAAGCAAACAACGACAACAAAAAAGAAAAGAAAGGAATGGAAATTTTTTTAATTTTTTTATTCGATATAATTTATTTACATTTCAAATGATTTCCCCTTTTCTAGCCCCCCCCCACACCCCGAAAGTCCCGTAAGCCCCCTTCTCTTCCCCTGTCCTCCCTCCTACTCCTTCCCACTTCCCCATTCTGGTTTTGCCGAATACTGTTTCACTGAGTCTTTCCAGAACCAGGGGACACTCCTCCTTTCTTCTTGTACCTCATTTGATGTGTGGATTATGTTTTGAGTATTCCAGTTTTCTAGGTTAATAACCACTTATTAGTGAGTGCATACCATGATTCACCTTTTGAGCCTGGGTTACCTCACTTAGTATGATGTTCTCTAGCTCCATCCATTTGCCTAAGAATTTCATGAATTCATTGTTTCTAATGGCTGAATAGTACTCCATTGTGTAGATATACCACATTTTTTGCATCCACTCTTCTGTTGAGGGATACCTGGGTTCTTTCCAGCATCTGGCAATTATAAATAGGGCTGCTATGAACATAGTAGAGCATGTTTCCTTATTACATGGTGGGGAATCCTCTGGATATATGCCCAGGAGTGGTATAGCAGGATCTTCTGGAAGTGAGGTGCCCAGTTTTCGGAGGAACCGCCAGAATGCTTTCCAGAGTGGTTGTACCAATTTGCAACCCCACCAGCAGTGGAGGAGTGTTCCTCTTTCTCCACACCCTCTCCAACACCTGCTGTATCCTGAATTTTTAATCTTAGCCATTCTGACTGGTGTAAGAAGAAATCTTAGGGTTGTTTTGATTTGCATTTCCCTAATGACTAATGAAGTTGAGCATTTTTTAAGATGCTTCTCCGCCACCCGAAGTTCTTCAGGTGAGAATTCTTTGTTTAACTCTGTACCCCATTTTTTAATAGGGTTGTTCGGTTTTCTGGAGTCTAACTTCATGAGTTCTTTATATATATTGGATATTAGCCCTCTATCTGATGTAGGATTGGTGAAGATCTTTTCCCAATTTGTTGGCTGCCGATCTGTCCGCTTGATGATTTCCTTTGCTTTACAGAAACTCTGTCACCTTATGAGGTCCAATTTTTCAATTCTTGCTCTTAGACCATACGCTATTGGTGTTCTGTTCATAAACTTTCTCCCTGTACCGATGTCCTCAAGGGTCTTCCCCAGTTTCTTTTCTATTAGCTTCAGAGTGTCTGGCTTTATGTGGAGGTCCTTGATCCATTTGGAGTTGAGCTTTGTACAAGGAGAAAAGGATGGTTCAATTCCCATTCTTCTGCATGCTGACCTCCAGTTGAACCAGCACCATTTGTTGAAAAGGCTATCTTTTTTCCATTGGATGTTTTCAGCCTCTTTGTCGAGGATCAAGTGGCCATAGGTGTGTGGGTTCATTTCTGGATCTTCAATCCTGTTACATTGATCCTCCTGCCTGTCACTGTACCATGCAGTTTTTAACACTATTTCTCTGTAGTATTGCTTGAGGTCAGGGATACTGATTCCCCCAGATTTTCTTTTGTTGCTGAGAATAGTTTTAGCTATCCTGGGTATTTTGTTGTTCCAGATGAATTTGATAATTGCTCTTTCTAACTCTGAAGAATTGAGTTGGGGTTTTGATGGGTATTGCATTGAATCTGTATATTGCTTTTGGCAAAATGGCCATTTTAACTATATTGATTCTACCGATCCATGAGCATGGGAGGTTTTCCCATTTTTTTGAGGTCTTCTTCCATTTCCTTCTTCAGGGTCTTGAAGTTCTTGTCATACAGATGTTTCACATGTTTGGTAAGAGTCACCCCAAGATACTGTATACTGTTTGTGGCTATTGTGAAGGGGGTCATTTCCCTAATTTCTCTCTCAGCCTGCTTATCCTTTGAGTATAGGAAGGCCACTGATTTGCTTGAGTTGATTTTATAACCTACCACTTTGCTGAAGTTGTTTATCAGCTGTAGGAGCTCTCTAGTGGAGTTTTTTGGGTCACTTAGGTAGACTATCATGTCATCTGCAAATAATGATAGTTTGACTTCTTCCTTTCCAATTTGTATCCCTTTGACCTCCTTATGTTGTTGAATTGCCCGAGCTAGTACCTCAAGTACAATATTGAAAAGATAAAGAGAACGGGGGCAGCCTTGTCTGGTCCCTGATTTCAGTGGGATTGCTTCCAGTTTCTCTCCATTTAGTTTGAGGCTGGCTACCAGTTTGCTGTATATTGCTTTTACTGTGTTTAGGTATGTGCCTTGAATTCCTGTTCTCTCCAAGACTTTAAGCATGAAAGGATGCTGAATTTTGTCAAATTCTTTTTCAGCATCCAATGAAATGACCATGTGGTTTTGTTCTTTGAGTTTGTTTATGTAGTGGATTGTATTGATGGATTTCCGTATATTGAACCAACCCTGAATTCCCGGGATAAAGCCTACTTGATCATGGTGGATGATCGTTTTGATGTGTTCTTGGATTCGGTTGGCAAGAATTTTATTGAGTATTTCTGCATCGATGTTCATAAGGGAAATTGTTCTGAAGTTCTCTTTCTTTGTTGGATCTTTGTGTGGTTTTGGTATCAGCGTAATTGTGGCTTCGTAGAAGGAATTGGGTAGTGTTCCTTCTATTTCTATTTTGTGGAATAGTTTGAAGAGTATTGGTGTTAACTCTTCTTTGAAGTTCTGGTAGAATTCTGCACTGAAGCCATCTGGTCCTGTGCTTTTTTTGTTGGAAGACTTTCTATGACTCCTTCTATTTCTTTAGGCATTATGGGACTGTTTAGATGGCCTTGTTGGTCCTGATTTAATTTTGGTATTTGGTATCTGTCAAGGAAATTGTCCATTTCCTCCAGATTCTCCAGTTGTGTTGAGTACAGGCTCTTGTAGTAGGATCTGATGATTTTTTGGATTTCCTCAGTTTCCGTTGTTATATCTCCCTTTTCTTTTCTAAGTTTGTTAATTTGGATACTTTCTCTGTGACCTTTGGTCAGTCTGGCTAAGGGTTTATCTATCTTGTTGATTTTCTCAAAGAACCAGCTCCTGGTTTTGTTGATTTTTTGTATGGTTCTCTTTGTTTCTACTTGATTGATTTCGGCCCTGAGTTTGATGATTTCCTGCCTTCTACTACTCCTATGCGAAATAGCTTCTTTTTGTTCTAGGGATTTCAGGTGTGTCATTAAGCTGGTAATGTATGCTCTCTCCATTTTCTTTTTGGAGGCACTCAGGGCTATGAGTTTTTCTCTTAGCACTGCTTTCATTGTGTCCCATAGATTTGGGTATGTTGTGTTTTCATTTCATTGTGTTCTAAAAAGTCTTTAATTTCTTTCTTTATTTCTTCCTTGACCAAAGTATCATTGAGTAGAGTATTGTTCAGTTTCCACGTGTATGTGGGTTTTCTGTTGTTTCTGTTGCTATTGAAGACCACTTTTACTCCATAGTGATCTGATAGGAGGCATGGGATTAGTTCGATTTTCTTATATTTGATGAGGTTTGTCTTGTGACCAATTATATGGTCGATCTTGGAGAAGGTACCATTAGGTGCTGAGAAAAATGTAATTTTTAACAAGTTCTTTCCAGAAATAGGTCCACAGGAAGGAATTCACTGTGGTGTAACTCACATTAGAGTGGGTTGTCCCAAAGTATGACCTATTCAATTTAGAAAGTGTCTTGATTTGCTATTGGTGCTCTGATAAAACACTGCTGATAAGTAACTCATGGAGGATAGGTTACACTTTGTGATACACTTCTAGTTACCAGTTACTACTGAAATGTCAGGGCCCAAAAGGAAGCAGGGCAGGATCCTGGATGCAAGAACTGAAGCAGAGGTTGTGTAAGAGTGCTCCCTCCTGCCTTGTATCACATACCTCTCTATGCCTCACTAATAGGTCATGGATGACATCATCCTAGAGGTCTGGGTCTTACAAATTCCACTGCTAATCAAGACAACATCCCATAAACTTCCCTACACATAGGTCAATTTGGTGTTGCAGTTTCGCAAATAAGATCCTTTTTCTCACCAACTACTTCTATTAGTATCTATTTATTTATTTAATTATTTATTCATGTATTTATTTATTCATTTATTTTTATTTATGAAACAGCAGGAATAAAGCAAGTGACGAAAACAAATGTTTAACTGGGACTTAGATATGTAGAGAGAGACTATCTTATTCAGAGTCCAGAAAGAGGAACATTGCTGCAGGAAGGTAGGACAACCAAACATGAAGCAGAATAAGCCTTAGAAGTCTCTACCTTTAAAATGAGATTCTATGGTACATGAAAACAGTAGGTAAGTCAACATGCTAGTTAAGCAATTGAGAATTGTTCTTACTAGCAACACCTTACGAAGCATGAAAATAACCAATATATCAAGGTATCAGAATAGTTGCAATAAATATTACTTGTATGTTAGCAGTATCCAAGAAGTCTTTGATTAGCCTTATTTTTATTTTCTTTACCTCAAAATTGAACAAAATTTTGGGTCTTTCATTTGGTTTCTCAGAAATAAAATGATGTTTTATCGAACCTTCCCAATTTCAGATTTATGCCTTCTTATTTGTCTCTATGATTATCCCATGATGCTCCCTTGTTTTGACCGATTTACATATTTTAACTTTGACAAATAAAATTTCCTAATATGATACCAAACAAACGTAATATAAATATAATGAAATCCCTGTTCCTTTTGACTACTTTCATTATTACATTCCATGTTTTCAATTAGTTTTAATCAACTTTAGTATGTAAGGTGAAGAGCTGATATTCCTATGAAAACTTGTATTCATATTAAATTGCATATCACACCAAGTTAAGGATTTGTTTACCAGTTCCTGCAATTTTCTACAATAATGATTATCATTGCAACACCCAGTTTTTTATTTATTTATTTATTTGAAGATTTGTAAACATAAGTAAGCCTAAACATGACACAAGAAATCTTATACAGCTTGTAAACATAAGTAACAGCATATAGAATTAACACAAAATTTTCCTTCTGTATAAAAATTACAACCTTACTGAGAAGTAAATCATGGAAATCCATCATTCACAATAAACTTAAAATTTAAAAAATATCTTTGTCCTAAATCTAGCCAAGTAAAGAAAGACAAATATAATTAAAAATTATATTAAAGAAATTGATGTGGATATTAGATAACTATAAGAAACTCACATCTATTAATCAGTAAGATCAATATAGGAAAAAAAATTCCTAAATATTATTTTGATTTTCTACTTTTTCAACCGTATTAAATTTAGAAAACTCTTTTGATGCTACTTGCAGTAACGATATTACTGAAGTGAATTTTTATTGCTCAGGCCTTTCTTCTGCCATGTTCCCTTAGATTCTCCCATAAAACATCACTGATATGAAAACCAAAACATTTGTCAAAAGATACAACTCCAATGAACTTGAAAAATTATTTGGCTCCTGACCCCTACAGAAATATATATTGGCTACTGCATCCTTAACAATTTTATACACGTGTATATATAACAAGTGTGTTCCTTAGATTCAGGAGAAAGATGGAGTATATTCTAATAAATTATTATCTGTGTAATTTTATTTCTGTAAGTGAGACAGTTAATGTATAGTATTATATACAATAGCACACACGGGTCTCTGTTATTTGGTTGTTGCCATTTACTTGTCCCAGTCCTATGATGAATGAGTACAGGGTTATTTATCATTTCTATCATCTTGAATATATACTTTATCTTTAGACTACTGTTCCCTGTGTAGAACTAGATTGCTGAAGAGAAATGGGTTAATGGCTGATTATACTGTGTAATGTTTCTCCTCTTTGGTTCATATGAATGAGACGTTTGCCTGATATTTTAGCCTACTCTGGTATCGGGTTTCTATGACAACATAGTCATTTAATACTTATATAAAAGTCTCACACTTATGGAGAAATGAACCATTACTAGAACTTAAAATTAAAGTTTTCAAGACTTGTTCTGAAATCATTTACAAAATTGTACATGCAGCCATTTATGATACTTGTCCATATTCCTCATACAAAATCTTAAATCTAAGGCTCAAATCAAGTATAACCCCTCGTTCACCAAAAAAATCCTCATCAATTCGTTCTGCATAAAGAGGTTATATTTCAATGATTTTCAGAGGACTTACAATAGGATAGTCCCCAGCTCTTCCAGGCACCAAGAAAACAACAGGGACCTAAACAGCACAACACTTCTTCAGGCTGAGTCATCACATGCTATTTGTCTTCCAACTTGCCTCTGGGTCCAAAACCAGGGTTTGGGCAGAGAATAAGGAACAAAGAAATGCATTACATTGTCATGTGAGAAACCTCAGAGGGAAGACCCAGCTGTAGTTTTCCTCCTCACAAGTACAAAATGCTTAAATACTAAACAAAAAAAAAGTTCAGTTTTAATTGAATCATCCTCCTGCCTCCCCAGTGTTCATGGATAGACAATGTAGAGATGATCCTGGCTTTTCTATTGCTTACATGCTTGTTCAACATAAGAAATGGGATGAAGCATGAAGGGAGCAGCTTCCTTTCCATATAGTTCTAGGGCAGTACTGGCAGTCATTCATTTCCACAGCTGCCAGAACCACTAGAATTTATTCAATAAATGTCATTTGCATTGTTTACTCTTAAGCCTGGCTTAAGGCCATGAAGCACCATCTAACTGTGGATTATGTGGCACATATATGTTATTTATATAAATATTCCTCTATGTAAAAAAAAAAAAGTTCGTCTTTGTTCTAATCAGTCAGCCTTTATTTGTGACATTGTCATTTTTCTTTATAGCTTTTTAATTTTGATATCAATGAATATGTAATATTTGAGTATTATGTGTGTACTTAATGCTCTGTTTGCTTTTAGTACATTCACAGATATCTCTTATTTTGGGGAATCTTTTTTCAGACAAATCATAAAAAAACAGTTATTTCATTGTGTCCAATAGCCTCAGTAGACCCTAAGACTAATCTAATGTCCCTCCATTTTATTCCTGAGATTCTCTCCTCTCAGGTCTCTGCTACATTCTAGAGATTCCACTCAACTTCCAACCTCCCTAGTTTGCTTGTTTCCATTCTTTTTGCTGGTCCTCAGCCTCTCCGACCGGTTTCCAACACTGAACATATAATTACGTAGGGAAGAAACTGAAGAGGAGAATAAGCCTATAAGAAAATCTATAATCTCAACTATCATGGATACCAGAGATCTCTGAGAACCTACGTCACCAGTCAGTCAGCATATACCAGGTAATATGAGGCCCCTAGTATTTATACAGAGGAGTATTACCAGGTATGGACTCAATAGGAAAAGATGCACATAAACATTAAAAGACATGAGGCCCAAGGGTTTTGGGAGGTCTTGTGAGGTGGATATTGGGGGCATCTCACAGTTGGAGATGAGGTGCAAGGAGGAGATATTGGGTGCAGAACGTTCACAATATTGACCAGGAGGGGAACACCTGTAGCATATGCTCTAAGATCAAGAATTAATAAATCGAACCACATAAAAGTACAAAATGTATGTAAGACAAAGGACACTGTCAATAGGACAAAATGGCAACCAAATATATGGGAAAAGATCTTCACCAACCCTGCATCCTACAGAGGACTAATATCCAATATATACAAAAACTCAAGAAGTTAGACTCTGGAGAGCCAAATATCCCTACTAAAAACAGGGTACAATGATAGAAAATGAATTCTCATGTGTGGAATATCAATTGGCTGTGAAGCAATTGTAGAAATGTTGAACATCCTTAGTCATCAGGGAATGAAAATCAAAACAACATTGAGATTTCACCTCATATCACTCAGAATGTCTAAGATAAAAACTCAGGAAACAGCAGATGCTGGCAATGATTTGGAGAAAAAGGAACACACCTCCACACTGCTGGTAGAATTGCAAGCTGGTACAACTACTCTGGAACTCTGACTGGTGGGTCCTCAGAACTCTGAGCATCATCCCTCCTCTTCTTGAACAGGTATTATTACTAATATCTATCTGTCATCTGTCTGTCTTCTGTCTGCCTATATATCTTTATCTATCTATCTATCTATCTATCTATCTATCTATCTATCTATCTATCGATCTATCTATCTATCTAACTATGTATCTATCTATCTATCTAACTCTCATCTATCTAACTATCTATCTTTCCTTCCATCCATAAATCCACCCACTCTTTCTTCCTTCCTTCCCTCCCTCCTTCCTTCCTTCCTTCCTTCCTTCCTTCCTTCCTTCCTTCTGTCCTTCCTTCCTTCCTTCTTTTCTTCCTCCATACCTACCTACATATCTATCTACTATATCTCTCTCTCTCTCTCTCTCTCTATCTATCTATCTATCTATCTATCTATCTATCTATCTATCCAACTATCTATCTACCTACCTATCTACCTCCCTATCTACCAATCTATCATGTCACAAATATTTTTATGAAAATGTTTAATTAAATAAAAATACCTACTGATATCGATCTGTCTGTCTGTCTGCCTATATATCTCTCTATATCTATCTATCAATCCATTCATCTATCTATCTATCTATCTATCTATCTATCTATCTATTTATCTATCTATCTATTCATCCATCTTCCTTCCTTTTTCCTTCCCTCCTTCCTACAAACCTACATCTAACTATCTATCTATCTATCTATCTATCTATCTATCTATCTATCTATCTATCTACTATCTATCTATCTACCCACCCATCTACCAATCTAACTGTCTACATGTTTTTGTATATGACATATCTATCATGTCACACATATTTTTATGAAAATATGTAATTAAATAAAAATACCTCTGGTTGCACAATTGTTAAAGAGTACAATATTAAAGCCAAAACACTGAAGGACAAGAAATTCACTTCTCATTTTGTCAATTGCAACATGAGCATTTGAATATTGACATCACAATGACCTGTCACCATGACTGCTAAAGAATACTCAGACTTCAGTGATTGGCTTATCCACTGCAGTCTTCAGTTCAGTATTTAGTGACTAGAAGGAAAGTAATCATTTCACGTCTATTCATTAGTTCCCAATTCCAGCCTCCACTGTAAAGTTATGCATGCAATAACTAATTTGATTCTTATGATGCTCTCATAGAATTAGGAAGTCTTCTATCTTGACTCTCCAGATTTAGAAAGCTAGATTATAACTTGGCAGTGGCTTCATGGAAAGTTACTCAGTAGCAATATTCAGTACCAATTCCCTAAAGAAACAAAGTTATCAAGGAAGAAGAGCTAAGCTTTGAACTTCTAGGAGAATGCTTTCTCTAAGTCTCCCAAAAATACCTATCCTGAACATGAGAGAGGAGTATTTTCTAGACAATCTGATTGTATTGCCCACTATCAACACAAACTTTTCTTGTAAACTGGTTATTCTTCAACACAAAACCTATACATGCTTGGGTTTCAAGAAAACTGTTGCTTTTTTCCAAGTTATGCTGTTTAAAAAGTTTAAATTTTTTAATGTTCATTCAAATACAAAGGAATCACTTTCCACATATATTCCTTCACTTTTAATATTTACTATCTTGAAACTGAATTGGTTTTTTTTGTAAAATTTATTTACATTATTGTTTCAGATATGTGATGATCATCATTGGATGCTGTTTCTCCTGACTCCTCTAATCTCATGGCTCTTAAATATTTTCTACCTAAAAGCTGTCTACAAATTCTTTGTCAGATATATCATATGTATTGGACAGCATGATACTCACTTAATATATGTTTTAATATTCAAATTGCATAAACAATGTAAAGAACCACTGAAAGAGTAACTATGAATCCCTATTGATCATACATCTGTCTCTACATTCTTTATCTCACCTATATGACTTTCATTTTAGTATTCATTTGTAACATCTATACATTAGTGTTTGAAGTCTGTGATGAGAACCATTGGCCATTGTTCCTCCTCACTTTGAATCTTGTGTTCTCATTTGATGTCTACATAAATGCAGATGAGTCTACATATTCTGTGAATGATATGCCATATGCTTTGACTAGAGATATAGTCACTTAATATAATTTTAATAGTTGTATTGTGTGAGCAGTGTAGAATAAAGAAACCAATAAAAAGTAATCACTCCATTATTATACGGAAGAAGGTTATTATAGATTAGACAGAAATATTCTAAGGCATCTTAGAAATGTTTACAGCCAATTGAAGCTTGATTTTAAGAATGTCTAAGAGAGAACAGAAAATATCAAGGCAGAATATAGGAGATGCCTAAAGAACTGATAGATACTTTCCTTTCACAAAGCGAATGGGTCTTCTATTAGATTTTTGAGTTACCTTAGTGCAGAATCAGATGGAGATGTTTGTGAAGGAACAGAAATCAAAGTGAAATATGTAACAATTACTTTTACTTCTTCTTTAGGTAAAATTAACGGTCAGTGTGGCTGTTGGCAATCCTGATAGGAGGCTCAAGTCAATGGATTGTCAGTTTCTTTTTCCAGAGACAAGGGAAATGACTTTTTACTTTGAACAGGGTAATTTTTTATTAATTTTTTATAATACACTAATTTTGGTTTTGAGCTTTTTATTTGTTTGGTTCTAACCACCAGTAATCCATTTGTACTCTATCTTGAGGTGGGGCAATCTTCGCATTTTAGAATATATGAATTCTCAGAGAACTAATTGCATTTAATTTTTTGGAAAACCTGGTTATTTACTTAAACTAAACATATATTAGCTATATAAATTGTATTGAATCATTTTAAGTGACTGTCTTCTTCAATAGGCTTCAAATATTCAGGTGATTTTCCATTCATCAACTCTAAAATTCACAATGTTGATGGTCTACAATCTGTCTTTTTCTTTTTCACTCAGGAAGGTTTAAAAAATAGGAGTTGAGATCATTTGGGAATGTATTTACATCACAATACTTTATACAAATATTTCTCCTATTGTTGCAGAAGTATTATTGTGGTTATCTATCTATCTATCTATCTATCTATCTATCTATCTATCTATCTATCTATCATTCTATCTTTTTGAAAATATGTTTTCCCTTAAAATGTTTCTAACAATTATAAAAAAATATTTTTGAAGCCACTAAATATAAGGAAGTCATGTGAGTATAACTGGGTCAGGTGACTATTAACGTCACAATTGTCTTTGCCCTTACTAATAAAAGCACCTCAGATCTCAGGACTTTGTCTACAAATTGTACTCAGTATTTGGGGTTCAGACAGAGGAAGGCAAAATAAAATTTCCTTTCCATTGTAGGTTATCCCTTCCTGCCTCCACAGAAATGATATTTTCATGTCTAAATCGAATCTCATATTAGACTAATCATATCAGGAATTGATTTCTCTTTATTCTGCCACAAAATTGATTTTTATATTATTTTTATAATATCTTTACATTTTTGTTTGAAGTGGGAGATGACAATTCTAGGTAGCTGTATCTCATGGACACTTTGATTCACAAGGGATCATAAATGTTTTCTAAGTAAAATATATGGTGAGTTTGTTCATTTACTTTGAGAAAACAAATATTTTTTTGGAAAAAAATATTTCCCATTAAGGAAAAATATATCTCAAATATTCCAGTTATATGAGTGTATCACAGTAAGGGAAGTAAAGGAAGTGAAGGAAGTAAAAAGAAGATTTTCCATTTTATTATTACATGGAAGAATTTCATTATGAGTTACAAAAAAACATATTTAGAGGCAGCTGGAAGAATTAAAGGAGAGAAAAACTGATTTGATATTGCCAAGACTGGGCAATAAAGAAGGAAGTATATCCAGGAGAGAAAAATGAGGATAATTTGAGTTGGAGAAACTCTGCATTGATAAAGATGACAAGTGGGTTCTATAATTAGAAGAGTACAGGAAATGGAGAGTTTTGGAAATATGCAGTAATCTAAATGTAGATTTTAAAATGGACATGTATTCTTAATTCCCACAGTCCAAACCATAGAAGAGTCACTGGCAAGCAGCAAGAGAAATGACTCCATTTCTAGACTAGACAAACTTAACAAATATTTTTTTGAAGGCTGCTGTGTTTTTTGATTGTTGGTTTTCTGATTTGACAGTCATCAAGTTAATTATAACACATTTTATAGCTCGACTGAACATCAGAATCACAAAATCTAATTAATCTAAATTCTGTCTTGAGTTTAGATTAATACACTTTATCCTTGAGAATATAAAATACCCCAGCTGCTCATTTCTATGTTTTCACCTGTCAAGGCAGTTTGAGGAAGGGACAATCACATTACAAGGAAAGTTCTGAAGACATACAGGCCAATATAGTAAAGTCCATGGAGTTAACGTGTATAAAATGGCATCTGAAAAATTTAACTCAGGTTAATTTTTTAATTTGTTACTATCTTTCTCACTAGCATATCATTTATGTTCAGAATTATAATTTTCTTTTAAGATCACATATTTATTTGTGAGATGCATTAATTATAAATGTTGCTATAATTTTAATATTCTCTTTAAACTTTATTTATTGTGTTCCCATATAATGAAAATAAAATTCAGTGTGACCATTATTCTAATCAATTGAATACTTGTTCTGTTAGGTGGTGACCTATACCAGGAGTATCATAATTTTTTTCAATATAGAAGCCCTTGTGAAGGAAGAAATGGGAGGGTTAGCTCAAAAATTGCTTGACCAAGGTCCCATGGAACTCACAAGGGGCACAAAAAAGGTGCTGGCAAGGATGTGGAGAAAGAGGAAAACTCCACTGCTGGTGGGGCTGTAAGATGGTACAACCACTTTGGAAATCAGTCTGGCTGTTCCTCTGAAAATTGGACATGAGACTTCCAGAGGACACAGCTATACCTCTCCTGGGCATATACCCAAAGTATTCCCAGGCATGCAATAAAGACACATGCTCCATTATATTCATAGCAGCCTTATTTATAATAGCCAGAAGCTGGAAAGAACCCAGATGCCCCTCAAAGAAGTAATGGATACAGAAAATGTGGTATATTTACACAGCATTATACTACTCAGCAATTAGAAACAAGGAATTCACAAAATTTTTAGGCAAATGGTTTGATCTGTAAATTATCATCTTAAGTGAGGTAACCTAATCACAAAAGAATACACATAGAAATCAATCTTTGATAAGTGGATATTAATAAGCCCAGAAGCCCTGAATACCCAAGACACAAATTTCATAACAAATGACGCCCATGAAGAAGTATGGAGAGGGTCCTGATACTGGATAGGATTGATCTAGCATTGGAAGGGAATATAAGGACAGAGAAAAAGGAGGGAGGTGATTGGAGAAGGGATGGAGAGAAGAAGGTTTATGGGACATATGGGGAGGGGGTATCAGGGAAAGGGTAAATCATTTGGAATGTAAACAAAAAATATAGAAAATAAAAATATTAAAAAAAAAAGAAAAGTTGGAAGATGTGCAAGCACATGACCGGGATTGTAGCATCTTTAAACCTGGTTTATGAATATTGATACTTCATGGGATATGTAGAATATACAGTGAGACCTGGTCTCAAAATAAAATGCTTAAAATATGAGAAGCAGTTGTCCTCCTGCTAGTTTTTTTCCATGTAGAATGTAGAAAACTGAAAGGGGAATCCCTGGTTATCATCCTTATACACAACAGGCAACATAAGTAAGTCTCTTGACTTCATTGTTTCAAAATTAGTATGAAGAATCAAGAAACAGCTATGATCCCTACTAATAGCAGTTACTAATTAGTGAAAACTACATGCACTGATTACTTGCTAGTTGGTGATTCTGCACATACTAGAGAAAAGTGTTGTGATTAAAGGAATGAGTATACAAGGTTGCACTCTATCTTATGACCATAGAGGTGTTTTCTGGGACTACATCACATATAACTTCCATTGCCCATTATCATAGCCTTCATATTATTCTAGAAGGTATGAAGTTGATACTGATATTATCAAGTTGATAATTTAAGAGATGGTCTTATTAGTTCATAAGAGGTCTGGAGAAGAGACATCAATAATACAACTTATTCAGCTTGGGAAGTAAACTTTTCGCCATCATTATATAATATTCCTGTAGATCCATTGCAAAAACTGTGAGAAAATGAGATGTTGAGATGAGAATAATTGGGGTAAATTAGGCTTTCTTTTCTCTCTCTTTGTTTCTTTGTTTCTTTGTTTCTCTGTTTTTTTCTTTCTTTCTTTCTTTCTTTATTTATTTCTTTGTTTCATTGTTCCTTTGTTTCTTTATTTGTTTGTTTCTTTCATTCTTTCTTTTTTGAAAGAAACAGAAATCGGCATTTCTTTTATTTTCTATATTCTTTGTTTACATTTCTGATGATTTTCAACTTCCTGGTTCCCACCTCCTCATAAGTCCCATAAGACCTCTTCTTTCCACCCATTACCCAATCAACCCCCTCCCACTTCGCTGTTCTGGCAATCCCCTAAAATGCTGCATCAAGCCTTTCCAGGACCAGGGCCCTCTCCTTCCTTCCTTTTTAAGAATGATTTGATATGTGAGTCATATCTAGAGTATTCAGAGCTTTGGGGCAAATATCCAATTTTCAGTGACAGCATTCCATGTGTGTTATTTTGTGAAAGAGTTACCTCACTTAGGATAATATTTTCCAGCTCAAACCTCTTGCCTAAGAATTTCATGAATGCATTGTTTTTATTTACTGAGTAGTACTCTATGGTGTAAATATACCACATTTTCTGTATCCATTCATCCGTGGAAGGACATCTTGGTTCTTTCCAGCTTCTGGCTATTATAAATAGGGGGATGGACATAGTGGGGCATGTGACCTTATTGCATGCCAGGGATACCTCTGGATATATGCCCAGAAAGTATATTGCAGGGTTCTCCAGAACTGTCATTTTCAGTTTTCTGAGTAACCACCAGACTGATGTCCAGAGTGGTAGTAACATCTTGCAATCCCACCAGCAATGGAGGAGTGTTCCTTTCTCCACTTCCTTGCCGGCACCTGCTGTCTCCTGAGTTTATGATCTTAGCCATTCTGACTGTTGTGTGGTGAAATCTCAGGATTGTTTTGATTTGCATTTCTATGATGATTATGGATGTTGAACATTTCTTAAGGTGCTTCAAAGCCATTTATTATTCCTCAGGTGAAAACTCTTTATTTGGCTCAGTACCGCATTTTTTTTTATATTTTTATTTTCTATATTCTTTGTTTACATTCCAAATGATATCCCCTTTCCTGGATGCCCCCTCCCCATATGTCCCATAAACCTTCTTCTCTCCATCCATACTCCAATCACCTCCCTCCTTTTTTTTTTTCTCTGTCCTTATAATCCCCTCCAATGCTAGTTCAATTCTTTCCAGGATCAGAACCTTCTCCATATTTCTTCATGGGAGTCATTTGTTTTTTTTTTTTTTTCTTTTTAAATTTATTGATATATTTATTTACATTTCAAATGATTTCCCCTTTTCTGGACCCCCGCTCCTGGAAAGTCCCATCAGTCCCCTTCCTTCCCCCTGTTTTCCCACCCAACCCTTCCCAATTCCCTGTTCTGATTTTGCTCTATACTGCTTCACTGAGTCTTACCAGAACAAGGGGCCACTCCTCCATTCTTCTTGTACCTCATTTGATGTGTGGATTATGTTTTGGGTATTCCATTTTTTTTTAGGTTAATATCCACTTATTAGTGAGTGCATACCATGATTCATCTTTTGAGTCTGGGTTACCTCACTTAGTACGATGTTCTCCAGCTCCATCCATTTGCCTAGGAATATCATGAATTCATTGTCTCTAATGGCTGAATAGTACTCCATTGTGTATAAATACCACATTTTTTTTTTCAGTATCGCATTTTTAAAGGGGATATATGGCTCTCTGGAATCTACCTTCTTGAGTTCTTTTTATATCTTGGATATTAGCCCTCTGTCACATGCTATGTTGGTAAAGATCTTTTTTCAATTTGTTGGTTGCCTTTTGTTCTTTTGACAATATCCTTTGCCTTACAGAAACTCTGTAGTTTTATGAGGTCCCATCTGTCAATTATTGATCTTAGAGAAAAAGTTATTGATGTTCTGTTGAGGAAGCTTTCCCCTATGCCCATCTCCTCAAGGATCTTTCCCAGTATATTTTCTATTAAATTCTGTGTCGGGTTTTATGTGGATGTTCTAGATACACTTGGACTTGAGCTTAGTACAAGGAGATAAGATGCAACGATTTGCATTTTTTTAATGCGGACCTCCAGTTGAACTAGCCCCATTTGTTGAAAAAATTATCTTTTCTACTCTGGATGGTTGTATCTCCTTTATCAAATATCAAGTGACCATAATTCTGTGGGTTCATTTCCAGTTCTTCAGTTCGAGTCAATTGATCTACTTTCCTGACACTGTAATAATACTACGTGTTTTTAACACAATTGCATTGCAGTACATCTTAAAGTCAGGGATACTGAGTCACCCAAAAGGTCTATTACTGTTAGGATAGATTTATATTTCCTGGGATTTTTGTTATTCCAGATGAATTTGGAATTGCTCTTGCTACGTCTATGAAGCATTGAGTTGGGATTTTGATGGGCATTGCATTGAATCTGTAGCTATCTTTTGGAAAGATGGCTATTTTTCTATATTAACACTGTCAATCCAAAACATGAAAGATTTTTTCTACTTCTGAGTTCTTCTTTGATTTCTTTCTTCAAAGACTTGAAGTTGCTGCCATACAGATCTTTCATTGTTTGGTTAAAATCACAACAAGATACCTTATATTGTTTGTGGCTATTGTGAAAGGTGTAATTTCCCCAATTTATTTCCCAGCCTGTATTCCATTGTGTAAATATACCACGTTTTCTGTATTCATTCCTCCACTGAGGGGCATCTGGGTTCTTTCCTGCTTCTGACTATTACAAATAAGGCTGAATATTTCTTAAGGTGCTTCTCAGCCATTCAAATTCTTCAGATGAAAAGTCTTTGTTTAGCTCTGTACTCCATTATTTTAATAGGGTTATTTAGTTCTCTGGAGTAAACTTCGTGAGAACATTGGGTATATTGGAAACTCATACTCTATCGGGTGTAGGGTTGGTGAAGATATTTTTCCAATTGGTTAGTTAACATTTTGTCCTTTTGACAGTGTCCTTTTCCTTATAGAAAATTTGCAGTTTTTTGAGGTTGATTTGACAATTCTTGATCTTAGAACTTAAGCTATTGGAGTTCTGTTCAGGAACTTTACCCATGTGCCCATGTCCTCAAGGGTATTCCCCAGTTTCTTTTCTATTTATTTTATTATGTCTAGTTTTATGTGGACGTCCTTGGACTTGGACTTAGTACAAGGAGATTAGAATGAATCAATTTTCATTCTTCTGCATGCTGACCTCCATTTTCTTTCTTTTGAATTACTTTCTCAGTCTCCTTATACATTGAATATAGAAAGTCTACTGATTTGCTTGAGTTGATTTTATAGCCAGACTTTGATGAAGATGTTTTTCAGCTGTATTAGTTCCCTGGTGGAGCTATATTGGTCACTTAAATATACTATCTTATCATCTGCAAATAGTGATAGTTTGATCTTTTCCTTTCCAATATGTATCCTTTTGACCTGTTTGTGTTGTCTAATTGCATTAGCTAGAAATTCTAGTACTATATTGAATAAATAGGGAGAGAGGTCAGCCTTTTCTAGTCCCTGATCCTCATGCTTCTCTCCAATTAGTTTGATGTTGGGTACTGGTTTCATGTATATTGATTTTATTTGTTTAGATAGGGGACTTGAATTCCTGTTCTTTCCAAGATCTTTAGCATGAAAGGATGTTAAATTTTATCAAATTCTTTTTCAGCATTTAATGAAATGAGCAAGTGTTTTTTTTTTCTTTCAGTTTGTTTATGTAGAAGTTTGCATTGATATAATTCCATATATTGACCCATCTGCGCATTCCTGGCATGAAGCCTTCTTGATCATGGTGAATGATCATTTTGATGTGTTCTTCGATTCAGGTCAGAAAGAATTTTATTGAGTATTATTGCATTGAAGTTCATAAGGAAAATTGGCCTGAAGTTCTCTTTCTTAATTTGATCTTAGTTTGGTATAGGTATTGAATTTTGGCTTCGTAGAATAAGAGAGGTAGTTTTCCTTCTGTTTCTATTTGTGTGGAAAGTTTGAAGAGTATTGGTGTTAGGGTTTCTTTGAAGGACTGAAAGAATTCTGAACGAAAATCATCTGTCCCTGTACTTTTTTGGTTGGAAAATTTTCTTTCTTTTTTTTTTTTAGATAGTTTTTTTTTATTCGATATATTTTTTATATACATTTCAAATGATTTCCCCAGTTGGAAAACTTTCTATGACCACTTCTATTTCTTTGGTGGTTATGGTACTGTTTAGATGGTATATCAGATCTTGATTAAATTTTTGTAGTTGGTAGCTGTTTATGAAACTGTACATTTCAATCAGATTTTCCAATTGTCTTGAGTATAAGCTTTTATAGTAGGATCTGATGCTTTTTTTGAATTCCATCCATTTCTATTGTTATATCCCCCTTGTCATTTCTAATTTTGTTAATTTGGGTTTTGTGTCTGTGCCCTTTGGTTATTCTGGCTATGGGTTTATCTATCTTGTTGATTTTTTCAAAGAACCATCTACAAGCTTTGTTGATTCTTTGTATGGTTCTCTTTACTTCTACTAAATTTATTTCAACACTGAGTTGATGATTTGATGATTTCCTCCCTTCTATTCCTCGTGGGTGAATTAGATTATTTTATTGCCGAGTTTTCAGATGTGCTATTAAACTGCTAGTCTATGCTCTCTCCAGTTTTATTTTGGAGGCCCTGATGTCTATCAGAATTCCTCTTATCACTGCTTATCTTGTGTCCCATAAATTTGGGTATGTTGTGTCTTCATTTTCATTAAATTCTAAAATGTCTTTGATTACTTTTCTATTTATTCCTTGATCAAGATATCATTGAATAGTGTATTGTTCAGCTTTCTTGTGTATGTGGGCTTTCTGTTGTGGTTGTTGCTAATGAAGATCACTCTTTCTCCATAATGATGTGACAGGAGGCATGGGATTAGGTCAATCTTCTTATTATTGTTGAGGACTCTGTCTTTTATTACTATGTTTTGTTTATTTGTTTTATAAAGATTTATTTATTTATTTATTCATTATTTTTATATATAAGTACACTACAACTGTCTTCACATACTTCAGAGAAGGGTGTCAGATCTCATTAGGGATGGTTGTGTACCACCATGTGCTGGCTGGGATTTGAATTCAGTACCTTATGAAGAGCAGTGCTCTTAACTACTAAGCCATCTCTCTAGACCCTGTTTGTTTTGTTTTTTGTCCTCCATACCCACACCTATGTGGCTTATTGTCAGCTTAAATAGGGAAAAACAGATTCAGATTCTTTGACCCCACTTGATTGAAGTACCCACAGATTGCAGTCAAGGCAGCTGTGGATTTTCAGAGTTAAGGACTTTCTAGAGTTCTCTGAAGTGACTGGATCATCCTCTCTATAGAAGTAAAGAGGACCGCTCCTGTACTGTCCACCAAGCTTGAGGGTCTATCTCCTTTCCAAAATGTTGGTATTTTCCTTCCTTTGGTGTTTAAGGATTTAAAAGTTATTGAGTATTTTTGCATCGATATTCATAAGGGCAATTGGCCTGAAATTCTCTGTCTCTGGGGTCATATTCATATTCCTTCTCAACACCACATGTCCTTTCATGTGTTTGCTATAGCAAATCATCCTGTCTCCTGTGTCTGCTTTAACAAAGCATTATTTTATATGTCTGTTTTAGAAAAACATCCTGTCACCTCTGCCCCCTCAAAACATCATTTGACCTTACTGACATTCCATTAGAAACTAGACGCATCCACGTCAATTTACTGGGCATCTAGAAAAGGATTCTGGAGCTCAGTGTTCAGTCTGTGTATACTGAAGTTTGATAATTATGGGAGAATGATTATTAATAAAATAAGAATTATTTTGAGGGTTATGAAAGTATTCTGAAATTTTGATAATGGTTGTAAATCACTCGGAAGGAGTTAAAATGTTTTATTATTGTGATAGTATTTAATAATTTAAAGCCTGCTTTTATTAATATTAATTGTATACAAATAAGCTACATACATATAAAATGGCCTTGAATTTATGATAGTCACATTATGAATATATATTTGTATGTATATATGCACACACATACTTATATATACATACACACACAAATATGTTTATATATATATAACTTTCTTCAATGTGCTTTTATATGAAAATCAATGTGGCCGGGTGAATAATTCCTAATTACAATGGTCTCACCACTGTGAAGCACAAACATCATGTGCTGTAAAGTATGGCTACAATAGAAAGCCAACAAACAAACAACCTAAAACATATTGTTTGACTCTAACCAAAATAATAATAATAATAATAATAATAATAATAATAATAATAATAATATCTGCATGAGAAGAACTTCAGGTTTCTAAAAAAGGAAATTGATGAAGACCTCAGAAAATGGAAAAAAAATTTCCATACTCATAGTTTGGCAGGATTAATATAGTTAAAATGGCCATCCTGACAAAAGCAATCTACAGATTCTACACAGTTCCCATCAAAATCCCAACTCAGTTCTTCATAGAGTTAGAAAAAGAAATTCTCAAATTCATCTGGAATAACAAAAAACCTAGGTTAGCTAAAACTATTCTCAACAGTAAAAGAACTTCTTGGGGCATCAGTATCCCAAACCTCAAGCAATACTACAGAGTACTAGTGTTAAAAACTGCATGGTATGGGCACAGGGACAGGCAAGTGTTCCAATGGATTAGAATTGAAGACCCAGAAATGAATCCACAATCCTATGGTCACTTGATCTTCGACAAAGGTGCAGAAAACATCCAGTGCAAAAAAGATAGCCTTTTCAACAAATGGTGCTGGTTCAATTGGAGATCAGCATGCAGAAGATTGTGAATCGATCCATCCTTATCTCCTTGTACTAAGCTCAACTCCAAGTGGATCAAGGACATACACATAAATCCAGACACACTGAAACTAATAGAAAAAAAAAAAAAAAACTGGCGAAGAACTTTGAGGAGATGGGTACTGGGGAAAAGTTCCTGAACAGAACACTAATAGCTTATGCTCTAAGATGAAGAATTGACAAATGGGATCTCATAAAATTACAAAGCTTCTGTAAGGCAAAGGGAATCATCAAAAGGACAAACAGGCAACCAAAACAATTAAAAAATCCTTCACCAAACCTACATCTGACAGAAGGATAATACCAGTATGTACAAATAACTCAAGAAGTTAGACTCCAGGGAACCAAATAATCCTATTAAAAATGGGGTACAAAGAATTTTCACCTGATGAAATTTGGATGGAAAAGAGGGACCATAAGAAATGCTCAACATCATTTGTCATTAGGGAAATACAAATCAAAACAACCCTGAGATTTCACCTCACACCATTCAGAATGACTAAGGTTAAAAATTTAGTAAACAGCATGAGTTGGCAAGGATACAGAGAAAGAGGAACACTTCTTCACTGCTGTTGGGATTGCAAGATGACAGAACCACTCTGGTAACCAGTCTTTTGGTTCCTCAGAAAACTGGACATGACACTTCCAGAATACCCTGATATACCTCTCCTGGGCATCATTTTTTGATATATTCACAATAACTAGGAAATAGTAATGCACATGCCCTAACTGATGATTGGATATATGGTCCATTTACAGTATGGAAGAGTATTCATCTGTCAAAAGATTCAGTAAGGACTTTTTTAAATACATGAATAATATTTAATAAAATGGTACGGAGTGAGTTTATGTAGACAATAAATCAGAAATGTCGAACTTTCTTTTTCCTCAGTGGCTCCTAGATCGAAATCTTTGATCTGAGTGCATAACAGGAAGAAACTTCAGAAACGATTTAGTACTTGGTACCATTGCAGGCTGTGAAGTCAGACAGCAGTAGATGGGTCAAAAGTAAGTTGCAAGTAAACAGAAGGAGGACATAGAATAGTCAGTCAGGTTCTAATGAGGAAGATGCATACATACAAAGGAGGGAAAAGGGTTAGGTGAACTCAGAGTGTCAAAAAATGTCAAAACAACTCACACTATTAAGTAGCTACATAAATACCTATACATCATGTACGTTGTAAGTAAATGAACATACATAGTACATGTTTTTTTCTTGCTTCTAATTTACATATTAAAAACCATGTATACACTTATTCTTCAAATTACATAAAATTTTCATTCTATTTTGTTTCAAATGATAGAATTATAATCACAACTAAATATTACCCAGATATATATTGTATGTTTTCATGTGTGGGCTGATTGATTCTATATCCGTCTACCTAAAAAGAAACATAGTAGGTTCTCATTTATGACAAATGGCCTCCTGATCTATGGGAATTCATCAGATTTGCACTATGAAACATAAGTACTCATCTTTGTAGTGGGCCTTGATTCCAATCTGAACACTAACTTCTACAGATTAAAGATACCTAGTTTCCTCATTTTCATCTGTTATATGTACTAAAAAGGGAAATAAACTGGAAGTCAAGTCATGTGTAAATTCTCAAAACCTGACTCCTATTAAATACTTCTTCCACTATCTTCATAATCCACTATACCTTCCCAATCATCAGACATGAATACAATAATGTATTCTAATACCTAATCCTAAAGGAGAAATTTCTCACTTAAATCATCATAAGCAGTTACTGTTGTTCCCACGTTCATGGTCCATATCCCTAAAAATATAAATTTCCATTTTCCAATAGTGAACAGAAGGAAGTGGTTAGAGTTCTTAGATCACACTGGGATTTTCTTAAGAACTCTTCCCTATATCCTGGGATTTGTCTACCTTGGTCTTGAACTGGTCTTGTGCACATAGTTATTTCTATTCTCTTTCATATGTAAAACTTCCTTTTGTCTTGAAAGCTGACTTTCTCTGGAGTCATTCACTATCTTGATTCTTAGAATCTTTCCCCTACCTCCTCCAGGATGACCTCTGATCCTTGAGAGGAGGGTGTGCTTTTGTGGTTTAAGTAATTCCACCACTAATATTGAGAATTTGAACTAGTCATCACAATTTGTTAATGCTGCTTGCAAGGCAGGGGTTTGTGTGAGGAAAAATATACCTTCACAGACAGAAACTCACAGCTAGTATCATCTCATTACTTCCAATCAGTTCTCTCTGCTTCCGGCTTACAATTCATGATATGAACACTCAGTATCCTGTACAAACATATGGACCAAAGAAGCTGCTTTATCCATGCTAATATATATATATATATATATATATATATATATATATATATATATATATATATATATATATATATATATATATATATATCAAACAAAAGTGATGTACAAGGGATAAGGAAGGACATTTCAAGAAATGATACAACAATTGGTTTTTTCTTAGAATCATAATTCTGAATGGAAATTTATCCACAACTATCCAGACTAATCAAAGAGCACAGAGACAATATCCAAATTAACAAAATTAGAAATGAAAAGGGATATATAACAACAGTAACTGAAGATATTCACAAAATAAACTCATCAGATCCTACTACAAAATTCTATATGAAACACCACTGGAAAATGTGGAGGAAATGTACAATTTCTTAGACAGATACCAAATATCAAATTTCAATCAGGATCAGTAGATCAACTAAAGAGTCCTGTAACCCTTAAAGAAATAAAAGGAGTCATAGAAAGTCTCTCAACCAAAAAAGAAAAAAGAAAAAAAAAAAAAAAAAAAAAAAAAAAAAGGACAGGACCAGATGGTTTCAGTGCAGAATTCTATCAGAACTTCAAAAAAGAACTAACACCAATACTTCTCAAATTATTCTACAAATAGAAAGAGAAGGAACACTACCCAACTCTTTCTATGAAGTCACAATTACACTGATAACAGAACCACACAAAGATCCAGTAAAGAAAGAGAGCTACACGCCAATATCCCTTATGAATATTGAGCTAAAAATTCTCAATAAATTCTTGTCAATCAAATCCAAGAACGCAGCAAAACAATTATTCACCATAATCAAGTAAGCTTCATCCCAGGGATGCAGGAATGTTTCAATATACAGAAATTTGCCAATGTGATCCACTACATAAACAAACTCAAAGAAAAGACACAAATGATCATTTCATTACATGCTAAAAAAGCCTTTGATAAAATTTAGAATCCTTTCATGCTAAAAGTCTTGAAAAGAAAATGAATTCAAGGCCCGTACCTAAACATAGTAAAAGCAATACACAGTAAACCAGCAGACAACATCAAACTAAATGGAGATAAACTGGAAGCAATCCCACTAAAATCAGGGCCTAAAGAACACAGCCCCCTCTCTTCACATTATTTTACTATAGTACTTGAAGTTCTAACTAGAGCAATTAGACAACCTAAACAGATCAAAGGGATACGAATTGGAAGGGGAAAAGTCAAACTATCACTATATGTAGATGGCAAGATAGTATACTTACACAACCTGAAAAAGTCCCCTAGAGAACTCCTACAGCAGATAAACAACTGCAGCAGAGTGGCTGGTTATAAAATCAACTCAAGCAAATCAGTAGCCTTCCTATACTGAAAGGATAAGTAGGCTGAGAAAGAATTTAGGGAAATGGCACCCTTCACAATAGCCATAAACAACATAAAGTACCTTGGTATGACTCTGACCAAGGAAGTGAAAGATCTGTAGGACAAGAACTTCAGGTCTCTGAAGAAGGAAATTTAAGAAGACCTCAGATAATGGAATAATCTTCAGTGCTCGTGGATTGGCAGGACTAATATAGTAAAAATGGTTACTTTAGCAAAAGCAATCTATAGATTCACTGCAAAACCAATCAAAATCCCAACACAGTTCTTAATAGAGTTAGAAAGAGCAATTATCAAATTGATCTGGAATGACAAAAAACCCATGATGGCTAAACTATTCTCAACAGTAAAAGAACTTCTGGGGGAATCAGTATCACGGACCTCAAGCAGTTCTTCAGAGCAATAGTGTTAAAAACTGCATGGTATTGGTACAGTTTCAGGCAGGTGGATCAATGGAATAGAATTGAAGACCCAGAAATTGCCCCACACACCTATTGTTATTTGACATTTGACAAAGGACACAAAACCATCCAGTGGAAGAAAGATAACCTTTTCAACAAATGGTGCTGGCTCAACTGGAGGTCAGCTTGCAGAAGAATGCAACTTGATCCCTTGTTAACTCCTTGTACTAAACTCAACTCCTAATCGATCAAGGACCTCCACATAAAACCAGACCCAATGAAACTAATATAAAAGAAATGGTGGAAAGCTCTTGAAGACATGGGCACAGGGGAAAAGTTCATGAATTTAACACCAAAATCTTATGTTCTAAAATCAAGAATTGACAAATGAGACCCTTTCATTCTTTCAAAACCATTAAATACTGGCAGATTCTTATATATGCCATGGCTGCCAGGGGGTCTTTCTCTGAAATACAGATGCTTTCTGATATCTGGTAACAATTCCCAGAAGATTTCACCTATGTGATGCTAGCCTTAATCACTGGCATTTCCGAGATCTAGATATGCAGCATATGTTTTACCTGGACCCGGTTCTATCCTTCATTTTAAACCTATAGGAGCATTCCAAAATCTAACAAATCCTATTGGATGCTGGAGCTGGAATTCCCCACCCCTTTGTTCAATTACAGTAATACAAGCTCCCTGTTTTCAGTGGTTTCCTCATTTTGTAAGGTTAGAAGTCATGGAACTAGCTCTGTAGTTATTGAACTTGATAGATCTTGAACACAGATATGTAGGGCTCTCACATCTGAGTGCTGGGATGAAAGTCTTATATCATTATTCCTGGACTTAAGCTTTTGTTTACCTGGAAATTATTCGGAAAAAGGATGGGCTGGAATCAGAAATCAGCATTCTACTTTCTCCTGTGAATAAGTATATGCACTACCATGCTTGTACCTAAGGATTTCATGACTAATATGCTTGTAGGACTGGATCCTAACCTGTGTCCTCCCACTAAAAGTTTTTGAATCAAAATCCTTTGTTTTCCAACCTCAACACCTGGATCCCAGGTGTGTCCTCTATTTCTGGATTGTAGTTCATTTGGGATGTAATATAGTTGAACACTGAGAGTAGCCATCCCAATCCATAGTTTTTCAATATGACACATAATCATGTCTCTTTATTTCTATTTGAAAAAAAAAACCCAGTCATAAGAATGCCTAACATATATTTCATGGTTTACTGCAAAAACATATATAGCAAGCTTATCTAAGTGGAATCTCACCCATTCTATTATCTATTTGATTCCTTCTATTATCGCCTTGTCAGGAAGTGTATAGCACCATGCAGGAAGACATGGTGTTGGAAGAGCCAAGTGTCCTACATCTTGTCTGAAATGCAGACAGGAGACTCCCTCCCACAGGCCACTCGAAGAGTTGTCAGGATCAAGCTGCCTAGACTTGAGAATTTAATGAAATCCCAAAGTCTCATCTTTATTTTGATATAACTTTATTACAATATAGCACGTTATATTTCATGTCCTAACCTTGCTTTTTCAATATTCTGATAAGTCCTGGTAATAATGCATCTTCAAACCACAACACTATGGTTTCCACTTGAAAGCTGACTTCATCTTCTACCTCATGAGTCTCATGCTTTCCCAAATCCCTCTTTCCTTTAACAAATTTCTATTAAATTTTACATCCTTAAGTATTTTCTATTCTTTTTTTTAAGTCGATATATTTTTTATTTACATTTTGAATAATTTCCTCTTTTCTAGCCCCCCACTCCCCGAAAGTCCCATAAGCCCCCTTCTCTCCCCCTGTCCTCCCACGCACCCCTTCCCACTTCCCCGTTCTGGTATACTGGTTCACCGAGTCTTTCCAGAACAAGGGGCCACTCCTCCTTTCTTGTACCTCATTTGATGTGTGGATGATGTTTTGGGTATTCCAGTTTTCTAGGTTAATATCCAATTATTAGTGAGTGCATACCATGATTCATCTTTTGAGTCTGGGTTGCCTCACTTAGTATGATGTTCTCTAGCTCCTTCCATTTGCCTAAGAATTTCATGAATTAATTGTTTCTAATGGCTGAATAGTACTCCATTGTGTAGATATACCAAATATTTTGCTTCCACTCTTCTGTGGATACCTGGGTTCTTTCCGGCATCTGGCAATTATAAATAGGGCTGCTATGAACATAGTAGAGCATGTATCCTTATTACATGGTGGGGAATCATCTGGGTATATGCCCAGGAGTGGTATAGCAGGATCTTCTGGAAGTGAGGAGCCCAGTTTTCGGAGGAACCGCCAGACTGATTTCCAGAGTGGTTGTACCAATTTGCAACCCCACCAGCAGTGAAGGAGTGTTCCTCTTTCTCCACATCCTCTCAAACACCTGCTGTCTCCTGAATTTTTAATCTTAGCCATTCTGACTGGTGTAAGGTGAATTTCAGGGTTGTTTTGATTTGCATTTCCCTAATTACTAATAAAGTGGAGCATTTTTTTAAGATGCTTCTCCGCCATCCGAAGTTCTTCAGGTGAGAATTCTTTGTTTAACTCTGTACCCCATTTTTTTAATAGGGTTGTTTGGTTTTCTGGAGTCTAACTTCTTGAGTTCTTTATATATATTGGATATTAATCCTCTATCTGATGTAGGATTGGTGAAGATCTTTTCCCAATTTGTTGGTTGCCGATTTTTCCTTTTGATGGTGTCCTTTGCCATATAGAAACTTCGTAATTTTATGAGTTCCCATTTGTCAATTCTTGATCTTAGAGCATAAGCTATTGGTGTTCTGTTCAGAAACTTTCTCCCTGTACCGATGTCCTCAAGGTTCTTCCCCAGTTTCTTTTCTATTAGCTTCAGAGTGTCTGGCTTTATGTGGAGGTCCTTGATCCATTTGGATAAGTATTATCTATTCTTGAATTCCACCTTAGGCACCTTTTGTATTCTACCTCTATACTCCACCACCAGACTACATCAATCTAGTATATTATTGTCTAAAAAAGACCCTGGTTTTTTTTTTTTTTTAATTTCTTTTTTTAATTCCATTCACATTTTCTACATTTGGGTTATAGAGCTATTAAGAAACATTTTGACAAAGGCATCAGCATTACAGGACAATAAACTGGGGTTTGCTAATAGAATCAGAAGTTCAGTCCCTTATCATCAAGTGGGACACTTGACACCTTTAAAAAGACATAGTTTAGGAGGAAATGAGAGTTATAAACATTTACCCAACGACAGACAGAAGACTGACTTCCAGGAAGATAGGAGCAAAACATATATGATCCCTGTGAATAAAAGTGTCAAGAGAGAGAACAGCATAGAGTTGTCATCACCCACTTCAAACAGTAATGTAAAGATATAATAAAAATATTACCAATTCAATTTTGTGGAGGAATAAATAGAAAACAATTCCTGAAATGTTTATTCTAATACAAGTTTCAAATTAGATATTAAGTACCTTTTCTTTGGAGCCTAGAGGGGAGAACCTTTCAGTGGAAATGAAATTTTATCTTGTGTTCCTCTGCTTGAACCTCAATCTGGTGACTACACTTGGTAGAAAAACTACTGAGGTCTGAGGCCCTTTTAATAGTGCATGACAACTGACATAAAGGCACATGCATTTCTTTCCCTTACACTTAGGGGATTTTATTTTTCTAACACCTGATAAACCATAAGTCTTTATAGGGATTCACATATTTTCACAACCATATATGAAAGCTATACAGGATTGTTAGCTACACTTTCAATGGTTCTTTACATTGCTCATGCTATTTGAATATTAAAACATACATTCTGAGAATATGATGCTGTCCAATGCATATGATATATCTGTCAAAGAATATGTAGATATACACCAGCTTTTATGTAGAAAGCATTAATAAGCCATGAGAGTAGAAGGAGCCAGGAGCATCAGTAGCCAATGACAATTATTAGAAATATCAAATAAATATTTACAGAAATTCTACAAAAATAATTCCAATTCAGTTTCATGATATTAAATATTAAATGTAAATGGACATATATGGAAAATAATTCCTTTCAATTTAAATTAACATTAACTTTTTTAAATTTTTAAAGATTGCAACATATATAGGAAAAAATGATGCTTTTCTGAAAACCCAGAAATATACAGGATTTGGGTTGAAGATCAACCATTTTACAAGAAAAGTTTGTGTTGATAGTGGGTAAAACAGACTGTCTAGAAATACTCCTCTCCCATTTCAGGATAGATAGTTTTGAAGACTAATAGAACACATTCCCTTGGAAGCTCAAAGCATAGCACTCCTTCCTATATAACTTTTTTTATTTAGGGAATTGGTACTGAATAATGCTACTGAGTAACTTTCAATGAAGCCACTGTCAAGTTAAATTTTACTTTTCGAGATCTGGAGAGTCGAGATAGAACACTTCCTGATACCATTAGAGTATCATAACAATCAAATTAGTTATTAAATACATTCCTTTATTGTGTAGCCTGTAATTGAGAACCAATCAAGGGAAGTGAAATAATCACTTTCCTTCAAGGCACTAAATACCACAGTAAAGACTGTAGTTGATAAGTCAACCACTGAAGCCTTAGTATTCTTTAGTAGCCATGGTGACAGGTCATTGTGATGTCAAGATTCAAATGCTCAACCTCTAACTGGAAAAGTGACAAGTGAAAGTCTTGTCCTTCAGTCCTTTAGCTTTAAAAGTATATGCTTTAAACAACTGTTGAAGATAGGAATTTTTATTTAATGACATATTTTAATAAAAATATGTGTGACATGATACATAGATCATATCATCTGCATATATATATATATATATATATATATATATATATATATATATATATATATATATATATATATATATATATATATAAACAAATGATAGAAAGACGGATAGATAAATAGATCCTGATAGACAGATAACAGTAATAATACATGTACAAGATGAGGAGGGGTGATTCCCAGTTCTCTTAGCAACATCCAAATTGTATTCCAGAGTAGTTGTACCAGCTTGAAATCCCATGAGCAGTGGAGGAGTGTTCCTCTTTCTCTACATCTTATTCAGCATCTGCTGTCTCCTGAGTTTTTTTTTTCCTTAGCCTTTCAGAGTTGTGTGAGGTGAAATCTCAGGGTTGTTTTGATTTGCAATTCCCTGATAACTAAGCATGTTGAACATTTCTATAGGTGCATCTCAGCCATTTGATATTCCTAACATGAGAATTCTTTGTTTATCTTTATACTACATTTCTAATAGGGTTATTAGGTTGTCTGAAGTCTAACTTCATGACTTATTTGTATATTTTTTTATATTTGCCTCTGGTGGATGTATGGTTGGTGAAGATCTTTTCCAAATTTCTAGGTTGCTATTTTGTCCTAATGACAGTGTCCTTTGCCATATAGAACCTTTATGCTTTTATATGCTCCAATTTGTCAATTGTTCATCTTAAAGCATAAGCTATTGTTGTTCTGTTCAGGAAAATTTCCCTGTTGACTATGTGCTCAACGCTCTTCCCCAGTTTATTTTCTCTTAGTTTCATTGAGTCTGGTTTTATGTGGAGTTTTATGTCACATGTAGGATCTCAGACATCAATCTGATCTCCAGTGCCACATAAGAATACTTGCTTCAATGTGATTGTGGGCATGAGAATGGACCATAATATACATTCTCAAGAAGCAACACCAATCACAGACATCATCAGGATTTCCATCAGGAGAGTAATAATGGACTCCACCAGGACTTACTTATTTCATTATATTGTCTTAATGACAATGACCTTTTCAATAGACTCTTCTGTCTGAGGCATTTCAGACATCAAGAACTTCTTCAAAACCACACTGATTCTGGATCTCAATATGTCAGCATAGGAGATTTGTAAATATATTTCCTTTGTCAGTTGGGTTCTCTGATACCATCAACTGTTTCAAAGTGTCAGTAGAGTTTAGTCATAGCATGTTTGTCTGTGGTGGGAATGATCTGTGTTATAAAATGATGTCAATTGGTGGCAATATTTGGGACATGAAGATAGTTTCAGAGCAGTTAAGAATTTGTACAGAAATTGTTGTGTTAGGATTCAGTATGACATCAAAGTGGTTAATGCCTGGTGAACACTTCTCATATATTTCACTGAATCGTGGATAAATAACATCATTAAAGATTGCATAGATATTTGTCCACAGTATCAGCAGGGTGCTGGGATTTCAACATACAGCAAGTTTGAAATTTACACATATATGATTCTTTGTTGCAAAGTAGAACACTTACCTGAATATGGTTTCAGGAGGCAGTACTGACCATGGAATTCAGCAGGGTCTCAGTAGGCAACAGGGATCATGGGTATTATGAGGTCTCCATTGGGACATCAGCATGGTTGTTTGGTGGGTGTGAATAATCATCAGTTATTTTGACATAGTTTGTGTTTGCAATTCAGGTCATAGATTTCCAACTGGAGCACTCTAGAAGTACATAACACTTACTTCAACATTGTCTTCAGCAGCCAGAGAAACCAAGGTTATCAACATGTCTATCTTGTGGCAAGTTCAAGATGTCATGGTACTACATAGATGATGTCTATCAACAAGACGTCTTTAGAAAACATGGAGTATTGTTTGCCAGCATGTTTATTGATGACAGAAAAGATCATTGATATCAACATAGTTGACAGAGGCAGCAGGAATCATGTCCTTATTTCATAAAGTTTAAAACTCATGTTTCTTCAGTTTTAGGTATATTTTATAATTGATACTGACAATCAATACTTTTGAAATGATAAAATATAACAATAAAATATAACATAAACTACTAAATATAACTTTTTATTACCACAAATATAATATTAAACAATTCAATGCTTTGAAAATTTTTTCTGTCACAGAAAATTCTTTGTTTTTAGGTAATCTCCCCCCTTTAAGTGATATATCTAGATATATGTTTTCTACACTATATAGGTCGTCACAATCCACACATGAATACTTTAACTCTCATTCCATATAGGGACTACACCTTGAGGTGAATTTCTGCATTACCCATCATTTTCATTGGCTCCAGAGTGTAAACTTCATGGAGTAAATGCACAGATAACGGTATCAAAATAGAATATCATCAAATTTCAACTTATACTATTTAAACATGGTATTCATTAATGGCAATAATTAGAAAAATATACAAAATCTTTAGGAAGTCCTCTGCATGTATATTATAGCCTCCAGCTTTACATATTCATGAGATTCTTGAGTGTATGAATGAATAGGTTTCTGACTCTTATGCCTGCTCTTGGGACTCTTTGTCTTCCTCTGGCCTTCCTGGTCCAGAATTAATGTGATGATATTTCTATTTTTTATTTTATTTTGTCATATTTAGTTGATGCCTGCTAGATGTCTGTGTTTTTCTAAGGAGTGCCAGAAAAGGAGTGAATCTGTAGGGGGCTGGAGAGGTTGGAAAAGAATTGTGAAGAGTAAAGTTGTGGGACCAGTAAGCAGGATATATTATATTAGAAATTAATTTACTCATTAATTTCTTGAAAGAAAAATAATTTAAACAACGTAGATGGGCTCCAAAGACTATACATTTTCCTCTCTAATATTAGGCCATGATGGGATTTTGGTGAGTGAAGCACATAAAAATTGAGTTGTGCACATTCCATGGGTATCTGCGGAAATAGTGGTGAGGCTATTAAAATTTCTTGCTAATAAAATTTACATAATCATTTAAGTCAGAATTACTATTGGGAGCAGTCAGATTCTAAGTAATAATTCAGCTATGACAGCTCATCTGAGTTTGATCCATTATATGTACATGGTGGAAGTCAAGACAAAATATTGTGGCATGTACTTCTGACTTCCATATATATGCTATACACTCTGCACAATCTAATATTAGACAAATGATGGATACTGTGCAAGAGGAACAGTAAAACAATTAGAACTTATGAAATGTGGCAAAGCACTTAGACTGAGCAAAGTGGGTGTGTCTGAGAGAGGCAGAGACCAGAGCGCTAAATGTCCGGAGGACTTTATGCTGTTGTGGAGGTTTCTCTGCTGGAAACCCTCAGATCATGTCCTTCATAATCTATCAGTTGTATAAAAACTATTTGGGAGTTTCTAAACACTTCCTCAGCAATGTGATTTTGGCTCACACTGTTAGTAAAAATGAACTTATTCAAGCATTGCTCCTGGGGCAGATGAATGAATAAAATACCACCCTTGGAAAGAACTACCAACAAACATGCCTGTCTTAGTTAGGGTTTCACTGCTGTGAAAAGACACCTTGACCAATACAAGGTTTTGAAAAGACAACATTTAATTGGGGCTGGCTTACAGTCTCAGAGGTTCAGTCCATTGACATCGATGCAAAAACATGGCAGCATCCAGGCAGATATGGTACAGGAAGAGCTGAGAATTCTACATTTTTATATGAAGGCTGCTAGTAGAAGACTGACTTCCAGGCAACTAGAGTGAGGTTATGATGCCCATACCCTCAGTGACACACCTACTCTAACAAGGCCATACCTCCTAATAATAGGGTCACTTTCTGGGCCAATCATGTATAAACCATCACATTATAAGGCCAGGCACCTTTAGAATTGTTCAAACATGAGCCTATGGGTGCCATACTTATACATAGTATAATGCGAAATGCATTTAATCCAACGTAAAAAGTGCCTGTAGTCTATAGCAGTCTCAACAAGTCCAAAGTTCAAGGTCTTTTTTGAGATTATTCCAATCACTTTACTATAATCCCCCAAGCAAGACACAAAACTAGCTGGGCAAAGGTGAAACTCTACATCTCCATGTCTGATACCAAAGCAGTCTTCCGATATCCAACTCTTTTTTCATCTTTGTTAACTTCAACAAGATTCTCTCTTCCCAGGCACAGTCTACTCCCTGTTAGCAAATTTCTCTGGCAGGTGTCCTGTATCTCTGGCATCTTTAGCATCTTGGGGTCCCCAAGTCAATTCAGCTTGTTGTTTCTTGTTCCAATGTCTGAGATACACATATGATCTTCTATGCATCTCCAAAGTACTGGTGTCACTTCTCCTGCTCTGCCTTCAGTAGCACTCTAAGTCCTTCTTGATCTACTCTGCTCCCACTGCTCTTCTTGGTGGTCATCTCATGGTACTGGCATCTCCGAAATGCTAGGGTCTTCCACTGCAACTATGCTTTACAAAAGCCTCTCATAGGCTCTCTTCATGGTACCAAGCCTCAAGTCCTTTGTATGACCCCTTCAGTCCTAGGCTGACTCTTACAACAGAGCATGCACTTTCACCAGTGGCCTTCCATGGCCTCTCACAGTGCCAAACCTCAGCTGTTCTTCATGATGCCTTCATGCCTTCAAAACTAGTACAACCTGGATGATTCTTACACAATACCAAGTATAACTGTTGCATGAGGGACAATCTTAGCTATCTCTGAAACACAGTTTCGTTGTGCTCTCAGAAAACACTTCCTGGAAGAATTCACTGTGGGAGTCCAAACTGTTGGAAACCAGACTGTCAAGAGCTCTCACCTAGAGAATCCACTGACCTTTCATTTATAAGCCGAACCATGCTCTCCTTCACACAAGGATGATCATGAAAATCAACTGATCCTTATCTTGGCTGAACACCTGGGGTTGTGTAGGCAGAACCAGCATTCCAGGAAAAAAAAAAAAAAAACAAATACTGATAGATGTTTCAAGCCGAAGTCAGCATTCATCTCAGATGCCCTTTCCTCTTTCTGTTCCTTTAGCATTCCCCCTCAACCCCTTCCTATTTCCTCCCTCTGTGTTCATAACCAGATATTCAATCTTTCATTAAACAGACTGCATGTAGAAGATTGACTTCCAGGCAACTAGGGTGAGGGTTCTAAGCCCAGACACACAGTGACACACCTACTCCAACAAGGACACACCTCCTAATAGGGTCACTTTCTGGGCCTATCATAATCAATCCATCACAATGCCTTTCTTGTAAAAGCAGGGCTAGTGATCATGTGATGATTAATTCCTTGTACACACATTCCCCCTCAATTTTATGATATGATTTATTTAAAACATGGTTAATAAATAGAAGTGCTCCCCGGTTATTTGAGATACAAAGAGCTGATTGTTTAGATATATAAATGGTTAGGTCTGTGAATTTTAAAGATTATTATGAGATTACTTTTTGAGACAAATAATAAATTGATCCTTATTTATAACTGCAAAGTGTGCCATGCCAGTAATAAAAACTGCAGACAAAACTAAATTCCTTGCTTACCTCTTGCTAGACTATATTTATTTGTCTAGTTGGGAATATGTGTGGGTTCTCCAGAAATTTTTGGGATTGTTTTTTCATCAGTAATTCATAAGTGATCTTGGGAAAATATTGGGAGAAATGCTTTTTCTACAAATACTCATAATTCTTTACAAGAACAAAAAATGTATAAAAATGCATTGTAAGCTTTGTACAGAAGGCTCGGAGTCCCAATTATATATACTTAGTAAATCCATTCACAGGGCCATATTTAAAGCTCTGAGATCCTTTTGCATATGGGTGTACTGCAGCTCTCTATTAGAACAAACAGGTATGAGATTATATTGGTAAGAAGAGAAATCATTGTGGTATAAAATTACATTTATGGAGAGGGAATAGTCCAAAATCCAACTCAGTAAAAGAGGATATACAGATTTTTTAGGGAGGTGTAGACATATCCAATATCCCAGTTGGCAGAAGAGGAATTTTTTCTGTGACTCTGGCAGACGTGATAGATAAAAGAGGCTCTAAAAAAGAAGGACAAGACACGAGCGCACCATGATTGTATGGAATCGATGTTACCTTTCTTCATCATACGTCTGCAGCTCTATTGAGTAAATGTTGAAGATTTATTGATACCTTGAGAATTATAAGACCTTCCAGGCGCTCACTCCTGTATCAGTTCCAAACATAAAATAAAAATTTAGAATACACATCATTTGCTTGTCCAATGTACACATGACAGAAATTTAATAAACTCTTTCATGAGGTTGCAAAGAAGTAGTCTCGAGTTAATGTCTTCCTCAAATATATGTCCATCCACACATTCCTCTGCATGGAGGACATGTTGTCTCTGTCTATGAAATCACAAGGATAGTATTCTGGTTTACCTTTGCCTTGATACTCTTCAGTTTGGGTCCTCAGAGTACTTAGAGTTCTTTTAATCAGAACAGTGCTTTCAAGGCCACAAAAATTAGAAGTTATAGGTAGCAGATGCACTGGGAAATGGGGAATTGTGGGATTTTCTCAATCTCCCAGGCCAGATCTGGAGCACACTCTGTTAAGAATATCTAAATCATGTAAGATGGGGGGGGGGGGAGCTTAGGCCGCTTTGCACAGAAGTACTTTCATTCCGTTCATCAGTAACGTAATGAACCAGACTTCAAGGGAATAAGGAAGTTGAAGAACACTTGTCATTAGCAGGATATCTAAGAAAGTCTATGAAAAGGTGAATTTCTATACCTATTTGTCAGAGGAATAAAATCTCTGCCTATTTTCAATAAAATGGGAAAGACAATTTCACATTGGAGAAACTGTAACTACCTTGTGGAGCAGAGGAATTCTAGTATTTCATGATCAGTTTCCATTTTTTTTTCTGTATTAAGAATGTCCAAATTTAGTGTGCTGTGTGAAAATCCAGGCAGCAATGGTTTCAGTTTTTGGATGGTTATCACTAGGCAATAAAGCCTTTGGTTAGATGAGATAAGGCCAAGGCCCCTTTCTTCAGTGGAGGAATGTCTCAGAATATTTGTAGCAGGGATAAGTTTGGAAGTAATCCTCGAAATTCAGGATACAGCAGAAAAAAAAGGCAATAGAAAAAGATCAGTTGACACCTTACAGGTGCGCTTAGGCATGAGCACCCCTTGGCCAACAGGAAAGATTTCAGGTCAATATAAGCATTAGTAGAGGGCTTTCTTTTCCACTAGACAGAGGGGAAAGAGGAAATATTTAAGTATAGGTATGGCGTGTCTGAGCCTCCCATAGGCAGAGAGAGAGACAGTGAAGCCCTCCTATGAAAGAAACACATTTACAAATCTCTTGGACAGAGGGTATGAATTTGAGGACCATCGCAATGCATAAACCATTCTGATGTCCCTTCCCAATGAGGAGTTGAATGTGAGACACAGTTAAGAGGAATATGTTGTCATGACATGCAGGAGAGTCAATCATATCACTGAACCACAGAGGAGAGGATGTTACAAGAGAGAAGCACCATAGAGTCAACAAGACCGTATTCTGATCAAGCTGTTAATTTTTATTACTTACATAATGCAATACAATGGGAAGCAACCAAGGTGTAAGGAGTAAATGGGGTAATCATTGTTTCTGGTGATCAATATTACGGTGCTACTATAGTTTCTCTTAAAGTTTCTGAGAATTGTCTCTCTCAGGGAAAGTTTTACGGAAAATCTGGCTATTACTGCAGGACATTGTAACAATAAATTTATCACAAGGAGGTGAAGCAGAAAGGAGTTGCTATGGTAACCTAAGAACAGTTGAGCTCTATTTTTTCTAGCCCACTCAGGTGAGCTCTGCATGTTCTATCCATCTGGATACGTGGCTAATCTTGAAAGCTAGTATTTTCCCTTCAAAAAGAAGGCTTGAAATGGCTGAAAAGAGTGGGTTTTGAGATCTATGTGAGAATGGCTCCTGGCAATATTTGTGCTATCCTTTATCAAGAAGAGAAGAGAGTGATTTTGAATCCGTGGTCAGAGAGGATATCTTTTAATGGAAGTGGTGTTTTTGTGTGGAGTCAGGTAGAGAAGATCTCAGAATATGTCAGTCTTCCAAGATAGATATTGGATCCTCTGAGATACAGAGGGAGCATTTGATATATAATGAACAAAAAGTGGTAGTCTATGTATTGATATTTATGAGTAGACAATTAAAGCAGTATTAAATTTGGCTTAAAATTCCAAATCTCTTTAAGGACAATAGAGTGTACTAGCCTACTTGAACAGGGAATAGTACTGGGTCACAATTTAGAAGATTCCCATCTTCAGTTACTCCCTGGTAGACCTGGCAGCACTCTATAAATTATTCATCAGTCAAGATTGTTAGTCTATAAGCCTTCTTGAAGCTTACCACCAGTTATATGGGTGTGTACAGAAAGAATGGTATGAAAACAGATCATCTAGTTTCCTGGATCTGTTGACCCAGAGTAGAATTAAGTAAAGTCCCTTTTCTCACACTTGTATTTTCTTAGTAGTCATGGTTAGAGAAAATGATCTAAAGCTCTCTATTAGATGGCTACATTTGAGGCTCATTTATAGTTAGGGAATACCCTTAGGACTCTTAATACTTGGTCCACTTGGGCAAAGCGAAAATTCAGAAATCTGAATAGGAAACTCCATACATTCTTATAGTATAATATGAAAGGAAGAGGAAGGTTTGGGATATTATTTTTAAGAGCAGAAAGGACTGATGATCCTTCATTCAAATGGTATGAGATTACAGTAAAGGTATGAGAGGACAGTAAATTATGACCAGTTTGAGAAACCTGTTTTCAGAAGTGCAACTTCTGGGGCCTTCCTGAATTGCTTTGCTTAGAAAGAAAGAGCCCGGCCATGTTTATCCAAATAGCAAGATTCAGTCTCCACACAATGTAAAAGTTAATTAAAAACCTACGAAATCTTTGGTAGTGGGAGAAGATAATGGTACTTGATCATTTGTTTACAACTGGTATTCACACTTCCACTATCTATCCATTGTATATACTATAGGGAAGAGTACAAGAAACAACCAGCATGCTCTTCCAACTGGAAGAGTTGTTGTCTGATCACTGAGTCTCCCTGAAGTTTGTCTTGGTCTGTACCCATCCATAACTGAGAGATGGGAACACTGCATTTCGGACAACCACGTCTTGGAAGATTGCAGTTTTACCTTTCTATTCTCTGTCTTCTGTCCCACACTCAGACATTTGTGAGGTCCACCTTTGAGCTAGCAAGTGTGTCTGTCTGAAAATCATGATCACAGTGATTGTCACAAAGGGAATATGAGTTTAAAGTCAACTGTAGCTTGTTGTTTGAATGAAACAACATTCTAGAACATTCTTTAGCAAGGAGGTACATCTGAAGTTCCAATGACTATAGATTCAAAGATGAGCCATAGGTGGCCATAGGAGTCAGAGGTCGCTGGAATCATTGTTCCAGGGGACGTATACTCTTGACCAGTAACTGGATGTTTATAGCCTTTGTGTTTGAAGGAGGAAATCATAGCCTCTTTTCTACTACAGTTAATGCCATTTAACTGGATTTTCTTCTATAGAGGGAATGACATAAGCCTTACATTTAGCCTCTAAAGACAGAAGATGAATGACTTAGTCCCACTTCCCCAAAACCAAAAGTTTGTGGGTCTTTCCACTAAAAGTGTGATTTAATCCACCTTGGGCAAATGGGAATGGTCGGCAGTTGGCTTAGTTTTAGGATGGACATCTGACATTCTCTTTAGTGAAGTAAAAGGACTGAGGTAACTTAGAGGAATAGGAACTACTGGCCCACATGAAAAAGACAAAACGCTGGATCTGGTTGTGCAAAGATATGGGTTAGTAAAAGCTTGGAGTGGGGATGAGTGGGGATGCAACATTCTGGTAAACATGAATGTCCCTGTTACCTTGTTCAGTCAAGGAAGGACCCATCACTGCTCTTCGGCTTCCAACTCTTTCTTAGTTGTAAGCAGTTTCACATCTTGTATTCAGCCTGAGAGAATTCAGGCAACAACCTGAGCATGTTTCAAACATCCTGAATGGCTATCCCTGGCTAGGTTGCCTCCTTAATTTGTCTTAATATATCTATATATGGTCAAGAACAATGTGATTAGATTGAAGAGCATAACCAAGGATCCAGTCAATAATTCTTTACATAGAAATTAGGACCTCAAACCAGAGTGGAATAATATATTTCCCTTGTCACCGTGATAAAATATTTGATTCTTCCTTATTTAGAGAATATACATTGAAGGTAGTTCAAAAGCATAAAAGAATGTTTGATTATACATCGACAATACACTATTATTTAGAAGAGCATATCTAATGCCACCTTTGTAGTAAAGGAATGTGAGATCTTCCTTTCTCAAAAACAGGAGCTCACATTCCCCCTTGAACTTAGGGACAAAATCCAAGGCCACATTGATGGAAAAGGGAAGGAGTAATATTCAGCTTCACCCAGGATATGTCTCTTGGGCTCTTCAAAAATCAAGGAGTGTATGAAGAAATATCATGGGAACAGGGAGTGCTCAGATTGGGAAATTGTAAGTCCAACTTCAATGCAGGAGAAATCCTGAATGTCTTGGATCATATGGTAGAAGTCCCTGGTCTTATTTTGCACAAAATATATATCCAGGTCACCCATAGTCTGCAGGGGAAGTTTCTAAGCTACAATGTATAGTGGAGGGAAGGTGAGACTCTTCTCAATACCTTCCAAGTATTTTAGCCATCTGCATACCATGTGTGTAATCTTTGAGAGTACAGGCAATGTCACTATAAACTTCAAAGAAGATAATTAGTTATGCAAGCATTGATATTTCTTCAAGGATGTGTTAAGCTGCACACATATTGGAATAAAAAATAGTAATGGTGCATTTTGAAGACCAACTTTGAGGTTCAGAGAATTAGAGCCAATTTGAGGTTTCTATATTCTGTTCTATGGTTTAAAAGGGGAGATATGTGAGATACCATTGGTTGCAAATGATATCTTAATCAGAGAGATGTCTTTAAATCAAAGTTAGTTAATAGGGGTATTTGTGAGGCACAGCATGAAGCAAAGCTTTGGTGGGTCATTAGTTGAACAGGTAAACCTGAAGACAATAGTGTAGACCGTGGAGGTCTCAAATACCTCCATTTGTGCAGGAATTAGTTTTGAAAGTCCTTTCAATACACTTTAAATTCCCAGAGCACCTTGAGCAGAAAATGAATGTCCAAAACCCACTTTGTGAATCAAAGCAGAAAATAGTTCCACAATATTATTGGGAAGGTAGGAAATATTAGATGATATTTGTGTAGAATTCGTGGTATAAATCTTTGTAATAGACGTAAATCACGTGTTAAAATAGGAACATATAAGGCAAAATACAAGTTTTAGGTCCCTTTTGCAAATGAGCGCTAGGGCTATGTTAGTCCTAGGAGAGTTGTGACATTGTGCTCAATATAGTATGAAGGAGTAAGTTAACACTGGGAAATGTGAGTCCTATGTAATATGAAAACTCTGAGGTCCTATTTGAAAATTAGGCTAGAATTAACTTCAGGCAGAGAGAGGGAGCCATGTAAACATCTGTCAAAGTTAAAGGTCCCTTGTAACTTATATAGTGAAGAAAGAATTCAACAATGACTATAAGCCTTCAATTCCTATGCAGAGTTTTGTATATTTGCAGTTTGTGTTCATTCTTGGGGATTTGAGGCACTAACTTATTTTCCTAGATGTTTGCCTGATTGTCGCTGGCTATATTTCTTTTTATAGTTTGTTCAGCTGTTCAGATCTAAGCAGAAATGTTGAAGTTTGTACATTTCTATTCACTTTCTAGAAAGCAGATGCACTGTTTCTATGCTCTGATTCTAAACTTGTACAAGGGGATCTCAAGAAATTGAGGCATATTACAATATCCCTTGGGTAGAATTGATAAGTCTAGAGTGTTCGTGGGAAAATTGAAGTGTCTTGTGCATTTTTCATAAGAAGTATGGGATGTTACCAGGTGCACAAAGGGACAGTCCTGAAAACTCAGTTGAAAAGGAAGTAACCTCAGTGTCTTGGATAGAGTTATAGGTTTAGAGGGCCTGGGCTACTTGAGAAAGTTCTTGAGATTCCTGGGGAGATAATGGTGTTCTCTGGATCACTTGTTCAGATACTAAACAATCCAATGAACATTAATTACGTTTCAAAAGTCCCAGAGCTCCTGGTACAGATGGGAAAGTTTCTAAAATCTCAGTCTCAGAATCTGAAATTTTAAAAATGGTTTATTTACATGGCAGATGTTCTTCTGCCTCTGGATTAATTGATGAAAATGTGAAGTTTGAGAGAACATTTGGTTTTCTAGAAAGTCAATGTCTGGTGATGACTTTGGTAGAGGCGGCATGTCTAGTATTTCCTGCCAGATAAGGCATGGATCTAGCTTGTGTTGGTATTGGGGAGATCAAGCCAGTCCTCTAGGGGTGCTTCTTGACTTGACTATGGTTTTATTTGTGTTTGGGGGTACTTGTGTCCTGTAGAATGCCTCTCTGCAATGTACAGGAGATTAGACAGAAGTTATAAAGGAGAAGGCCTTAAATAACTTTAACAGAAGGGGACTCTCAGAAGGAAAACCTATATCTTCCCCTTTGTCAATATGCTATACATATTAATGATGTTCAAAAAGAAAGGAGAGGAAGAAGAGGACCCTTGTATTCATGCATTAAGAAAAGTGAATTCATGATATTTTCATGCAAATTACCTGCACTAGGAAAAACATAAACTATTTCCTATCATGGTGGATCCCAATGAGTCAGTCCGTAGTTTTAAAACATTTATCGTCATGGCAGAAACTGGATGAGTAAAACAATGCTTCCCTTTTAAGTGTGAACATGAGCCCTTAAGGTCTTTAGCTAACTCATTAAAATGGAGATTTGACTTTAGCCTATGAGACAATAATTAACATTTTTTTCATATGGATGTATTTTGGGCATTGCCCTTACATGTAGATGGCCACAAATCTAAGGTAGGCTGTGGCTAATGACAGGGGCTTTGTGCATTTACATTTATTTTCCATAATATGACAGTGGTCACTTTTGGTGGTATAAAATCAATAATAAATTCAAACAATGGTAGGTTGGTATTCTATGTGGGTATATTTTGTTGTATTTTAGGACACATTGATGTAGTAATATGAGTAGTCAGAATGTGAGACTTATGATTATACCCTGGGGAAGCACTTTGAAAGACAAATGTCAGTGCCTGATTATTAAGAATAAATAGGTGTGCTTCAAAAGCACACCTTTATCATTGGCATGTAGAGGAATATGATCCTGCAGATCACCAACAATTATATGGTACCTTTGAGTTACTGTGGCAGGACAGAAATCACATTCTGAAGAAAGTTGGGATGAGCATTGAAAGAGGGAAGGATATATACACCATTTACAAGAATCTCAGTAATACAGGAGATAGGAGTATTTCAGGCACTGAAGCATAGCTCTATAATACCTTTCTGAAGTTGTTGTCATAGCTTATGAGAAAGCTTAAGTCGGCCCCATTAATTGGTCATTAGTGGGCAGAAAATAGGACTCATCCCACCCAACATCACCAGGAAGTAAGATTTGGATTTAAAATCACAGGTCATGATGCTATTTGAGGGTATCATTGAGGGCTTCAAGAAGGACATAAATAACTCCCTTAAAGAAATACAAGAGAACACACATAATCAGGAAGATGCTCTTGAAGAACTAATGGATAATACAACAAAACAAGTGAATGATATAAACAAAGTCATCAGGAGCTAAAGGAGATAGAAACAATATTGAAAATTACAAAGGGAGACATCTTGGGACATAGAAAACTTAGGAAAGAAGTCAGGAATCATGGATCCAAGCATCAACAACAGAACAAAAGAGATGGAAGATAAAGAGAGAATCTCAGATATAGAAGACACCATAGAAAGAATTAATGCAAAAGTCAAAAAAAGGAAAAATATAAACCTATATCTTCCCCTTTGTCAATATGCTATACATATTAATGATGTTCAAGAAGAAAGGAGAGGAAGAGGAGGACCCTTGTATTCATGCATTAAGAAAAGTGAATTCATGATATTTTCATGCAAATGACCTGCACTAGGAAAAACATAAACTATTTCCTATCATGGTGGATCCCAATGAGTCAGTCCGTGGTTTTAAAGCATTTATTGTCATGGCAGAAACTGGATGAGTAAAACAATACATCCCTTTTTTCCATTAATACTAGATGGCTAGATGTGTGGAGAGAAGCCTGCAAGACACATCCCGTACTTTACCCTCTGACAATGGACCATCCCTTTCCCAGTCTCCAGTGGCCGGGACTCCCTTCAGTGTCCCCCAAAAGAATACTGGCACCCGACCCCAATTGAGGAAGGACTTGCTGGGTTCCCAGCCTCCCTGGCCTTGGACTCCCTGCAGTATTCCCCAACCAGATTATAAGACCCTTCTTCAATGGCAGAAGCATATGACCAGCAGAGACCCATGGGACTTTGTATCTCTAGGGCTTCTTAGACAAAATAATCACAAGTTCAGGAGCTCAAAGCCCTATGAGGACCACGGACTCAAAAAACGTGATGCTCATGTTACAGAAGAGCTACAGAAACTCAAAGTTCTTATACAAGGTTCAGCCGATCAGAGGACTCTGGACCCTCTGTGGGATTGGAAACAGAACAAAAAATGGTCAGTTTCACTTCCTTTGATGGTTCCTGTGGGAATAGCAACCTACTGTCCAGGGACACAAGATCATCTACTTTACAGCCAGCCACAAGCAAAAGAGAGACCTCATCTTCTCTGCACATTCCTGGGAAGGTGAAAAGAGGCAAGTCGATATCTACTAGGTTTGAAGTGTCTATGGGTTTTCGCCAGATGAATGCCATAGTGCCTCCAACATATACAAAGAACAGTATTAGAGATGCCATTGGAAAATTCAAACAAAATCATACAGTACCTGGGCCATCTTTTGCTGATTCTTCTGCTGGCCAACATGGACAGTTAATTCCCCCACATTTTCAAGATTCTTTACTCCCTTCCCTATCTAACCAAGGGGATCTGGGATGTTCCACTTCTATGCAAGATTCTCAGGAACTGCCCCTAACCACCCATGTTATTCTTGACCTCACCAAAACATTTCAAGGGTTGGTGGAACATTCTATATCTGCCGAGGCATTGCAAAGACCTCCCACTACTGCTGAAAAGAAAATCCTTCATGTTTCCTCTTCTGGAAGGTGTTTCAAAATTTTATCCCCTACCCTACATGTCTCAAATCTTTCCTATTCTTCTCCAAAGCATATTGGACAAGTACCCTCCATTCAGGGGGACCTACAACAGGCCCCATTAGACAAAGAGGAATCCAAACCTTCTTCTCCCAAACGTTAGTTCAGTGATTTCTCATTTTCCCAAAATTTATCAAGTCCTACCCTTACTCGCAATGTGAGTTTAAATGGTTTGAGAGCTGTCAAAGTACAGAAGAGATCCAAGTCCACTCACAAACACAGCCAAACTTGTTCCCTCTCTCTCCCAAAATGCACTATGCAATCTATTTCCAGTAAAGTGAGTTTGAGACCTGACCCTGCTGACCATGGGGATTTCAGAATTTCGCCAATCAACAAGAATGCTTTCCAAGTACTCTACCTTTAAAAAATGTTCACAGATCCTTTCCTTCAGTCCAAAGAGTAGTAAATGAAACCACAAACCCTCAAGTGAGCCTCACAGTGCTCATACCTGACCTAGCAGAAAGAAAAATTTCCACCTCCACACCAGAAGTTCAAGGAACTAAATGGACTCTTGAGAGTTCCACTCATATGCAAGATGTAGTAGAGACTCATGAGTCGATGCATGGGTCTCTCGTGCCTTCTACACATACACAAATTGAACTAGCACTCTCATCTTGCACCACTGGGCCTCTAATATGTTCGCAATCTGTCATAGAGGCACTAGGATTGTCCCACCCTACAGAAGAGACTCAAAGACAAGTTCTCAAAAGTGATATCCCACAGAAAGTGAGATTAAGCCATTCTCTTGCAATGAAAAATGAATCTGAAGATGTCCATTCAAACAGAAGAAGAATGAAATGTACTCTCTCTAAACGAGTCTTCAAAAAGTTCAAAAAGGACCAAGATTTATTCAAATATCCCCTATGAGCCAAAAGGGCCCTCTTGACTTGTCACCAGACCCAAAATAGCCGAGGTTGTGCCCAATCATTCCCAGTGAGCTATGCAAGCTCTGTACAGTACTCTGAAATGATACACCATTCCTTGCATCCCAAAGGGACGCTAGGACATTTTGAAACCCTGGGAGAGCATGTAAAAATTCCGACATGTACATCACAGATGATAGAATTTCCAAAATCTTCATCTGTTTCCCTATTTCATAAAGAGACTGTAGAACAGTATTCTTCTACAAAAGTAATTGTAGCCACATCTTTAGAAAAGACTCATAGATCTGAAACATCTTCAGTACGTGATCTAGGACATATTCCAACGCTTCCAATGATTCTAGCTCCAAAAGTATATGAGCAAAAGGCTAAGACACTTGACATATACACACAAGAGTCTGTAGCATCCTGTACAGCTAATAAGGGGGATTTCTTGCATTCTCCCTGTACACAAGAATACTTAATACCTCCTCAAACTTCACAGGAGGCTATGGGAACTTCCCTATTTCCTAAAGGGAATCAACTGCCTACACTATCTACAGAAGATGCTACAAACCCTTTTGGATCTATGCGTAGGGCTGTTGGTCATTCCCAAGACTCACAAATATCTCCAGGACATCTTCCAAATACACCAAAGGCTCTGAATTCTACCTCATATTCTGAAGGGGCCCTGGAAAATGTTTTACCCATCAAGCTGGCTATGAAACCTGATACTTCTGTACAAAAGGTGTTATCACCTTCTCCTAGAGAAAGTTTTCCTGGAACATCCACAAGTAAATAAGGAGGCCTAGAAACTTCCCTAAATTCTCATGAGGCTGTTAGACCTCTCACTTATGCCCGTAGTTCTCAAGGAGTGACCACAACAACACAGGTAGGTTTACTACCTCCCTTCCAAATGAAAAAAAGTACAACATTTGTACAGGTACATTAAACACATTAAGATCTTCCCCTTCAGACCAAGAGGCCATAGGATATACCATATTTGAACATGGTACTTTACAGTTATCTTCATCTACCCAACGGATTTGTTTACATGCTTACTCCTGGGGGAAAAAGTAGACATTTCACATCTACCAAAGACATCCCCAGGCATTCAGTTTCTAGAAAACACAAGTTAAGTGTTTATCCTTCTGATAAAGAAGACTTTGGAACTTCTGCAAAAGTGGGGCTTGTATCATCTCCTGCTGCCAAGGAACCATCAAAAGTTACATCTACTCCTCAGGTGAGTCCTACACCTTCTATATCTGTACAAAATACCTTGGAATATTTTACAAATGACCAAAGTACTATGGAAAGTTGTCAAACTACCAAAGGACATGCTAGACATTCCATTACTTTCCAAAAGTCTCAAGGGCTTTTTGTCTCTACTGATAAATCACTAGAATGTTCACCATCTCCCCCAGAAGTTGTGGGACTTTCTTCATGTCTCTCAAGTGCTCCAGAATATTTTACCTGAGCTCAAGGAGAATTGATACTTTGCAAATCAAACCTCAGGACTACACAACCTCTTCTATATTACAAAGGGACTAAGGGAAAGTCCACATCTAAAAAATATCATCTAGAAGTATTCCTATTATCCCAAACACATATGAAAACTTTCATTTCATTTAAAGAATCTAAAAGTCTTTCTACCTCCAGCACTCTTGCTGGAGAACATTTCCTATTTACACTAAGATCTCTTTCACCATCAAAATGTAGGCAGTGATACCTAGAAACTTTACCAACTCCCCAAATGTCTTTAGGAGATTCTGTGTCTTCCCTGGAGTTCTGTGTGCCCAGGGACAAAAGAAACTTTGCTGTATGGTAAAGATGTTCAGAAATATTTTCCATCGCATTAAGTTTTAAAGGATATTTTCCCCACATCGCAGGAGATCTGAAATATTCCTCACCAGCACAAAGGGTTTTAGGACATGTCACTCTAGCTCAGATGCCTATGGAAACTTCTTTATCCTCACCTTGGTTTACAAGAAATTTGATGTCTTTGCCAAGGACTCTGGATCTTTCCCCCAAAACCCAGAGTAATACTGCTGCTTCACCAATGACCCAAGGAACTCTTGCACCCCTGTTTTCTCTCCCAACTAAATTGGGAACCTACCAATCTACACAAAAGTTCCTCAAACCTATTACACCTAGTCCAGAACATATGTTAATTTCCATTTCTGCCACCATGATTCCTGGATTCACACCAGTGGCCCCAAGGCCTCTAAGCCTTTTTCCATCTTCTCATGAGACACTATCAAATGTGACACCTACTCCAGGAGGTCTAGATTTATCTGAGTACGGTTCGGGGGACCCCCTAAATGAAATGCCATGTACCCAGTGGCAACTGGGAACTCACTCATCCTCAGAAGGAAGTGTAGCAGTTTTGTCCTATTACCAAGTGGTTCTGAGACATTCCCTATCTGCACAACAACCTCTTGAAAAATCCACATCTGCACAGGGAACTATAAGATACACTCTGCCTTGTCTAGGTCATATGGCACATCCCCTGGCTTCTCAGGGAACTAAAGGACCATTGAAATCTGAGGGTGAGTATATGGGGACATATTCACATGCTCAGGGATCTCTAGAACATTCGAAAATTGTCTCAATTTTCCAAGACATAAGCACTCTGGTCCTGATCCTGTGAGAATTTCTATACCTGATCTTGCTTCAGAGGCATTTGTATCTTCATCTTCTTCTTGCCAAGGATCTCAAGAGTCTTTTTTATGCAAAAAGGAGGATGTAAAAGACTCACTCTCTGCACCAAATGCAGAGAGACATCCTTTTACTACTAAGGTCTTAGAAACTTTGGTAAATACCCAAGGGCCACTAAACCTTTAGACACCTTCTATTCCGAATGTGCATATTTTGCAATCTACACTTGGGGATTTTTCTTTGCAAATGACGCTTGATATATCACCACAGCTACAAGGGAATCTAGAGCCTTTGGTATCTGCCCAAGGGAAAGGTACAAAAAATAAATCTGAAAAAGAAAAATTTATCAGCTGTAGGAGCTCTCTAGTGGAGTTTTTTGGGTCACTTATATAGACTATCATGTCGTCTGCAAATAAAGATAGTTTAACTTCCTCCTTTCCAATTTGTATCCCTTTGACCTCCTTATGTTGTCGAATTGCCCGAGCTAGTACCTCAAGTACAATATTGAAAAGATAAGGAGAAAGGGGGCAGCCTTGTCTGGTCCCTGATTTCAGTGGGATTGCTTCAAGTTTCTCTCCATTTAGTTTGATGCTGGCTACCGGTTTGCTGTATATTGCTTTTACTATGTTTAGGTATGGGCCTTGAATTCCTGTTCTCTACAAGACTTTAAGGATGAAAGGATGCTGAATTTTGTCAAATGCCTTTTCAGCATCCAATGAAATGACCATGTGGTTTTGTTCTTTGAGTTTGTTTATGTAGTGGATTGTATTGATGGATTTCCGTATATTGAACCAACCCTGCATTCCTGGGATAAAGCCTACTTGATCATGGTGGATGATCGTTTTGATGTGTTCTTGGATTCGGTTGGCAAGAATTTTATTGAGTATTTTTGCATCGATGTTCATAAGGGAAATTGGTCTGAAGTTCTCTTTCTTTGTTGGATCTTTGTGTGGCTTTGGTATCAGCGTAATTGTGGCTTCGTAGAAGGAATTGGGTAGTGTTCCTTATGTTTCTATTTTTTGGAATAGTTTGAAGAGTATTGGTGTTAACTCTTCTTTGAAGGTCTGATAGAATTCTGCACTGAAACCATCTTGTTCTGTGCTTTTTTTGGTTGGAAGACTTTCTATGACTCCTTCTATTTCTTTAGGCTTTATGGGACTGTTTAGATGGTCTAGTTGGTCCTGATTTAATTTTGGTATTTGGTATCTGTCAAGGAAATTGTCCATTTCCTCCAGATTCTCCAGTTGTGTTGAGTACAGGCTCTTGTAGTAGGATCTGATGATTTTTTGGATTTCCTCAGTTTCCGTTGTTATATCTTCCTTTTCATTTCTAAGTTTGTTAATTTGGATACTTTCTCTGTGCCCTTTGGTCAGTCTGGCTAAGGGTTTATCTATCTTGTTGATTTTCTCAAAGAACCAGCTCCTGGTTTTGTTGATTTTTTGTATGGTTCTCTTTGTTTCTACTTGATTGATTTTGGCCCTGAGTTTGATGATTTCCTGACTTCTACTCCTCCTGGGTGAAATAGCTTCTTTTAGTTCTAGGGCTTTCAGGTGTGTCATTAAGCTGGTAATGTATGCTTTCTCCATTTTCTTTTTGGAGGCACCCAGGGCTATGAGTTTTCCTCTTAGCACTGCTTTCATTGTGTCCCATAGATTTGGGTAAGTTGTGTTTTCCTTTTCATTGTGTTCTAAAAAGTCTTTAATTTCTTTATTTCTTCCTTGACCAAGGTATCATTGAGTAGTGTATTGTTCAAATTCCACGTGTATGTGGGTTTTCTATTGTTTCTGTTGCTATTGAAGACCACTTTTACTCCATAGTGATCAGATAGGAGGCATGGGATTAGTGTGGCAGGTTATAAAATCAACTCAACCAATTCAGTGGCCTTTCTATACTCAAAGGATAAGCAGGCTGAGAAAGAAATTAGGGAAATGACCCCCTTCACAATAGCCACAAACAGTATAAAGTATCTTGGGGTGACTCTTACCAAACATGTGAAAGATCTGTATGACAAGAACTTCAAGACTCTGAAGAAGGAAATGGAAGAAGACCTCAAAAAATGGGAAAACCTCCCATGCTCATGGATCGGTAGAATCAATATAGTTAAAATGGCCATTTTGCCAAAAGCAATATACAGATTCAATGAAATACCCATCAAAATCCCAACTCAATTCTTCACAGAGTTTGAAAGAACAATTATCAAATTCATCTGGAACAACAAAAAACCCAGGATAGCTAAAACTATTCTCAGCAACAAAAGAAAATCTGGGGGAATCAATATGCCTGATCTCAAGCAATACTACAGAGCAATAGTGTTAAAAACTGCATGGTATTGGTACAGTGACAGGCAGGAGGATCAATGAAACAGGATTGAAGATCCAGAAATGAACCCACACACCTATGGCCACTTGATCCTCGACAAAGTGGCTGAAAACATCCAATGGAAAAAAGATAGCCTTTAAAACAAATGGTGCTGGTTCAACTGGAGGTCAGCATGGAGAAGAATGCGAATTGATTCATCCTTGTCTCCTTGTACTAAGCTCAAATCCAAATGGATCAAGGACCTCCGCATAAAGCCAGACATGGCTTTCTCCCTGTACCGATGTACTCAAGGGTCTTCCCCAGCTTTCTGAAGATAATAGAAAAGAAACTGGGGAAGACCCTTGAAGACATCGGTACAGGGAGATAGATTCTGAACAGAACACCAATAGCGTATGCTCTAAGAGCAAGACTTGACAAATGGGACCTCATAAGGTTACAGAGTTTCTGTAAGGCAAAGGACACCATCAAGAGGACAGATCGGCAACCAACAAATTGGGAAAAGAGCTTCACCAATCCTACATCAGATGGAGGGCTAATATCCAATATATATAAAGAACTCAAGAAGTTTGACTCGAGAAAACCAAACAACCCTATTTAAAAATGGGGTACAGAGTTAAACAAAGAATTCTCACCTGAAGAACTTCGGATGGCGGAGAAGCATCTTAAAAAATGCTCAACTTCATTAGTCATTAGGGAAATGCAAATCAAAACAACCCTAAGATTTCATCTTACACCAGTCAGAATGGCTAAGATTAAAAATTCAGGAGACATCAGGTGTTGGAGAGGGTGTGGAGAAAGTGGAACACTCCTCCACTGCTGGTGAGGTTGCAAATTGGTACAACCACTCTGGAAATCAGTCTGGCGGTTCCTCCGAAAACTGGGCACCTCACTTCCTGAAGATCCTGCTGTACCACTCCTGGGCATATACCTAGAGGATTCCCCACCATGTAATAGGATACATGTTCTACTATGTTCATAGCAGCGCTATTTATAATTGCCTGATGCTGGAAAGAACCCAGGTATCCCTCAACAGAAGAGTGGATGCAAAAAATGTGGTATATCTACACAATGGAGTACTATTCAGCCATTAGAAACAATGAATTCATGAAATTCTTAGGCAAATGGATGGAGCTAGAGAACATCATACTAAGTGAGGTAACCCAGACTCAAAAGGTGAATCATGGTATGCACTCACTAATAAGTGGTTATTAACCTAGAAAACTGGAATACCCAAAACATAATCCACACATCAAATGAGATTCAAGAAGAAAGGATGAGTGGTCCCTGGTTCTGGAAAGACTCAGTGAAACAGTATTCGGCAAAACCAGAAAGGGGACCTTGGAAGGGGTGGGAGGGAGGACAGGGGAAGAGAAGGGGGCTTTCGGGACTTTCGGGGAGTGGGGAGGGTAGAAAAGGGGAAATCATTTGAAATGTAAATAAATTATATCGAATAAAAAAATTTAAAAAAAGAAAGAAAAAGAAAATTTGATACAGTCTCTATCAATACAAGACCTGTTGAATCATCTCTACATAATACAGGTGTTTTAGGTTCTTCCCAACATGTTCATAGAAAGGCCCAAATATTTCCATCTGAACAAGAGGCTGAGAAACGTGCTCTATCTCATCAAGCTTCTACGAGCCTTCACAAATATGAAACTTGGACTCCAGAAAATTTACTACTTGAACAAGGATCTTCTTCATCTATGCAGGAAACTGAACAAACCTTATCTCCCCGAGTGTCAAACCTTCATCTGTACCACATGCTAATAAAATTCCCCAAATTACATTAGGGAATCTAACAACTGTAAGGTGTAAGAAAAGGCCTTTTGAATACTCTATGTCTGTCGCGGATACTGTGGATTCTTTGGCATCTACCACACGGTTTCGAGGGCATTCAACATATTTCCAAAGTAAATTAGGGAAATCTTCATACATGATAGAATCTCAGGATACCTTCTCCTTCTCTCCAAGGGACTAAAGGTCATTTGTCTTCTAAAGGGAGTATGATAATGCATAAATCTAAAACTAAGACTTTAGAAAATTTGTCATTTGAACCTGCTATTTCTTCATCTACCAAAGAAAGTAAAAAAAAAAAAAAAATGTGTCAACTTGTCAAGGGAGTATGAAACCTACATCATCTGTACCACATGACCATAAAACTCTACAAACTACTTCAGGGACACTGAAAACTGTGAGATGTAATCAAAGGCCTATAAATCATTCCAGGTCTATCCAGAATACTGTGGGTACTTCACCATCTACAACATGGTTTCAAGAGCATTCAGCATCTTTCCAAAATAAAGTAGGGCACTCATCACAGAGGGCAGAATCTCAGGATACTTCTCTGTCAGTCCAAGAGACTGCAGACACTTTTCCAACTCCCACCGGGCATACAGGATATTCACACTATTACAGTGGATCTCAGGAAACTTCTTGTGAAATCGCAAAGGATTTAGCATATTTGCTATCTACCAAACTTTGCATATCTGCCAGAACAACTCTAAGTCTTTCACCATGCACACAAGAGTCTCTCCAGCCATAATCTGCACTGAAGAATCAGAGTACCTCTGAGTCTGCGCAGTGTAGTCATATGCATTCATCATCTTTTTCAGGTTCTTTGGTAATACCTCCATGTGTGTCGAGGACTACATTGTCACTTGACCCTAAGATGCATTGCCTAACCTCACCAACGTACCCAAAACCTCCACCTACTTTGCAGAAAGCTGTGACAAGTATGCCCTATTCACAAGCAACCATTGAACGGAATGCGTCAGCAAAAATTTCTGCATTGCCCTCACCATGTATTCAGGTTCGGGGACAAGCTACCCTTTGTGCACAAACCAATATGGGGCAGCTTACAGCTGCACATGGAGTTGAAGAATGTTTGCTTCCTAGCTCAGAGACTCTAGGTAATGAAGAAAGTGAGAAGCAGGAACTAGAACTTTTTACATCTCCCCATGTTTTTCTGGGACTCTCTTTGGCTGCAGAACTTACTTTAGAATCTTTGACATCTGCACAAGGTGTTCTGGGACCTTCCCTATCTGTCCAAGGGTCACAGAATCCAATCAGGGACCATCAGGATCTGTGTCTCTTATTTCAAAGACTGTTAAACATCCAACTCATTCCCAGAGGTTTCTCAATTTTTCTCCATCTGCTCAGCAAACTGTACCATGCTCGTCATTTTCACCAGAGACTACTAGACATTTCCTATATAGCCAGGAAAATCTGGGACAAAATGTTTCTTCACCAAGGTATCCAGAATACTCCCCAGCAACACAACGTGGTCAGGCACAACCATTATCTACTCCAGCGGCTGAAGGACCTTTGCTGCTTTCAAAAGTGCACAAGAAAAACTTCACAGCTCAAAAAAAAAAAAAAAAAAAAAAAAAAAAAAAAAAAAAAAAAAAAAAAAAAAACATTGTCTTTTCAAAGTTCTTTGTCATTCATCCAAAGAAATGAAGAACTTTTACTACATTCCACTGGGGATTCGGGACTAAATACACACACCCAGAGTTCCTGGGAACATTTGCCATTTGTGGGGGAAGATGTGCAGTCTTCTCAATCTGATTTAAGATCTCCAGAAGCTTTAATATCATCACATCCAAATGAATGTCTGTGTATTTCTTCACAACAAGAGATCACATCCTCTGAACACAGTAGTGTGGCACCTTGCATATCAGCAAAAGGATCTCTGAATGAGACTAAATGTAAGCATCTAACTCTAGGATTGTCACCATCTGGGCTGGGAACTGGGCAGCATTCATTATTTGAACAAGTCACAGTAGATCCATCCAAATATTCAAAGCAGACTTTGGGTATTTTTCCAACAATTACAGGATCTCTGGGTTCTACCCAAAATTATCAGGTGCTCCCAGAATCTTTGCCATTTGATCAAGGGCCTCTGGAAATTTCTTTATCTGCACAAGGGACTCAAGGCTATTCTTCATCTTCCCAAGAGGTTTTTGGACATTCCCATTCTGCCCAAGGGTCTCTAAAACTGTCCAATTCTAAACAAGGGGCTGTACATACTGTGACATCTGCTCAAAAGAGATTTAAACCTTCAACTTCTTGCCAGGAAACTAGGAGATACTTTTTTACATCTTCTCAGCATGCTTCACAAAGATCCCTATCTTCCTTAAGGGACACTGGGCCCTTCGTACATTGCCAGAAATCTGCAAAACCCATTTCTTATTCATCAGAAGACCTAACTAACTCACCAAGTGTAGCAGGTGATGACCAGCAATTTGTACCTACTTCATGGGTTCTAGGAGCTTTGCTACCATCTTCTCAAAAGCCCAAAGAAATTTACAGGGCCAAAGAGGGAACTTTGCCTGTGCAAACTTCTTTTTTCCACAACCAATCAATTGTATAAAATTTAGCAAATGCCACGTGAATATCAGGACAATACAAAGAATCACAGAGTACTTTACACAATTTGACAGAAGTGAGGGAGGATGTAGCATCTTCTCAATATGATTCAGTGACTCTAGAATCTTTGCCACCATCACCTCCAAAACCTACTAGAAAGCCATCTTCTATCCCAGGAGATGCAGAAGCTTTTAAATCTAGCAAAGGGTATCTAGCACCTTTGCAGTCAGACCAGGAGATTATGAAACATTTTACCTCATCTCAGGCAACAATGAAAACATCACAGTGTTCCGAATGTTCTCATAGTCATCTGTGTCATTCCTCCTCAGAACAATGGTCTCAAGAATCTTCTGATTCTGCTCATGGATCTGTGAATGTCTATCTGCACAGGAAACTTTAGGTTTGTCTTCATGTACACAATGGTCAAATAGACATTGTACACCTGCCCAAAGGCCATCAAGTCCTTCCTTACATTCACAAGGTATAGGAACACAATCCACCTCTAAACACTGCATAGTACCAGACTCACCATCTACTGTGTGTCAGGGATTTACTCACAGTGCTCAAAACATGGAAAGAATTTTGAAATCTGACCAAAGATATCTGAGAATTGTAGCAACTGCACAAGGCTCCATAGAACCTCTGTCATCTCCCCAGGGGACCCTAGGATATCTATCCTCTGCACCCAGATATTTCCTTGCCATATCAAGAGAATCCAGGTCTCTGGAAAAAGAGGCTTTAGAAAATACAACCTCTCATCCAGAATATCACGGACTTTCTGAATATGTCCAGGGCATATTAGAAACCTTGCCATATATGCAAAAGAGTGCAAAAGTGCCACCAGTCACCCAAGACTTTCAGTTGTAAAGGATTCTCTCAGACTTCCACCACTTTCATCACTTAATCCAGAGGCAGAAGAACATCAGCCATGTACCCAGACCATTTTTAAAATTTCACATTCTAGTCTTGGACCTCCCAATCTTTGCTATATAGTCCAGTGCCACACCAACTCCAGTGTCGTCTGTGTGACATGACAGTACATCATTAAGGCAGACGGGAGAAAAGTGCCCCTCGGGGCTAGGCTCCCTGGAGGTCCCTGGCAGTGTGCCCACCTTTGGCCTAAAAAAATACCTTGATGATCTCTAAGGATATTGCGCTTCCTGGGTTATGGGTTTTGCACTTTGTCTTTCTTCTTCCTACTCTTAATTATTTATATAGTTCGATCCCAGCCTACAAGCTGGTTAATTGATAAAGGAGAACTTGGTATTCCAGTGGAAGGAAAAAGAGGATGTGTCGATTACGCCTACCGCTTCCTGTCCTAAACTCAATGAACTCATGTTGAACCTTAGTGAAAGAAAGTCTTGGAATGCTCTTTTAACAGGGTCCGTCTTTATTATTAGCCTTAGTAAAGGTAATGATAAATAGTTTGTAACAAGAAGAAAAACAATATGAAATAGGAATACTGATGAGTTATTCCTTTATGCAGGTAGTTATGATAAGAAGGTAATAGATGGATAAAAACTTTGATTGTTAGAAGGTCCTATAATTTTCTTGAGATTATGTATATAGATTAGCTTGAGCCAGACCACCGTGGTGTTTGCTGTCCAAGGCATTAGAGAAGGCTCTTGTAATGTATGTGTGTTCTTTTTTAAAGCATTTGACTTTTGATGACAGAAGAAGGCTTTCAGCATACAAATTGGTCTGAAGGCCCAAGTTCTCTTGTTGATTATTAACACAACTTTAATAAGTAACCACAAGTTAGAATCGAACACTATATGTCTGAGGTTCATGATCATAGTTTGCTTTTGATTACAGTTCACAGAGTAAGAGTTCTTGTGGGCATCATGTCATGTCTACATGCTGTTCTAATTAAGATGGAAATGTACCTTGTTTAGTAATTGTTTGAGTGTTTCTGGAGGTGTGCCAACCTCGATCTGTTCCTCAATGTATTATAAATATGCCTGAATAAAAAAGTAAAGTTGCAGCAGATTCAAACTGCTCTCTGTTGTGTCTGTCTGTCATCTCGCCAAACCTGTGCCTTCCTGAATCCAAAGACCTGATTTTCCCTTAGTCGTGACTCCACCGGCTGGGTCAGTCCGTGGCATTCAAGGAGCTCTGGTGCTTTTGAAACATAATGAAGGAGTGCTGGGATATTTAGTATGTGAAGAAGAGTCAGGCAACACCAACATCTCACCAGGAATCTCTAGAACATTCCCAAGCAGCCCAGTGCCTCCTATCCAACACACTCTGGGTAGATCTTTTTCAACTGAGTTTTTGGGACTGTCCCTATGTGCACAAGGTGACATTATCCCCATGCCTTCTCATTACGAATACCCAAAACACTCCGCTTTTCCCAACAAAAGCTCTAGGCATTTCAATTCTACCCAAGGGATTTTAAAATATGCCCCATTTTCTGAAGGGGATATCATGTTTTCCCTTCAGAACATGAGACCTCATAATCTATCTCTTCTGCCTTAAGTAGCATCACTTCTTCAAATACACTGAAAAGGACTCAGTCACCATTCCTGATTCTGACAAAGGAGCCTATGGATCCTCAGAATTTCCCCAACTTATTATGTCATCCACAGACTGTCCGAATCCACTGACCCCTCATCAGAAAATGCCCTTTCAAACCTAAGGGATACTCAGGATTTCCATTCAGAACATGACAGTGACAAAACATTCTCTTTATCAAAAAAGTGGCACAGATATTCATCCCATAGAACTGGCATTTCAAATACAGTGGCATGTTCTTCTGTAACTAGGCAGCATTTTTACCAAGAGTCTCTTGTAAGCTATCATCAAGGTCCCAAGCATCAGCTTCATTTAAAAAAAAACCCTTCAGTCTGGAATCTTCACTTGCCCTTGAGGCTGTGCTTTCTTCACTAATACTTACTGGTCTCCCACACTGGCAAGACTCAATGGCTATTCATTATCCTTTTAGTCTTTCAAATCCATAACCACCTGGCAGGTTCTTACCTATTACCTGGTACCCTGCAGGAGGTCTTACTCTGGAATTCAGCTTCTTTGTGATTTCTGGTAACACTTCCCAGAAAATTTCTCCACAGTGATGCTATGAATCATTATCTGAACTCTTGCTAAGCAGCATATGTTGTACCAGTACCCTGTTCAATTCTTCATTCTAAACCCATAGGTACATTCTAAAATTTAACAAATTTTTCTGGATGCTGGATCTGTAAATTTTCTCCCATGATCAATTACATTTACACAAGGTTTCTGTTTTCAGTGATTTCATGTTCTAAGGTTAGATGTCATGAACCTAGCTCTGTAATTCTAGAACGTGATAGTTCTTGAACTCAGATCTGTATGGCTCTCACATCTGAGTAATGAGATGAAAGTCTTATATCACTATGATTGGACCTAAGCTTTTGTATACCTGGAAATTATTCTGTAACAGGATGGACTGGAACTCAGAAATCTGCATTCAATGCTCTCATGTGATTAAGGATATGCACCTTACCTGTCCCCCAAGCTTTTCAGGGCTAATATGCTACTAGGGCTGGATCTATACCTGTGTCCTCCCGCTTCTTGATTTTATATCAAAATCCTTGGTTTCCAGCCTCAAGGCCTGGATCATAGGTATGCCCTCCATTTCTGGATTGTAGTTAATTTAGGTGTAATGAAGGTAAACACTGAGAGTAACCATCCCAATCCATAGTTTTTCAATTTGACACACAATTTTATATCTCTTTATATTCACATGAAAAAAGTAACCCAGTCATAATAATGTCTAACATGATATATCTCAGGATTCACTGCTAAAATATAAATAACACGCTTATCCATGTGGGATCTTACCCCTTCTTTTATCTATTTGATTCCTTCTGTTACCACCTGCTCAGGAAGTGTATAGCTCCTTGCAGGATGTCATGATGCTGGAAGAGCGAACCTACATCATGAGTCATGTGCAGACAGGAGATACATTCCCTCAAATCACGGGAAATATCATCAGTATCACCCTGCCTAGAATTGAGAATTTCATGAAATCTCAAAGCCTAACCTTTACTGTGATTCACCATGATATATTTCATCTCCTAATCCTAATTTGTCAAAGTTCTGATAAGTCCTGATAATTATGCATCTTCAAACCACTACACTATGGTTTCTACTTGAAAGTTGACTTCACCTATCAGATCACTATGGAGAAACGATGGTTTTCAATACCACAAAAACAACAGAATGCCCACATACACATGGAGGCTGAGGAATACTCTACTAATTGACACCTTGGCCAACGAACAAATAAAGAAAGAAATCAGAGACATTTTAGAATTTAATGAAAATGAAGGCATAACATAAGCAAATCTTTGGGACACAATGAAAGCAGTGCTAAGAGGAAAACTCATAGCCCTGTGTTCCTCCAAAAATAAAACTGAGAGAGCATACACTAACACCTTAAGGACAACCTGAAAGCACTGAAAGAAAAAGAAGCCAATTCACCCAGGAGGAGTAGAAGACAGGAAATCATCAAATTCAGGGCTGAAACCAATCAAATTGAAACAAAGAGAACCATACAAAGAATAAACGAATTCAGGAGCAGATTATTTGAGAAAATCAACAAGATAGATAAGCCCTTAGCCAGACTTATGAAAGGGCACAGAGAAAGTATCCAAAATTAGATATGAAATAGAAAAAAATTAGAAATGAAAACGGAATATAACCACAGAAACTGAGGAAATCCAAAAAAATCATCATATCCTACTTCAAAAGTCTATACTCAACACAACTGGAGAATCTGGAGGAAATGCACAATTTCCTAGACAGATACCAAATATCAAAATGAATCAGGACCAAATAGGTCATCTAAACAGTTCCATAACCCCTAAAGAAATAGAAAGTGTCGTGGAAAGCCTTCCAAACAAACAAAAAAAAAAAAAAATCACAGCAGCAGATGGTTTCAGTGCAGAATTCTATCAGGCTTTCAAAGAAGACATAACACCAATACTCTTTAAACTATGCCACAAAATAGAAACAGAAGCCTTCTGCGAAATCACAATTATGCTTATACCAAAACCACACAAACATCCAACAAAGAAAGAAAACTTCAGAACAATTTCCCTTATGTATATTGATGCAAAAATTCTTACCAACCGAATCCAAGAATACGTAAAAATGATCATCAATGCAATCCACTACATAAACAAGCTCAATGAAAAAAACCACATGGTAATTTTATTGCATTCAGAAAAAAGCATTTGACAATATTCAGCATCCTTTCATAATTAAAGTCTTGGAAAGAACAGGAAATCAAGGCCCATACCTTAACATAGTAAAAGCAATATACAGCAAACCGGTAGACCCCATCAAAGTAAATGGATAGCAACTTGAAGCAATCCCACTAAAATCAAGGACTAGACACTCCCTGTGAAAGGGCTGCACTTTTTCTCCTTATCTTTTCAATATTGTACTTGAATTACTAGCTAAGGTAATTTGAAAACATAAGTTCAAAGATATACTAATTGCAATGAAAGAAGTCAAACTATCATTATTTGCAGATGATATGATAGTCTACATAAGTGACCCAAAAACTCCACGAGAGAACTCCTGCTGCTGAAACCAACTTCGGCAAGGGGCAGTTTATAAAATCAACTCAATCAAATCAGTAGCCTTGCTATACTCAAAGAATAAGCAGGCTGAGAAAGAAATTAGGGAAATGATCCCCTTCACAATAGCCACAAACAGTATAAAATATCTTGGGGTGACTCTTACCAAACATGTTAAAGATCTGTATGACAAGAATTTCAAGACTCTGAAGAAGGAAATGGAATAAGACCTCAAAAAATGGAAAAAAAAAACTACAATGCTCATGGATCAGCAGGATTAATATAGTTAAAATGGCCATTTTGCCAAAAGCAATATACAGACTCAACGCAATACCCTTCAAAATCCCAACTCAATTCTTTATAGAGTTAGAAAGAGTAATTCTCAAATACATCTAGAATAACAAAAAAAAAAAAAAAAAAAAAAAAAAAAAAAAAAAAAAAAAACTAGGCCTAAAACTATTCTCAACAACAAAAGAAATTCTGGGGGAATAAGTATCCCTAACCTCAAGCAATACTACAGAGCAATAGTGTTAAAAACTGCATGATATTGGAACAGTGACAGGCAGATGGATCAATGGAACAGGATTGAAGATCCAGAAATGAACCCTCACACATATGGCCAGTTGATCATTGACAAGGGGGCTTAAAACATCTAAAGGAAAAAAGGATAGCCTTTTCAGCAAATGGTGCTGATTTACCTGGAGGTCAGCATGCAGAAGAATGCAAATTGATCCATTCTCGTCTCCTTGTACTAAGCTCAACTACAAATGGATCAAGAGCTTCCACATAAAGCCAGACACTCTGAAGCTAATAGAGAAGAGACTGGAGGAAACCCTTGAGGACATCGGTATAGGGAGAAAGTTTCTGAACAGATTACCAATTGTTTATACTATAAATTCAAGAATTGACAAATGGGACCTCATAAAATTACAAAGTTTTAGTAAGGCAAAGGACACCATCAATAGAACAAATTGGCAACCAACAAATAGGGAAAAGATCTTCACCAACTCCACATCAGATAGAAGGCTAATATCCAATATATACAAAGAAATCAAAAAGTTAGATCCCAGAAAACCAAATAACCCTATTATAAAATGGGGTAAAGAGTTATACAAAGAATTTTTACCTGAGGAACTTCAGATGGCAGAGAAGCATATTACAATATACTCAACTTCATGAGTCATCAGGGAAATGCAAATCAAAAGATCCCTGAGATTTCACCTTACACCAGTAAGAATAGCTAAGATTAAAAACTCAGGAGACAGCAGGTATTGGCTAGGATGTGGAGAAAGAGGAACACTCCTCCACTGCTGGTAGGGATGCAAATTGGTACAACCAGTCTGAAATCAGTCTGGCAGTTCCTCAGAAACCTGAGTACTTCATTTCCAAAAGATCCTGCTATACCACTCCTGGGCATATACCCAGAGGATTTCCGCAGCAGGGTAACCCAGATATCCCTCAACTAAAGAATAGACGTAAAAAATGCGATATATATATACACAATGGAGTACTATTCAGCCATTAGAAACAATGAATTCATGAAATTCTTAGGCAAATGGATTGAGCTTTAGAATATCATACTATGTGAGGTAACCCAGTCCTAAAACATCAATCATGGCATGCACTCACCAATAAATGGATATTAGCCTAGAAAACTGGAATACCCAAAACATAATCCACACATAAAATCAGGTACAAGAAGAACAGAGGAATAACCCCTTGTTCTGGAAAGACTCAGTGTAGCGTATAGGGCAAAAGCAGAACAGGGAAGTCGGAAAGGGTGGGTGGTAGAACAGGGGGAGAAGAAGGGAGTTATGAGCCTTTTAGGGAATTGGCAGCCAGAAAAGGAGAAATCATTTGAAATGTAAATAAAAAATATATCGAATAAAAAAAGAAAAATGCAAATTTTATCAAAAAAAAAGAAAAGAAAAGAAAAGGAAGTTGACTTCATCTTTTATCCCGTGATTCTCTTCCTTAACTAAATCCCTCTTTCCTTTTACAAATTTCTAATAATTAAATATCATTAAGTATTTTCTATTCATGAATCCCACCTTAGGAACCTTTTGTATTTAGTGATAAAGTCCACCAGACTACAACAATCTAGCATATCATTGTCTCAAAAGTGCCCATTTTTTCTAACATCTTTTGTTAATTCCATCCACAGTGTCTTCATTTTGGTTTTAGAGCTATGAAGAGACATCTTGACAAAGGCAACACAAATACAGGACAGTTAACTGGCCTGGTTTACAGAGTCAGAAGTACAGTCCCTTATTATCAACCTGTGCACTTGACACCTTTCAGGAAGTCATAGTTCAGGAGGAGCTGAGAATTCTATATATATACTGAAAGGCAGATAGAAGACTGACTTGCAGGAAGCTAAGAGGAATGTCTCAAACCCACTTACACAGTAACACACTCCATCCAACAAGACCATATATATTCAAACAAGGGCACACCTCCTAATAATGCAAGTCTCTAGACCAAGCACATTCTATCCATGTGTTACCCAAGCATACACACACACACACACACACACACACACGTGTATATATATAAACAATGCTTTACCCCAGAGTTTTGTCTGATTTAAAATATATAACATGAATGAATATTCGACATCATTAGCATTTCCTGGTCAAATTTATTTTATGGATATATTCGTATTAAGCTTATATTTTTCCTTTGTTTTCAGTGTTTTTAATGTATTTCATTATACATTCAGGCTATCCTTCATCTTGTTGAAAAACAGTATTTTGTCACAAATTCATTGATGATGATTCCAATTTTTCTACTTGCATATGATCAATATTCAAACATTACTCGATCCTCAACTGGAAACAACTAGATGAATGATCATGGCATCATAAGATATTTCAGATTTTAGCACATGATGCAAATCCTAATGATTTTCAATTGATTGATATAATTAAACTCATAAAAATATGAAATAATATCCTTTATCCAGCATAATTGGCAGCACTTAGTGTTAGAATAACTTCTATATCAGAAAATTTCCAATTTTCAGAAATTGATACTATATTTGAAAGTCTAAATTCCAATTTCTTTTGTTAATAATGAGCTCTTGATAACTCTTCTCTTATTAGTGTCACTCACATTTCTCAGTTTCTTTCTACCTTTGAAATATTTATATTTCAGTACATCTCATGTTCTATCATTGATATATTCTTTACAGATACATAGTTATGTTTCTGCTCTGTAGAAGTCAAGAAGGAGCTTTGAGAAGGATACATTTAAGTCAATAGGTATAGAGAATTCTAGGAAAAATGTGAATATTGAGGTTTGGAAATTTAAAATGCTTATGCAGTTAGGAACAAGGGCATGTGAACTACACTGGATGTTAGGGGGAGTAAATTGGAGAAAGTATCATTGAAAATGATATCAAAGCCTTCAATCCCATGAAACAACTAAAATATAATTGAATGAAGAGTAAAATTCATGCAATATGAAAGTAAAGAGATGATAACAGCCAAAAACCCTTTAACTGAATTCCATCTCAAAATGACTAGAAAACTATCTCCTTTCTGGCTAGCTTTTATACTGTCTGAATATGCTATTAAGGGTGCTTGGGGAGATAAAAGTGAGCCATGGTCTTACCCACTAATGGAAACAGAATTCTATAACACTGTAATATTCTTCACACTGTTGCTATGTTTGCACAACTATTATGAGGTAATCATGTATGTTTACAGGTTTTGAGACATGATCCACATTAGGGACTGCAATGCTTAATAATGAAATTGTAGTTAAAGGCTCATAGGTCATAGGATAGTACCTAATATAATTTTGCTCATGGTGATTTGTAAAATTGCCTTCCATGTTTATGTTTACACATATAGACTGGTAGCAATCTTAGTCAAAAAATTTCTTTTGAATTGGACAACAGTCATTGGAAAGACCAACATCATTCCAGTGCTCAGGGAATAAGTGACAGTGGAAACAAAACCCTAAATGATACCACCATGCCACATTTTTTTTGATTATTTTTTGTTTTGTTTTTTGTTTAAAATGTCTTTTTTTTTAATTGATGTATTTTTTATTTACATTTCAAATGATTTCCCCTTTCTGGGTCTCCACTCCCTGCAAGTCCCATAAGCCGTCTTCCCTCCCCCTGTTCCTCCATTTACCCCTTCCCACTTCCCTGTTCTGGAATTCCTCTATACTCCTGCACTGAGTATTTCCAGAACCAGGGGCCACTCCTTCATTCTTTTTGGACATCATTTAATTTATGGAATATGTCTTGGGTATTCAAAGTTTTTTTTTTTAATTGATATATTTTTATTTACATTTCAAATGGTTTCCACTTTTCTAGACCCCCACTTCCCCAAGTCCTATCAGCCCCCTTCCCTCCTCCTGTTTTGCCACCCAACCCTTCCCACTTCCATGTTCTGGTTTTGTCCTATACTGATTCACTGAGTCTTTGTCATACCCTTAATGTAAGGTGCAATTACAATTTCAGTAAATAAGCCCAAGGCCCACTTCAAAAGATAATCCAACTGTTTGACAGCCCCATTGAAGTTATGGATTTGTTTAATTCTGACTTGATTTCATTATTAACTTGACTCATAAGTTGTTCAGGTTCTTGAAGGATGCATCTGAGTTCCCACTGTGACGTCATCAATGCTCTTGCATGCTGATAGTAAAAGGGCTATATTTGTGGCCTTCTTAAAATATTGAGATCTGAAGTCCTTTGTTTATTATGATATATGTGTCAGGGCCTCTTCAGATTTGATGACCTATGTAACACATATGTTCTGAAGTGGTAACTCTGAGAGCTCTTTAAAAAAATAAAAAATATCTGAGGGTTCAAGTTCTCAATGCAATTATATGTTAATGCTGCCTTCTACACTGGGGATTTCCTGATATATTTGATGTTGAAGGCATACATCTGAAATAACCATGAGTTTTTGATAAAAGTAATGAGACATATTGTTTCTATTTCATGTATGTGTGTATTCTGCCCAAGTCTTTGGACACACAAGAAGTTGGCATTAGTTGACCATTAATGATAGTCTTGCTGGGAATTGATGTTAGCACTCCATGCTATTAACTGCTGAAACATATTTCCAGCCTTGGTACATTGGTGGCACATTGGGCAGAAGAAAAGTTCACTATAGTTCCTTCTGAGAAAGAGGGAGTTCTCTGCTGCCATTGGGTAAGTGGAATTGCATTAGGGGGAGGTGGAGCCATACTGAGAAAAATCTAGTCTTCTAGGAAAGTGCAGAATACTTGATGTGGTCTCCTGAAAGTCACTGGTAAGTGTCTGAGAGCCACAGTGGCTGAATGATACATTACCAGAGCTTCTGGTCTAAGTGACAAAGGTGCTAGTATCTTTTGTGCAGAATGGTAGTTTCCCATTTTAGATGGGATAGATAGCAAGTGTGCAACATTTTCTAGGGTAGTTGAAGTAGCAGCAGTACTCTGGATGTTTGTTGAAAGATCCATTGCCCTTTTAAAAGACATGAAAAGTCCTCTAAACCCAGGAGAGGATGAAGAAATCCCCATAGGATTCTGAGCTGAGGGGACATGTTCTCAAATCCCTTGTGCTGGTAGGACTAAATTACATCTCCTGGGAGGTAGGACAAATGTTGTGTAAATTTTAATAAAGATGAAAAACTTATCTGAACACCCTGAGGAGATGACAAAATTTCTTTTCCTTGGGCACACAGAACTCCAGGAGAAAATGCGACATTACCTAAAGACATTTGGAAAGTTCATAGAGTCTAAATATCCCTGCTTAGACTTTGATGATACTAGTAATTCTATGCTAGATGGTAAATGATCTTCTGTAAGAGTGCTGGAGGAAGAAGGACTTTTAGATGATTTAGAAGAAATGGAATTTTTCAGATGAGGTTGGGCTAATTGTAATATGTCTAGAATATGTATTTTTAGGCTTGGACTTTTTCTTAGATACTTTGTAATATGAAAAAGTTGGGCGACAGTGCAGCAGTGGCTGGTCCAGCTGAAGGGCAATCAGCAGTGGAACCAAGGTGACACAGGGTCCAGTTTGGCCCTGCGTCCATGACCACTGACCTTCGCTGACCAGCCGGGCTATAAGCAGCTGCGGTTTTGCAGCGCCTCTTGCTGCACAGAAGCCACTTCAGATTGGCCTCCCGCCAGTCAGGAGAGGCTCACCTCCATCTTGGTTTCTGACTCCAGACAGATCGGTCACACTGAGGTACACAAACATAATCCGAGGCCAAGACCATGGGTGTCTGAGTCCGACTGGCGTTGGCCTGCACCCAGGCCCTGGGCTGTTCGGGGGGACATCGGGGTGCCAACCCAGCCAGGAGGTTTTTTTGCCCTGGCCGGTGCGCATGCTGCCATTTTGCCTACAGGACCCAGAGTGCTCGGGAGGGCAGAGATGGCTAACAAGCATAACCTGAGGCTAACAAAGTGGTGGTCTGGACCCCAATAGGCCCTGGACTGACCACAAGAACTGGGCGGCTTGGTGGGCCATCTGTGTGTCAACGCGCCCAGGAGGTTGTTAGCACAGCAGACTCTCCAGGTGCTTTCGGGGAGCACGCACATGCACGCCCGCCATCCTGGTCACCTGGCAGACCCAATTAACAGTCATAGCCCTAGGGGAACTTTGCTCAGACCTAGGCCTCCCAGGCTTTTGCCTGGACTCAGGGCCTGGGCGGCTAGGCTAACCTTGTGTGCGCCAGCCCGGTTGGGGGATCGGCTGCCCAGTGGAGTGATCAGAACACAGGGGAGGTCCCAGCAGCATGCACCATCTGCACTCCCTAGGGGTGCACACAGGCTCCATCTGGTCCACAGACACAATCTGGGGCAAGGCCTCAGGCAGGAGCCCTCAGCTCAACTCTCTCCTCTTCCAGATACAGATCAGCCTGGGCAGCGGCACCACATTCCCAGGTCCTGCAAGAGGCTAGAGAGGCTTCCGCGCGGCCAGGTAGGAGAAGTCGGTGTGCTCCAGTGAATCCAGTGGGCCCCAGCTGGAGCCTTCGGGTGCCTGCTTCGGGATCTGAACAGCATGGGCAGCAGCACCCTGTCTACAGGCCGTACAGGAGGTAAGCTGTGCACCAGAGGCCAACTGGGAAGAGTCAGCATTCACTGGTGAGTCCAGCACTGACAAGACAAACTACCACCAGTGAGAACTAGAAGGCAAAAGGCAAACGCAGGAACGTCACTAACAGAAATCAAGGCAATATGGCAACATCTGAACCCAATTCTCCTCTACCAACATGTCCTGGATACCACATCACACCAGTAAAACAAGATTTGGATTTAAAATCACTGATCATGATGCTGGTACAGGAACACATGAAGGACATACTTAAAGAAATTCAGGAGAAAATGGATCAAAAGTTAGAAGCCCTGGAAAGGGAAACACAAAAATCACTGAAAGAAATCCAGGAGAATACAAAAGCCAACAATGAGGAAATGCAAAAAACAGTTAAAGAAATACAGGAGAACTTTGGTCAACAGGCTGAGGTCATGAAAGAGGAAAACAAAAAGCTCTTAAAGAATTACAGGAAAGCACAAACAAGCAAGTGAAGGAGCTAATCAAAACCATCCAGGATCTAAAATCAGAAGTAGAAACAACTAAGAAAACACAAAGTGAGACAACATTGGAGATAGAAAGCCTTGGGAAGAAATCAGGGGACAGAGATGCAAATATCAACAACAGAATACAAGAGATAGAAGAAAGAATCTCAGATGCTGAAGATTCCATAGAAACCATGGACTCAACAGTTAAAGAAAATACAAAATGCAAAAAGCTTGTAACCCAAAATATCCAGGAAATCCAGGACACAAAGAAAAGACCAAACCTAAGGATTATAGGCATAGATGAGAGTAAAGATTTACAACTTTAAGGGCCAGCAAATATCTTCAATAAAATTATGGAAGAATACTTCCCTAACCTAAAGAGAGAGATGCCCATGAATATACAAGAAGCCTACAGAACTCCAAACAGATTGGACCAGAACAGAAATACCTCCCTTCACATAATAATCAAAACACCAAATGTTCTAAAAAAAGAAAGAATATTAAAGGCAGTAAGAGAAAATGGCCAAGTAACATATAAAGGAAGATCTATCAGAATCACAGGAGGCTTTTCACCTGAGACTATGAAGGCTAGAAGGTCCTAGGCAGATCTCATGCAGACTCTAAGAGAACACAAATTCCAACCAAAACTACTATATCCAGCAAAACTCTCAATCACCGTAGATGGAGAAACTAAGATATTTCATGACAAATCCAAGTTTACCCAATATCTATCCACAAACCCAGCCCTACAAAGGATAGTAGGAGGAAAAAACCAATACAAGGAGGGAAACTTCACCCTGGAAAAAGCAAAATATTAAACTTTCATCAAACCCAAAATTAGTTAAGCAATCAAATTTAAAAAATAACGCCAAAAATGATAGGAAGTAACAATCACTATTCCTTAATATATCTTAACATCAATGGAATTAATGCCCCAATAAAAAGACACAGACTAACTGACTGAATACATAAACAGGACCTTACATATTGCTGCTTACAGGAAACACACCTCAGGGTCAATGACAAACACTACCTTAGAATAAAAGGCTGGAAGACAATTTTACAAGCAAATGGTCTCAGGAAACAAGCTGGAGTAGCCATTTTAATATCAGATAAAATTGACTTTCAACCCAAAGTCATCAAAAGAGACTCTGAGGGACACTTCTTGCAGGTCAAAGGAAAAATACAACAAGAAGAACTCCCAATCCTGAACATCTATGCTCCAAATGCTAGGGCACCCTCTTTCGTAAAAGAAACTTTATTAAAACTCAAAGCACACATTGCACCTAACACAATAATTGTGGGTGACTTCAACACTGCAGTTTCCTCAATGGACCGATCAGGAAAACAGAAACTAAACAAGGACACAATGAAACTAATTGAAGCTTTGGACCATTTAGATTTAATATATATATATATATATATTAAATCTATACATATACATATATAGAACATTCTGTTCTAAAACAAAAGAATATATGTTTTTCTCAGCACCTCATGGCACCTTCTCCAAAATCGACCATATAATTGGTCACAAGACAGACCTCAACAAATATAAGAAGTTTGAACTAGTCCCATGCCTCCTTTCAGATCACTATGGAGTAAAAGTGGTCTTAAATAGCAACAAAAACAACACAAAACCCACATACACATGGAAACTGAACAATATTCTACTCACTGATACATTGGTCAAGGACGAAATAAAGAAAGAAATTAAAGACTTTTTAGAACACAATGAAAATGAAAACACAGCATACCCAAATCTATGGGACACAATGAAAGCAGTGCTAAGAGGAAAACACATAGCCCTGAGTGCCTCCAAAAAGAAAATGGAGAGAGCATACACTAACAGCTTAATGGCACACCTGAAAGCCCTGGAACAAAAAGAAGGTATTTCACCCAGGAGGAGTAGAAGGCAGGAAGTCATCAAACTCAGGGCAGAAATCAATCAAGTAGAGACAAAGAGAACCATACAAAGAATCAACAAAACCAGGAGCTGGTTCTTTGAGAAAATCAACAAGATAGATAAACTTTTAGCCAGACTGACCAAAGGGCACAGAGAAAGTATCCAAATTAACAAACTTAGAAATGAAAAGGGAGATATGACAACGGAAACTGAGGAAATCAAAAAAATCATCAGATCCTTCTACAAGAGACTGTACTCAACACAACTGTAGAATCTGGAGGAAATGGACAATTTCCTTGACAGATACCAAATACCAAAATTAAATCAGGACCAACTAGACCATCTAAACAGTCCCATAATGCCTAAAGAAATGGAAAGAGTCATAGAAAGTCTTCCAACCAAAAAAAGCACAGGACCAGATGGTTTCAGTGCAGAATTCTATCAGACCTTCAAAGAAGAGTTAACTGTCTCCTCCCCCCCCCACCCCCCCCAACCCCCCCCCCCCCCCCCGCAACTAAGCTGGCTGGCGAGTCACTCAACTCTTCCGATAGCTACCTCCGGCCTTTGTTCTGTGAACAATAGGCTCCGCACCTCGGCTATTGACACCGCCCCCAAGCCGGTGTTTACCTGAGTCGCCAGCCGACCTGCTGAGACACCGCCCCCAATCCCGTGTTTACCTGAGTCGCCGGCCCGAAGGCAGACGACCCCCTGAGAACTGGAGCCAGAGAATTCACAAGACCGCCTCTGAAGCCACAGACTTGTGGGGGGTTGGTCGATCCCCCAAAAGACTATTTAACCTGTCTTAAAATTATTAAAACCAGTCTTGACCGGAATCCTCGCCTTGACTCAAATCTCTTTTCGTCTCCTCTGTCCCTGTTACCCCAAAATTCTCTCAACAGGTAACCCGGTTTACATGTGGCTGCTGGCAGCTACATAATTGGTGCCTGAACGTGGGAAAACCTGGTACGGGAGAATTTCCTGAGGTAACCCTATCCAGCAAAGCTTCGCAAGAAAGGTGATAAGAAATGGTATCCACACGGTAAGCAACATAGAGGTCAAATCTAGCGCTAGTGAAAGTTGTGTCTATCGTTGTGAGTGCAGAAGGGATACGGTTTTTCAAGCAAACTGTGTAGGCCCGGCACAGTGGCCGCTTGGGTTGAAAAGATAGAGAAAATGGGACAGGAAAGTTCGCGCGAGAATTGCGCACGCAACATTCAAGAGTTGCTTCAGGCGAAAGGGATAGGGTTTGAAGAAGAAAGATTGGAGGATTTCTTGGACCAGATATATTCCTGTTGTCCTTGGTTCCAAGAAAAACGAACGTTAAATGAGAAAACTTGGCTGAGAATTGGTAATTCGCTAAAGGCAGCCAAGGCAGACAATATCACTCTCTGCCTCTGGACTCTGATTAAGGACATCATAGATGAAGGAGGTTTGGAAGAATTAGGTGTTATTCAAGAAAGTGAGGATTTTCAAGTAAAAGGCCTTGTAGAGAGGATCCCTGTAATAGAAGATTCTCCACAATCTAAGTATCGTAAACACAGAGACAGTTCTGATGAGCATATTGTAAGAAAATAAATAGCTCATCCCGAGAAAGGAGCGACCGAAGTTCATGGAGAAACTTGGCCCCCCGAGTAGCGCCATCTGCTCTGCCTGTGACTTTGATGGCAGAGGCCGAGATCCAGAAGGACATGCAATTACAAAAGTTAGAGTTTGAAATTAAATTGCAGAAATTGACTAATGAATTACAGGAGCTAAAAAGGGTCTCTAATACTAGAGAGAACAATAACTCGGAGACCAGCCAGTCGCCATTAGAAAGAGTTATAAACCAGGCCCGCGGGGAGGGGCAGGATACGTCAGAAATCTTAACTTTTCCAGTCCTTGAGATAGAAGACCAGGACAATGTGATTAGACAATATCAGACCTTAGAATTTAAGGTGATAAAAGAATTAAAGCTAGCCGTAGCCCAGTACGGCCCAACAGCTCCCTTTACACAGGCGTTATTGGATACTGTGATAGAGTCGAATCTAACTCCACAGGATTGGAAAACGCTGTGTAAAGCTACGTTGTCGGGGGGAGATTTCTTGCTTTGGAGTTCTGAATGGCGTGAGGCTAGCAAAAGAACCGCCGCCACTAACACTCAAGCAGGCCATCCAGAATGGAGTGCGGAGATGTTACTGGGGGAAGGCCTATATGAAGGAAATAATAACCAGATTGGGTTTCCCATCGCAGTGTATGCACAGATTGTGATGGCCGCCCGCCGTGCTTGGAATCTGTTACCAGCTAAGGGAGATCTTAGTGGAAATCTAACAGCTGTGAAACAGGATTTCGTAGACAGATTGCTAAAAACGGCTAATAGAATGTTTGGAAACTCTCAGGCAGAGAATCCGCTGGTTACTCAACTAGCCTATGAGAATGCTAATGCGGCCTGCCGGGAAGCCATTAGACCCCAGAGGGGAAAGACGGACCTAGCTGGTTACATCCGTCTTTGTTCTGAAATTGGCCCTTCCTATAATCAGGGTTTAGTTATGGCGGCAGCGCTGCAGGGAACTACAATCCAGGGAATTCTTTCGCAGAGACGAGGGAACAGAAGATGTTTTAAATGTGGTAGTCTGGGTCATTTTAAAAGTGATTGTCCTGATAATAAGCCCAGTATAAACGGGCAATAAGGTGGTCCACCAGGAACATGCCATAAGTGTAGAAAAGGAAATCATTGTGTTAAGGGATGCAAGTCAAAAAATAACTTTCAAAGTAGACCCATGTCGGGAAACGGGGGGAGGGGCCAGAACCAGGCCCGATGCATCAGACTGTCTGTGGGGCACAGCTGCTGCCGAGCCAAGGAAATCCATCTTTGACCTCGCCAGAGCTACACCAGGAAGTGCAGGACTGGACCTCTATTGCGTGTGCCATGCCGAAGGCACTTGGGGATTGCTGTTAGGACGAAGCAGCTCTACTGTAAAGGGACTGCAGATTTATCCAGGAGTCATAGACAGTGACTATGAGGGAGAAATTAAAATTATGGCTGCTTCCCCTCATGGTGTCATAACTATACCGGCTAATTAAAGAATTGCTCAGCTAGTTTTGGTTCCTTTACATCCACTGCCTTCCAAATTCATTAAAGATAAAAGAGGGGAGGAGGGCTTTGGCTCCTCCGGAGTGTTTTGGGTTCAGTCTATTACAAATAAAAGACCTAACCTTAAATTGAGTATTGAAGGAAAGAGTTTTGAAGGATTAATAGATACGGGAGCTGATGTTACAATTATTAAGGGACAGGACTGGCCGTGTAACTGGCCATTGACAGAGACCCTAACGCATCTGCAGGGTATCAGTTACGCAAACAACCCCAAACAGAGCGCAAGACTTTTAACTTGGAAAGATGCAGAGGGAAATTCAGGACAAATTCGGCCTTTTGTGATGCAGAACTTGCCGACTACTCTCTGGGGTAGAGACCTTCTATCTCAGATGAATTTAATTCTGTGTAATCCTAATGAAATCGCCTCTAAGCAAAAGACAGTGTCGGAGGAAACCGTACCTGCTCAGGGGCTTGGAAATGAAGGACAGGGCACTAGAAAGTTTAAAAACCCCCAGGCAAACCCTAACTCTAGAAGTCTGGGGCATTTTCGGTAATGGCCACTATCCTGCCTGCACCCCACGCCGATAAAATTCAATGGCTTAGTGACAATCCTGTGTGGGTCGATCAGTGGCCTTTATCTAAGGAGAAATTGGAGGCCGCCTCTCTGCTGGTGCAGGAACAGTTAGAGGCGGGACATTTAATAGACTCATTATCTCCATGGAACATGCCAATATTTGTAATTAAAAAGAAGTCCGGCAAATGGAGATTGTTACAGGATTTAAGAAAGGTAAATGAAACAATGTTGCCTATGGGAACCTTACAAGCGGGTCTTCCATCCCCCGTGGCTATCCCAAAAGGGTTTCATAAAATAGTCATAGATTTAAAAGATTGTTTCTTTACCATTCCTTTGCACCCTGAAGATTGCAAAAGGTTCGCTTTCAGTGTTCCTTCTATTAACTTTACAGAGCCTATGAAAAGGTTTGAGTGGACAGTGCTTCCCCAGGGTATGGCAAACAGCCCGGCTTTATGCCAGAAATTCGTAGCACAGGCCATTCAACCTGTGAGACAGAAATGGCCAGATATTTACTTTATCCATTTCACAGATGATTTTCTAATGGTAGGAAAAAATCCTCAGACCTTGCTTTAATGTTTTAGATATTTGCAGCAAGTCTTGGTCGCTAAAGGGCTGCAGATAGCTCCAGAAAAGGTTCAGATCCAGGAGCCATATAATTATCTGGGTTTTAAACTTACAGACCAGTCAATTTTTTTCCCAGAAGATAATTATCCGCAGGGACAATTTGAAAACTTTAAATGATTTTCAGAAGTTATTGGGTGACATTAATTGGCTTCGGCCGTATTTAAAGCTTACAACAGGAGAATTACAACCTTTATTTGATATTCTTAAAGGAGATGCTGATCCGACATCCCCTAGTGTATTAACTTCAGAAGGACTTTTTGCTTTACAGACAGTGGAGAAAGCTATTGAGAACCAATTTGTTACCTATATAGATTATTCCTTACCTCTGCATCGGCTAATTTTTAATACTACTCATTCGCCTACAGGATTGTTATGGCAAAAGGCTCCTCTGATGTGGATTCATTTGAGGGTGTCTTCTAGGCGTAATATTTTGCCATATTTTGAGGCAGTGGCCCAAGTAATTATGCTTGGTAGAAAGCAGGCGCTGACTTATTTCGGTAAGGAGCTGGACTTTATTATACAACCTTACAGTGTAAGTCAGGATGAATGGCTAAAACAGCATAGCACAGATTGGCTGCTAGCGCAGATTGGTTTTAAAAGGTGTATAGACAATCATTATCCTCAAGACAAGTTAATGAAGTTTTTAAATATGCATGAGGTTGTATTTCCTAAAATGACATCTCTACGGCCGCTGCAGAATGCACTCCTAGTTTTCACAGATAGTTCGTCAAAGGGAAAAGCCGGATATCGTGTTAACAATCAGCAGGTGGTCGTAGAAACGCCTGGGTTATCCGCTCAGTTATCAGAGCTTACAGCAGTGCTGTGTGTTTTTCAAACTGTAAATAGTACGTTTAAACTCTTTACTGACAGTGCTTATTTTGCATTTTCTATACCGCAATTAGAAACCTGTGGCACGTTTAATTTTAATACGCCAGCTGGATCTTTGTTTTCACAATTGCAAGGTATCATTCTTGCTAGAAAAAATCCTTTTTATATAGGACATATCAGATCCCACTCGGGTCTCCCTGGACCTCTGGCTCAGGGCAATGAGTGCATTGACAAGGCGCTAATTGGTCAAGCCTTGGCACTCACACCCATAGAATTGGCAAAACGTGATCATGATAAATTTCGTCTTTCGAGTCATACGTTGAGACTCCGCCATAAGATCACAAAAGAACAAGCTAGAATGATCGTAAAGCAATGCCCTAATTGTCTCACTTTAGCACCAGTGCCCCATTTAGGGGTTAACCCTCGTGGCCTTGTGCCCAATCAAATTTGGCAAATGGATGTAACTCACTATGCGGAATTTGGGAAATTAAAATTTATACATGTTTGCATTGATACGTGCTCAGGACTTATTTTTGCTTCCCTGCATACGGGAGAAGCCTCTAGAAATGTAATTGATCATTGTTTACTAGCCTTTAATACCATGGGGGTACATAAGGTCATTAAGACAGACAATGGACCAGCCTACACTGGTAAGAACTTTATTTCTTTTTGTAAGGAATTTAATATAAAACTTAAAACTGGAATTCCTTATAATCCAATGGGGCAAGGAATAGTGGAGCGTGGCCATCGCACACTTAAAAATTGGCTTATTAAAACTAAGAAGGGGAATTTATATCCTCCTCGGTCTCCAAAATCACATCTTGCCTTTGTTTTATTCATTTTAAATTTTCTCCAAACGGATGCTAAAGGCCAGTCTGCTGCAGACAGGCACTGGCATCCAGCTACTTCTAATTCCTACGCCATGGTTAGGAGGCGGGATCCTTTAAATAATTCATGGAAAGGCCCAGACCCCGTTTTAATATGGGGAAGAGGTGCGGTTTGCATTTTCTCACAGGAAGAAGAAGGAGCGCGTTGGTTGCCAGAGAGATTGGTAAGACAAGTAGATTCCACCCCAAAAACGGTTGGTAAGTATAATTAGGTCAGAAGGCTGTTTTTCAAGACGCCCCCCATTTACTTGGGGAGATATAGTTCCTTTGCCTCCCATTTACTTGGGGAGATATAGTTCCTTAGTGTTCTTGCAAATTAAGTTGCAAGCCAGGCCTCTTGCCTGAGTGGATTCCACCCCCAAAACTGTTGGTAAGTATAATTAATTCAAAGGCTGTTTTCAAGCCACCTCCCAGTTACTTGGGGAGGTATAGTTCCTTTGTGTTCTTGCAAATTAAGTTGCAAGCCAGGACTCTTGCCTGAGGCCACTGAATTTCAATTAAACAAAAACCGGTTTGAGCTCCCAAGACTAACCAGACAGGTTCTCTTAATCTCCTTTTATATTTCAAGCAGATAACACTCAGAAGACAAAATTCCTTCAGCATGGCCTCAGGTTGAGGATGGGTAGCCTTTTCAGCCAGCCAGCGCTTAGCCACAGAGAATTTACTCTGCCAGTGGAATTCCTTGGAGATGAGGCTGCATGAAACTCGGAATCATGCGTGTTTGTTATTACAACAAACTTGGGCATCAGTTGAGGTGCGAGGCGAGGCACTGCAAGGGAAAGGGAAAAAATTCCTGGCTCCGAGTTTCCCTGAAAAGCACGCCCAGCTGCATGGGGGTTTGACATCGAAAGACTGTCCTGAAAAAAAAAGGCGGTCTAACCCCCCCTGAAAAAGATGTCCGTAACGCATAAGGGGGCTTGGGCCAATGCTTTCATTCACTGATGAATGCCCGTCATCCATTGGATGAACTTAATTATTTCCATTGAGTTGTTTAAAATTAATAATTAAGGGGGAATTGTCTCCTCCCCCCCCCCCCCCGCAACTAAGCTGGCTGGCTAGTCACTCAACTCTTCCAATAGCTACCTCCAGCCTTTGTTCTATGAACAATAGGCTCCTCACCTCAGCTATTGACACCGCCCCCAAGCCGGTGTTTACCTGAGTCGCCGGCCCGAAGGCAGACGACCCGCTGAGACCTGGAGCCAGAAAATTCACAAGACCGCCTCTGAAGCCACAGACTTGTGGGGGGTTTGTCGATCCCCCAAAAGACTATTTAACCTGTCTTAAAATTATTAAAACCAGTCTTGACCGGAATCCCCGCCTTGACTCAAATCTCTTTTCGTCTCCTCTGTCCCTGTTCCCCCAAAATTCTCTCAACGGTTTACATGTGGCTGCTGGCAGCTACAGTTAACACCAATACTCTTGAAACTATTCCACAAAATAGAAACTGAAGGAACACTACCCAATTCCGTCTACGAACCCACAATTACGGTGATACCAAAACCACACAAAGATCCAACAAAGAAAGAGAACTTTAGACCAATTTCCCTTATGAACATCGATGCAAAAATACTCAATAAAAGTCTTGCCAACCGAATCCAAGAACACATCAAAACGATCATCCACCATGATCAAGTAGGCTTTATCCCGGGAATGCAGGGTTGGTTCAATATACGGAAATCCATCAATGCAATCCACTACATAAACAAACTCAAAGAACAAAACCACATGGTCATTTCATTGGATGCTGAAAAAACATTTGACAAAATTCAGCATCCTTTCATGCTTAAAGTCTTGGAGAGAACAGGAATTCAAGGCCCATACCTAAACATAGTAAAAGCAATATGCAGCCAACCAGTAGCTAGCATCAAACTAAATGGAGAGAAACTTGAAGCAATCTCACTGAAATCAGGGACCAGACAAGGCTGCCCCCTTTCTCCTTATCTTTTCAATATTGTACATGAGGTACTAGCTCGGGCAATTCGACAACATAAGGAGGACAAAGGGATGCAAATTGGATAGGAAGAAGTCAAACTATCTTTATTTGCAGACGACATGATAGTCTACCTAAGTGACCCAAAAAACTCCACTAGAGAGCTCCTACAGCTGATAAATAACTTCAGCAAAGTGGCAGGTTATAAAATCAACACAAGCAAATCAGTGGCCTTCCTATACTCAAAGGATAAGCAGACTGAGAAAGTAATTAGGGAAATGACCACCTTCACAATAGCCACAAACAGTATAAAGTATCTTGGGGTGACTCTAACCAAACATGTGAAAGATCTTTATGTGAAAAACTTCAAGACTCTGAAGAAGGAAATGGAAGAAGACCTCAAAAAATGGTAAACTTCCCATGCTCATGGATCGGTAGAATCATTATAGTAAAAATGGCCATTTTGCCAAAAGCAATAAACAGATTCAATGCAATACCCATCAAAATCCCAACTCAATTCTTCACAGAGTTAGAAAGAGCAATTATCAAATTCATCTGGAACAACAAAAAACCCAGGATAGCTAAAACTATTCTCAGCAACAAAAGAAAATATGGGGGAATCAGTATCCCTGACCTCAAGCAATATTACAGAGCAACAGTGTTAAAAATTGCATGGTATTGGTACAGTGACAGGCAGGAGGATCAATGGAACAGGATTGAAGATCCAGAAATGAACCCACACACCTATGGCCACTTGATCCTCGACAAAGAGCCTGAAAATATCCAATGGAAAAAAAATAGCTTTTTCAACAAATGGTGCTGGTTCAACTGGAGGTCAGCCTGCAGAAGAATGCAAATTGATCAATCCTTGTCTCCTTGTACTAAGCTCAAACCCAAATGGATCAAGGACCTCTATAAAGCCAAACACTCTGAAGCTAATAGAAAAGATACTGGGGAAGACCCTTAAGGTCATCGGTACAGGGAGAAAATTTCTGAACAGAACACCAATAGCGTATGCTCTAAGATCAAGAATTAAGACATGGGACCTCATAAAATTACAAAGTGTCTGTAAGGCAAAGAACACCATCAAGAGGGCAAATCGGCAACCAACAAATTGGGAAAAGATCTTCACCAATCTTAGATCAGATAGAGGGCTAACATCCAATATATATAAAGAACTCAAGAAGTTAGAGTCCAGAAAACCGAACAACCCTATCAAAACATGGTGTACAGAGTTAAATAACGAATTCTCACCTGAAGAACTTCGGATGGCGGAGAAGCATCTTAAAAAATGCTCAACTTCATTAGTCATTAGGGAAATGCAAATCAAAACAACCCTGAGATTTCATCTTACACCATTCAGAATGGCTAAGATTAAAAATTCAGGAGACAGAAGTGTTGGAGAGGGTGTGGAGGAAAAGGAACACTCCTCCACTACTGGTGTGGTTGCAAATTGTTACAACCACTCTGGAAATCAGTCTGGCTGTTCCTCAGAAACTGGGCACCTCACTTCCAGAAGATCCTGCTATACCACTCCTGGGCATATACCCAGAGGATTCCCCACCATGCAATAAGAATACATGCTCTATTATGTTCATAGCAGCCCTATTTATAATTGCCAGATGCTGGAAAGAACCCAGGTATCACTCAACAGAAGAGTGGATGCAAAAAATGTGGTATATCTACACAATGGAGTACTATTCAGCCATTAGAAACAATGAATTCATGAAATTCTTAGGCAAATGAATGGAGCTAGAGAACATGATACTAAGTGAGGTAACCCAGACTCAAAAGGTGAATCATGGTATGCACTCACTAATAAGTGGATTTAACCTAGAAAACTGGAATACCCAAAACATGATCCACACATCAAATGAGGTACAAGAAGAAAGGAGGAGTGGCCCCTGGTTCTGGAAAGACTCAGTGAGGCAGTATTCGGCAAAACTAGAACGGGGAAGTGGGAAGGGGTGGGTGGGAGGACAGGGGAAGAGAAGGGGGCTTACGGGACTTTCGGGGAGTTGGGGGCTAGAAGAGGGGAAATCATTTGAAATGTAAATAAATTATACCGATTAAAAAAATTTAAAAAATGTACTTTAAAAGGAGTTACCACAGTGAAAAAAAAAAGAAAAAGAAAAAGAAAAAGAAAAAGAAAAAGTTGAATTTCTGAAATTTGATTTGCAAAGTGACAATTTACATTGAGCATGGAGTAAATGTTCTGGAACATTTGAGAATGATGAATAAATGCCCTAAAGTCCTGGGGAGATGGTAACCATACTAGGGTCTTATATGTAGACTGAGAAGCCCATTCTTCACTGGCATTGGAGCCTATACTATCAGGATCCATCATATACTGAAGACCAGCTGAGACATACAGTCTATAGAGTTGAGCAACTGCTATACTGTTGGAATTTCCCTTCACAGCTAGCCATTCCTGGATTAGTGGCACTGCAGGTGTAAATCATCCCAGTGAATCCACTTTTAACATCAGTTATTCATTCTGTAAGTACTGTGGCTCATGGAAAAGCCTGATTAATATGTTGTTTTATCTCATCAATAGAAATTCAACAAACAGAAATCAGTACAAGATCATTAGTTAATAATTCCCAATACTCATGAAAACACCACACAAATGATGTTCAATATTTGTTTATTGAATGAAAGCCTCAATCATCATCACCAGAATTATTATTTATTTATTTGTTTGATATGTTTCTGTCTCCCATGTTCCTACTACCACAACTTATTATTTAAGCATGTACAAACCAAGAAGTCATTAGTTTGGCCATTTAATTTTCTCCAAATTTCTCCTTCTCCCTACTAGGTGATGGCCACGTGGTGGGGTAGCTTCAGAGGCTTTAAGTTGCTTGGAATTGCACAGTTCTTGAAAATAGAGATTTAAGCCCAATGTCCTGAACTGCCAGTTTGAAGCTTGTCATGGAGTCATCCTAGCCTTCTCACTATCAATGTCCACAGTACCACAGGTTTTCTGTGGTCAGGGTAAATCAATTCCATGGTAAATAGATGCCTCAAGAACCAGATAAAATATTAGAAGAGTGAGACAATTCCCAAGGGAATCCAGGCCTAATAGGGCCATAATAGTTTTGGTTTCTCATTAATACTGCAATTTGTGAACCCAAGGTTCATTCCACTTCTCTCAATTTTTCCTTATGCTGGATGGTAATGTCCTTTGGTCCATTAAAATTGGAAAGGGTTTGATTGAAGATACTGTAGAATATTAATCCTTAAAGACACCATGCAATGATTCAACCTTTGATGACGTCTCTCCAGATCCCCACTCAGCAAATTCTTCTGTGTAACAAAAACATATTACTGTAGGTTTTTTTCTCTGCATTGTACAATCCAGCAAGATAAAACCTGTTCATTAATTCTAAGTGAGAGATACCATTGCAATGCTTTTAGACACCTATCCAACTCACCCTGCACAGAGAAACTTATTTTTCTTCTTTTAGCTTAAGAAAATTTTCCCAATTTGTTCTAGTACCAATGATTAACTCCACAATGCTCCAAGGACACTTGCTCCAGATAATCTCTAACCTTCCTTAAGGCATAAACTATTGCCTGATTTCCTCATTCAGTACTTTCTCATTCCATGCTTAATATTTCCTCTACACATTGCCTTGTGAATTGTGTCTTCCACCACTTTCTCTCTCTAGAAAGAGATAGATATTGTCATATCAGACATATATTTGTGAAAATTTTTATTTAATAAAAAACTTATGCTTCAAAAATTGTAAACAGAATGCGTTTTTAAATACAAAATTTGAAGAACATTGAAGCACCTGTCACTCTCAGTTTTGCTGTGAGCCTTTGAATGTTGACATAACAATGGCCTGTCATCCTGACTACTAAAGAATCATAAGACGTCAGTGGTTGGTTTTCCAAGTGCAATTTTCAGTTTGGAATTTAGTGACTAGAAGGAAAATGATCATTTTCCATCCAAATATTTGTTCTAGATTCCTTGTTCTACTGTAAAGGTATGTATTTAATAACTAATGTAATTCTTTTGATAGTCTAATTGAATCAGTACTTGATCTATCTAGATTCCTCCACATTTTCGGAACTAACTTATAACTTGACAGTGGCTTCATTCAAACATACTTATTAGCAATATTAACTACTAATCCTCAAAGAAACAAAGTTATCATGTAATGGGAGGTATGGTTTGATCTTCCAAGAGAATACTTTCTATAGTCCTTAGAAATTCATATCCTGGACATGAGAGACGAACATTTAACAGAGTATCAGATTGTGTTTCCCCACTGATACACAATCAAAATTGTGTTTCCCACACTGATACAAAAAAAAAAAAAATACAAACTTTTCTAGTAAACTGGCCAGGTTCAACCTAAAACCTATGAGCTGTCAGATTTTCAGGAAATTTCTATTTTTTTTTTACTAGATATGACATGAGTTTTTTTGTGTTTTTTGTTTTTTTTTATGTTTCCAATATTTTAATGTTCATTCATATAGAAAGAAATCCCTTTCCAAACATGTCCATTTACTTTCAATATTACATACCATGAAACAGAGTTCATATTGTTTTAAAAATTATTTTTACAATATTGTTGACCATGTGTGATGTTATCAAATGGCTGCTGTTCCTCCTGACTCGTCTAATGTCAAGGCTCCTAAACCCTTTCTTGTTAAAACCTGGTGTCTCTCTCCATATTCTTTGAAATATATATTAAATGTTTTGGGCAGTGTAATATTCATTTAATATATGCTTTAATCTTCAAAATTTATAAGCAGGTTAGAGCAAAGAACCACAAAGATAGTAGCTATCAATCTGTCTATTGATCTATCATCCATTTGTCTCTATATTCTATCACCTATATAACTTTCATATACATATGAACGGTTATGAAAATGTTATTCCTTCCAAAGTATTATGGCCCAACAACTATTACAAAATATTTTTAAATCTCCTTAGAATAAGAAAAGAAATGCATGTAATCCTGTGTCTGTTGGAATGAGCCTTAGGATATTGACATCACAATGGTTCTTAAGGATGACTACTACAGAACCCTCAGATTTCAGCAGTGTGTCTAGCAACTGTAGTAAACAGTTTGGTGTTCAGGAGCAAGAAGAGAAAATTCAAGTTTACTGAAAGATTCTCTCTGACAGGCTCCACAGAAAAGGTATTTTTATAAGAATTTTTTTCTCTTGATTGCCTAATTCTATCAGGAAAAGTTCTCTCTTTATTCCTCCAGATCTTATGAACTATCTCAACTAAGCAGTGTTTTTTTTTGAAAATGGAGTTATTGGAGGAATATCCAATATCAATGTTCTATAGAAACAGCATTATTTTGTAAGGAGTGATATGCTTTAAGCATACAGGAGAACAATTTCAGTAAATTGAAAAAAAAGTCCATGTAATGAGTGACAATTTATGTGCAACACAATTGTTTTAACTACCATAATTACAAAGATTTTTGAAAGAATTCGTCATATACATACATACATATATATTGGATATATTGTTGACGAAAATCTGTTATTCCATATAAATACTCGAGGATCATCAATTATTCACTAATATAAAAGCCACATATATGAAGGGAAAAGGCAGTATGTGGCCTTTTCTAAAATATGACATAGTCTTACACTATGGACATCACACTTCTAATTTCCCTTGGTTTTTCTGTGTTTATTTGATTTCCATAAGATGCTACATAATTAATTGTAAGATTTAAAGTGGATCTCTACATTATTTTAGGCATACTTGCTAAATAAACATTTTTTTTACTTAATATTTATGTATCTTTTTCCATAGAATTTAACGTTTCCTATGATTTTTACACATATTAGACTCTAACATTCACAGAGTTGGTGAAGTTTATATTCTGTCTTTTCAAATTTACTCTCGATAGGTTGAAAAAAATTAAGAAATATATATATATATATAATATTATATTATATTATTTATATATAATGTTTTATAAAAAGATTTCTCCTATTGTTGCAGAAATATTATTGTGGTTATCTATTTATATTTATCATCTATTTATTGTTGTGAAAATATATTATTCCTTACAATAGAGTGTAGAAGGAAGATTGGAAATCCCTGCATATGATCCTTGTACACAAGTGGCAGCTCATATAAGCCTTTTGACTATATAGTTTCCTAATTAGTATAAAGAATCAAGAAGCATCTGATATACCTATTAATAGCAGCTACTAATCACAGGAAACTGCTGGCACCTAATATTTCCTGGTTGGTAATTCTGTACATGCTAGAGAAAAGTGCTGTGATTAAATGAAGCCATATTCAAGGTTACACTGTAACTTATGACCATGGAGGTCATTACATATAATCTCCACAGCCCAGCTTCATAGCCTTCATATTAATCTAGAAGGTATGAAGTTGATAATGACATTGTCAAATAAACAATTTAAGCTGTGTTCTCTTAAGTTTGTATATGGCTTAGAGAACACACATCAAAAATATACTTTGCTTATTTTGGGAAATAAACTTCTGGTCATCCTTACATACTATTTCTGAAGATCCATTTCAAATATTGTGTGAAAATAAAATGTTCAGAAGAGAATAATTGAGTAAATTTTGTTTTCAACCCTGATGAGTCATTTTAAGTACCCAGCATAGAAAATGTTAGTGTCTGACTGAAGCAGGTTCAAAATATATGAATATCCAGGCTGTCTATCAGTCTGTAATTCTTCTTGTCATTTCTTCTCAACTCACATTTAGTCTACACTTGTAAATACTCACAGTATTTCAATAAAGTAATCAACTCACTTGAGTGAAAATGAAAAAAATGTATAAACTGAAAACGTGCCTTTTAAGTATAGTTGGTATAAGTGAAATTTACTTAAATATTGGAGAGTAAAAGAAGCTAAAATGAATGTTTTTAGAAAGACCATATGTTTGTTCTACTTCTGCTGTCTATTAATAGCAATTAAAATTATTTTGAGAAGTAAAGTTAGTTTGAGAAGTTATAGTAAGAACATTATTGGTCTCATAGGAGATAATTGTAAATATTTCCACTTACAATGAAGATTATCTATTATCAGATATTTAAATTAGAGATTTTAGTTTTAAGCAATTCTTCTGAATTTTTGATCATATATATACAATTAGATACCTTGTGATTGAACGAAAATATAAGTACAAATTATTTTATTTGATGTAGACATGTGTTTGTATATTTGTGTGTGATTGTCCATGTGTATTGTTTAGTAAAGTTACATAATATGTTTATAATTTGACTGTTACATGGTACAATAGATAGTGTTGAAACTTTTGTCTATAGTATCATGTTTCGAAAGCATCACACATTTGAAATATTTAGCTAATTATACACACACACACACACAAACACACACACACACACACACACACACACACACACACACATATATATATATATATATATATATATATATATATATATATATATATATATATATGTATGTATATACATACACACAAAAACACACACTTGTATATATACATATATATGTATATATACATATATATGCACATATATATATATGTATACATATACATATGTGTATATATATATGTATACATATACATATATGTGTGTGTGTGTGTATATATATATATATATATATGTATGTGTGTATATATTTGTATATATGATGAATTTGTGTTTACATTTTGTCATAATGTCTCCTGAATCTGAGAGAGGCAAATTAAATATCAGTTTAAGAACAAAATATCAGCTTAACAGTGTGTTCCATACAGACTAGCACACCCAGGTTCACACACTCACATATATAAACACAAACACTCACCAACACACATGTACACACACACACACACACACACACACACTCACACTCACAGGGGACATACTCAACCTATCATGAAAAAATAGAAAAGTCACAAACCTGGGTTAAAGTCTGGAAGACAATTCTACAAGCAAATCATCGTAGGAAACATGCAGGAGTAGCCATTCTAATATCAGATAAAATTTACTTTTAACCTAAAGTCATCAAAAGAGATAAGGAAGGAAACTTATTACTGGTCAAGTTAAAAATCCACCAAGAAGACCACATCTCCAGGTCCTGCAAGAGGCAAGAGGGGCTTCCGGGCGGCCAGCGGGGAGAAGTTGGTGTGCTCTGGTGAATCCAGCAGGCATCAGCAGGAGCCTTCAGTTGTATGCATTGGGATCTGAACAGCCTGGGCCACAGCACTCGGTCTCCAGGAAGTCCTGGAGACCTGGTGTGCACCCATAGGCAGTCTGAGAGCTAACAGCACAGCTCGCTCCTGTGGCAAGGAGCTTAGGCTTCAGTCCTGAGGCCTCTGGCTGTAGCCCTCAGACCTCACCTCTTTAGTATCCAGGTCACCCTGGGCGGCAACACCACATTTCCAGGTCTTGCAAGAGGGAAGAGAGGCTTCAGGGCAGCCAGTGGGGAGAAGTAGGTGTACTCCGGTGAATCCAGCAGGCCCCAGCGGGAGCCTTCAGGTGTCTGCTTTGGGGTCTGAACAGCCTGGGCAACAGCACCCTTTTTCCAGGCAGTACAGGAGGTAATCTGTGCACCAGGGGCCACCTGGGAAGCGGCAGCTTGCACTGGTGAGTCCAGCACTGACAAGACCAACTCTCACCAGTGAGAACTAGATGGCAAAAGGCAAACGCAGGAACGTCACTAACAGAAATCAAGGCAATATGGCAACATCTGAACCCAATTCTCCTTTACCAGCATGTCCTGGATACCCCATCACACCAGTAAAACAAGATTCGGATTTGAAATCACTGGTCATGATGCTGGTACAGGAACACATGAAGGACATACTTAAAGAAATTCAGGAGAAAATGGATCAAATGTTAGAAGCCCTTGCAAGAGAAACAAACAAAAAAAAAAAAATTATTGAAAGAAATCCAGGAGAATACAAAAACCAATAATGAGGAAAAACATTTAAAGAAATACAGGAGAACTTTGGTCAACACGCTGAGGTCATGAAAGAGGAAACACAAAAATCTCTAAAAGAATTACAAGAAAGCACAAACAAGCAAGTGAAGAAGTTAAGCAAAACCATGCAGGATCTAAAATCAGAAGTAGAAACAATGAAGAAAACTCAAATGGAGACAAATTTGGAGATAGAAAGCCTTGGGAAGAAATCAGTGGACATAGATGCAAATATCAACAACAGAATACAAAAGATAGAAGAAAGAATCTCAGATGCTGAAGATACCATAGAAACCATGGACTGAACAGTTAAAGAAAATGCAAAATCAAAAAGCTTGTAACCCAAAATATCCAGGAAATCCAGGACACAATGAGAAGACCTAACCTAAGGATTATAGGCAAAGATGAGAGTGAAGATTTACAAATTAAAGGGCCAGAAAATATCTTCAATAAAATTATGGAAGAAAACTTCCCTAACCTAAAGAGAGAGATGCCCATGCATATACAAGAAGCCTACAGAACTCCAAACAGATTCGACCAGAAGAGAAATATTTCCCGTCACATAATAATCAAAACACCAAATGTACTAAACAAAGAAAATATTAAAGGCAGTAAGAGAAAAAGGCCAAGTAACATGTAAAGGAAGACCTATCAGAATCACAGCAGACCTGAGACTATGAAGGCTAGAAGATCCTGGGCTGATCTCATGCACACTCTAAGAGAACACAAATGCCAGCCAAAACTACTAAATCCAGCCAAACTCTCAATCACGGTAGATGGAGAAAATAAGATATTCCATGACAAAACAAAGTTTACCCAATATCTATCCACAAACCCAGCCCTACAAAGGATAATAGGAGGAAAACACCAATACAAGGAGGGAAACTTCACCCTGGAAAAAGCAAGATAGTAACCTTTCATCAAACCCAAAAGAAGTTAATCAATCAAATTTAAAAAATAACGTCAAAAATGACAGGAAGTAACAATCACTATTCCTTAATATCTCTTAACATCAATGGACTCAATGCCCCAATAAAAAGACCTAGACTAACTGACTGGATACATAAACAGTACCCTACATTTTGCTGCTTACAGGAAACACACCTCAGGGTCAAAGACAAACACTACCTTAGAGTAAAAGGCTGGAAGACAATTTTACAAGCAAATGGTCTCAGGAAACAAGCTGGAGTAGCCATTTTAATATCAGATAAAATTGACTTTCAACCCAAAGTCATCAAAAGAGACTCTGAGGGCATTTTCTTCATAGGTCATTGGTGTAGCAGTCCCATCCTACCATAGGTAGAGAAAATTCTGGCTTGTATTAGAAAATAGACAGAGCAAACTATGCAAATAAAGTTTAGACACCCTGTCCGGACTTTTTTGTGATAATCAACAAACTGAATGGTGATATAAGCCTTGCCTTTCCATCAGTTCATGACTTTTTTTTATCACAACAATAGAAAGGAAACATCTCATAACTATCATTTGCATATTTTAATAGATATGTCTTAATCTTTTTCATTAAAATCCCAAGTTTCTGTCTCTCAAAGTGGTACACAATGTGTTTTTTAAGCAAAGTAATAAGCTTTTTAGAAAAAAAAGTAGAAAGAAAATGAGTATTCTTAATGTAAATCTTCACAAAAGAAAACATGTGATATAGAATTGAAACTTTTTTTTTTAAGTAAAAGCCTAAAAACTCATATATTAAACAGGAATTTAGAGAGAGTAGGGAATGACAACTTCTATGATTGTTTAAATGTGAAATGTTCTCTGCCATGATGGTTATGGGTTTTAACATTCTGAAACTGTTACCGCCAAATAAACTTTTGTCAGAATCTATAATGTGGCAAGCTAATATACTAGCAGATGATCGTCTTGAAATGCTTGCATTGGATTATTATATGATCTGTGACAGCTGAACCCCCATTGAACAAGGCTTTGGGGGATTTATTTTAGGAAAAGTCTCCTGCTATTTATATGCTTTTCGTGTTATGATTATACATTTATAATAATCAATATGTAATAGCACACCCAATTGTAGCAGATCTCTGTAGATCCATGAAGATGTTCTGTCTTATAGGGATGCTATATAGACAAATAGATAACTTTAAATTTAATGATGATCCAAAAAGAATTCCTAAAATCACTGTGTGGTGGTGTCACTTGCCTGCCAGTAATCCCAGCAGACTTGGAGGCAGACACATGTGGATTTATGAGCTTGAGGTCAGACTGGTCTACAGGGTTTGTTCCAGGATAGTCAGGGCTCTACAGAGAAACACTGTCTCAATAAAACCAAAATCAAAAAAAGATTCCTAAAATTATATCTGGAATTATTTAAGCTCTTTTAAAATGGGACTACTCCTAAATCCTTTTCTATAGTCAAACTGCAATGAAAATATTGCCAGTCTCCCAAGTGTCAAAAGTTAATAGTAACCCGACTTTCTCCTACTCAGACCACATGTTAAGAGGTTATAAAACAATTAGTCAAATGTCCTAAAAAGGATACTAGGAGTTATTATAGGTGCTAGGACAGAAGATAAAATATAAACTGGGTTTATTTATACAAAACTTCACTTACAACTTAGTTATGGTTTTAAACTTTCTATGAACTTGTAGAAAAGACATATGATAGATGTTACTATCTAGATAATTACTACTATTGGATATACTCACAAACATTCTCTGTTGTAAACTTCTATTCCAATTTGTGATTTGATCCTTGTGTGAACTTGTGATGAACTTGTAACATGTGATCATGCATTTTGAAAGATGTTTAAGTACTGAAGTTAAAAGAGATAGGATACTACTACTACTACTACTACTACTACTACTACTACTACTACTACTACTACTATTACATTTCTCTCTCACTCTCCTGCTCTCTCTCACTTTTTACCTTTCTACAATTAGAACTTCCCCCCTCCACCTCACCTACTTAAGATCTTTCTGCTTTTCCCTTTTGATACCTTTACATTAGAAACTTTTACAACTTAGTAATAGACTAATTAACTACTTTTATAAGAGTCCTATTTTTCTCCCTGCAAAGACTTCTGACTAGCAAGCTGAAAGTTAGAGGCCAGCAGTTGCTGTTGAGATAGAACTAAGACCATACTGCTTAATCCTGTGCTGTTAGCCTACAGGTGTTAGCCACCTAAGGCTGCAGTCTTTGACCATCAGAAAGAGCAAGACAGTTTTTAGGATATTTTAGAAGTTATCATCAGCATTTTAGTACAGTTAGAATGACAGAGACCCTCAGACTTCAAAGCTATCATCACAGAATCCTACTCTCTGCATACCCAACTACCTTTACCTACAAACACTCATGTCTCCATATACTGAAATACAATCTTAATATTCTGCTATTTACTTTCTTAACATCTTTTCCCCTCTAATGTTCCCTGAAACCATTTCATGTCATATTTTATATGTGGTTATTCACTATGTTGTACTAGTGCTGGTCATGTGAATTTGGATATGAGTGTATCTACTAGAACAAAGAAAACATGCTCATTAGTTAAACAATCCTCCCAAAAAGCTTCCAAGTGCCACTTTATCCTCCTAAGAGATAGAGCATGTAGAAAACATCCACATATTTATGTACATAATTTTGGCTGGCTTTTCTTATGAATATCTAGAGATACACAATTACTATGAGTTCACAAAAGCAGTGCCCATATTCATGTCCAGAATAAGCATTTCACAGCACTGATCATTCCCTGTTCCTTATAATCCTCACTCCTGATCATCAGTGCACTTTGCTGACATGTGGAGAGTATGAATGGGGGCCTGGTATTTCATTTAGGGTTTTGCTTTCAATGTCACTTATTACCTGAACACTGGAATGCAGTTGGACTTTCCAATGACTGTTGTCCAATTCAAAAGAAGTTTTTTGACTAAGATTGCAGCCAGTCTATGTGTGTAAACATAAACATGGAAGGCGATTTTACAACATCACCATGAGCAAAATTATAATATGTTCTATCCTATGACCAATGAGCCTTTAACTACAATTTCAGTATTAAGCATTGCAGTCCCTCACGTGGTTCATGTCTCAAACCTGTAAACATACATGGTTACCTCATAATAGTTGTTCAACCATAGCAACGGTGTGATGAATTTAACAGTGTTATAGCATGCTGTTTACAGCAGTAGGTAAGACCATGGCTAACTTTTATCTCCCCAACCACCCTGAATAGCATACTCAGACACTATAAAAGTTAACCAGAAAGGAGATAGTTTTCTCGTCATTTTGAGTTGGAATTCAGTTAAAGGGTTTTTTGCTGTTATCATCTTTTTACTTTCACATCGCATGAATTTTATTCTTCATTCAATTATGTTTTAGTTGTTTCATGGGATTGAAGGCTTTGATATCATTTTCAATGATACTTTCTCCAATTAACTCTCCCTAACTACCAGTTTAGTTCACATTCCCTTGTTCCTAACTGTATAAGCCTTTTAAATTCCCAAACCTCTATATTCACATTTTTCCTAGAATTCACTATACCTATTGATGTAGACTTAAATGTATCCTTCTAAAAGCTCCTTCTTTTCTTCTACAGAGCAGAAATATAACTATGTATCTGTAAAGAATATATCATTGACATAACAAGAGATATAACGAAATATAATTATTTCAAAGTTAGAAAGAAACTGAGAAATGTGAGTGACACTAATAAGAGAAGAGTTATCAAGAGCTCATTACTAACAAAAGAAATTGGAATTTAGATTTTCAAATATAGTTTCACTTTCTGAAAATTGTAAATTTTCTGATATAGAAGTTATTCTAACACAAAGTACTGCCAATAATGTTGGATAAAAGATATTATTTCATATTTTTATGAGTTTAATTATATCAATCCATTGAAAATCATTAGGATTTACATCATGTGCTAAAATCTGAAATATCTTATGATGCCATGATTATTCATCTAGTTGTTTCCAGTTTAGGATCGAATCATGTTTGAATATTGATCATATGCAAGTAGAAAAATTGGAATCATCAATGAATTTCTGACAAAATATTGTTTTTCAACAAGATGAAGGAAATCTTAAATGTATAAAGTAAAATATTAAAAACACTGAAAACAAAGGAAAAAGATAAGATTAATATGAATATGTGTATAAATTAAATTTGAGCTGGAAATTCTACTGATGTCGGATTTGCATTCATATTATATATTTTAAATCAGACAAAACTTTGGGGTAAAGCATATATATATATATATATACATATATGCGTATATATGTGTGCATTTGTGTATGTGTGTGGTGTGTGTGTATGCATGTGTAACACATATATTGATTGTGCTTGGTCTGGAGAGTTGCGTTATTAGGAGGTGTGGCCTTGTTTGAATAGATGTGGTCTTGTAGGATGAAGTGTGTTACTGTGTAGTTGGATTTGATACATTCCTCTTAGCTTCCTGTAAGTCAGTCTTCTATCTGCCTTTTGGTAAGTACATAGAATTCTCAGCTCCTCCTGAACTATGACTTCCTGAAAGGTATCAAGTACGCAGGTTGATGAAAACGGACTGTACATCTGACTCTGTAATCCAGGCCCGTTAACTGTCCTGTATTGGTGTTTACTTTGTTAAACTGTCTCTTCATAGCTCTAAACCCCAAATGAAGACACTGTGGATGGAATTAACAAAAGATGTTAGAGAAAATGGGCAATTTTTAGACAGTGATATGCTAGAATGTTGTAGTCTGGTGGACTTTATCAGTAAATAAAAAAGGTCACTAAGGTGGAATTCATGAATAGAAAATACTAAATGATATATAATTTATTAGAAATTTGAAAAAGGAAAGAAGGATTTAGGAAAGTAAGAACATCATGGGATAAAAGATGAAGTCAATTTTTATTTCTTTTGATGAAATTTGCATTTTTCTTTTTTTTATTCGATTTTTTTTTTATTTACATTTCAAATGATTTCTTCTTTTCTGGCCACCAACTCACTGAAAGTCCCATGAGCCCCTTACTTTTCCCCTGTTCTCTCACCTACCCCTTCCTACTTTCCTGTTCTGGTTTTGCCCTATACTGCTACACTGAGTCTTTTCAGAACAAGGGACTTCTCCTCTGTTCTTCTTTACCACATTTGATGTGTGGGTTATTTTTTTAGTATTAAAGTTTTCTAGACTAACATCCACTTATTGATGAGTGCATACAATGTTTGATGTTTTGGGACTGGATTACCTCACTTAATATGATGTTCTCCAACTCCATCCATTCGCATAAGAATTTCATGAATTCACTGTTTCTAATGGCTGAATATTACTTGATTGGGTAAATATATCACAATTTTTTGCATCCATTCTTCTGTTGAGGGATACCTGGGTTCTTTCCAGTTTCTGTCTATTATAAATAGGTCTGCTATGAACTTAGTGTAGCATGTATCCTTATTATATGCTGAGGAATCCTCTGGGTATACGCCCATGAGTACTAAAGCAGGATCTTCTGGAAGTAAGGTGTCCAGTTTTCTGAGGAACCGCCAGACTGATTTCCAGAGTGGTTGTACCAATGTGCAACCTCACCAGCAGTGGAGGAGTGTTCCTCTAGCTCCACATCCTCCCCCAAAACCTACTGCTCCTTGAATTTTTAAATTTAGCTATTCTGACTGGTGTAAGATGTTTGCATTTCCCTAATGACTAATGAAGTTGAACATTTTTTTTTATATTTTTATTTTCTATATTCTTTGTTTACATTCCAAATGATTTCCCCTTTCCCGGATCCCCCCTCCCCATATGTCCCATAAACCTTGTTCTCTCCACCCATTCTCCAATCACCTCGCTTTTCTCTTTCCTTATATTCCCCTCGAATGCTAGATCAATCCTTTCCAGGATCAGGATCATCTCAATACTTCTTCATGGGAGTCATTTGTTATGCGATTTGTGTCTTGGGTATTCAGCACTTCTAGGCTAATCAATATCCACGTATCAGAGATTGCATTCTGTGTGTATTTTTTGTGATTGGATTACCTCACTTAGGATGATATTTTCCAGATCAAACCAATTGCCTAAAAATTTTGTGAATTCATTGTTTCTAATTGCTGAGTAGTATTCCATTGTGTAAATTAACCACATTTTCTCTATCCATTCCTCCTTTGAGGGGCATCTGGGTTCTTTCCAGCTTCTGGCTATTATAAAAGAGGCTGCTATGAATATAATGGAGCATATGTCTTTATTGCGTGCCGCGGAATCCTTTGGGTATATGCCCAGGAGAGGTATAGCAAGGTCCTCCGGAAGTGTCATGTTCAGTTTTCTGAGGAACCGCCAGACTGATTTCCAATGTGGTTGTACCATCTTACAGCCCCACCAGCAGTGGAGGATTGTTCCTCTTTCTCCACATCCTCGCCAACACCTGCTGTCTCCTGGGTTTTTGACCTTAGCCATTCTGACTGGTGTAAGGTAAAATCTCAGGATTCTATTGATTTGCAATTTCCTCATGCCTAATGATGTTGAGCACTTCTTAAGGTGCCTCTCAGCCATTCAATTTCTTTAGGTGAAAATTCTTTATTTAGATCTGTACCCCATTTTTAAATAGGGATATTTGATTCCCTTGGGTCTAACTTCTTGAGTTCTTTGTATATATTGGATATTAGCTCTCTCTTGGATTTAGGGTTGGTGAAGATATTTTACCAATTTGTTGGTTGCCAATTTGTTCTTTTGATCATGTCCTTTGCCTTATTGAAACTTTGTAATTTTATGAACTCCCATTTGTCAATTCTTGATCTTAGAGCATCAATGAACTCCATGTAAAACCAGACACACTGAAACTAATAGAAAAGAAAATGGGGAAGACCCTAGAGGACAAGGGCCTGGGGAAAAAGTTCCTGAACAGGTCAACAATAAATTAAAATTTATTTTTAAAAGCAATATGAACTCCATTTCATGGTATGCAATATTGAAAGTAAATGGACATGTTTGGAAAGGGATTATGTTCTATCTGAATGAACATTAAAATATTGAAAACTTTTAATAATTCATGTCATATTTAGTAAGAAAAAATATAAATTTCCTGAAAATCAGAAAGCTCATAGGTTTTAGGCTGAACCTGACAAGTTTACAAGAAAAGTGTGTAAACACAATTAGACAGTCTAGAAAATGTTCCTCTCTCATGTCCAGGGTATGTATTTTTTAAGGTTTATAGAAAGCATTCTCTTAGAAGATCAAATCATATCTCCTATTACATGATAACTGTATTTCTTTATGGAATTAATAATGAATATTTCCACTAAGTATATTCAAATGAAGCCACTGCCAAGTTACTAGTTAGCTCAGAAGATTTGGAGGAATCTAGATAGATCAATTCCTGATTTGATAAACTTTCATAAGAATCAAATTAGTTCTTATGTGCTTACCTTTACATTGGAGCCTGGAATCAAGAATCAATCAATGGATGACTCTAGTCACTGAATACCAATCTGAAGATTGCAGTTGGTAATCCAACCACTGAGGTCTTATGTTTCTTTAGTAGTGAGGGTGATAGGCCATTGTGATATCAATATTCAAAGGCTCATGTCATAACTGACAGTGTCCAGTGCTTCAAAGTCCTTCAATCTTATGCATTTAAAAATGTATTCTTTTTACAATTTTTGAAGAATAAGTATTTTTATTAATAAAATTTTCACAAATATATCTGATATGATATATAATAGGTACATAGTTAAAAGGATTGGAGGAAAGAAAAACACAAACTCAAATAAACACACACACACTCACATATATGAAGATGGATACATAGAGAGAGAGAGAGATAGATAGATAGATAGATAGATAGATAGATAGACAGATAGACAGATAGATAGATAGACATTTGAAAGATATCAGGAATAATATCTGCTCAAGAAAATGAAGAATATTTTTAAACTGAGTATAATGCATGTTCATTCCCACATAGTCTCAATACCTAAAACTTTTTTTTGCCCTATCAAAGGTATATGTAAAAATGCAACATCATTAACACTGTTAATCTTAGATATCAACATGTAAATATCATAGAAGATATCACATATCATATAGTGATTTACTACGTAAACTAAGAAAGATTCACCAACAGGGTGTCAGACTGCATTGAAGATTTAGTTATATTTTTTCCATAACAATATTTGCACATTTCAGAATCACAGTTAAATATAAAAACATTCTGTAAATTAATCCATTCTACCATCTACAACTTCATTATAAAAACCATTAAGTAGATACAAAATATTATTCTATTTGATTTTATTTCTATTATTTAAAGTTTGAGGTTTAAAAATTAATGATTTTTTTCTTCCTTATATTTTTCAGATAAAACATAACATTTATTTCCTTTCTGCAGGAGTCAAACTTGGTGTCTTGCAGAAATATGTTTATCTTGTTCTCATATTCTGGGGACCCCAGACCCATTTCTAATATACATGACCCATACCAGTGCTAATTCAGGAAGCTGAATACAATTCAGAGCCAGCTTGTTTCCGAATCCCACAAATTTCCAGACAGACAGACACACATATACAGAAAGAGACACACACAGAAACACACACAAACTTAGGAAGAGAGAGAGACATAGAGAGACAGAAAGACAGAGAGAGACAAGGAGTCAAAGAGAGAAGTCAGGAAGCACAAAAATGGTGGAAGCTAAAAGAGTGTAGACAATTTGTAAAACTGGGCTTTGTGGTGATAAGCTAGTATCAGGAAATGCAGAAGGAAGAGATGATGGCTAAATGTCCGGGGAAGGGGGTCATGTGAATGTCAGATAAAGACAGACTGGAGAAGTTGCAGGAGGAACCAGAGTTAGCTTGGAACATATCCTGACTATGTGTACTTTGCAAGACTTCCAGGTGGATTCCATCTGCACAGGGATCAAAACCTGCAGAAACACACTGTAAAGGCTACAGAACTGCACAAGAAGTGCTTGTTGTCTGAGACCCCTCAATCAGAAGAGTCTATTATAAAGATAATTGTCAGTAAGGCTGCCTAAGCTATAATGAAGTAAGTCATGATGGAGTCAATATGATTATCCTGATGGGGATCCTGGAGATGGCTGTGTTTGGTACTGCTTCTAGATCATCTGATAAATATTATGGTCCATATTCATATCCACAATCATAGTAAGGTACTTATACATAGCTGGCACTGGAGATCAGATTGATGTCTAGATCCTACATGTCACAGTAAATTCAGTTGAGGATCCTGATGCATACTTATAGCACCCAATTTTGAACGTGCAATATGTTTTGATATCTGTGATCCTACCAGTAAGAAGAAGCTGTGTTAATGTTAGTACTACATACCGTGAACAGAAATCATGACAGAATTGATTATTACTAATCTTATTGAGATTATAGAGATGGCCATGATTGGTGTTGCCTCTTGAGAATCTAATGAATTTTATGGTACATCCTCACACTCACAATCATATTAAAGTAGGTATTCTTAGTTGGCACTTAAGATAAGATTGATATCTGAAACCCTACCTGCAAAAATTAATTCAGTTTATGCTCCTGATACATGTCGGTAGCACAACATATCGACCATATAATGTATTTTGGTGCTTGGAGCCCCAAGAATGTCAATGTTTCCAGCTGCCAGTAAAATTATTACTGATGTCAGTATTCCATGCTTCTGAACCATTTAAGAGAAACCTCCTTCAATTCTCAAGGAAGGGAAGGTATTTCTGTACATGTTCATACCTGTCCTCTGAAACTACCTTGATTTTCCTGAAACTACCTGCCAACGTCCACCATGATAAATTCGAGATCCCTTTTGCTAAAGGGAAGCAGGTTGCAACTGATTCAGATTACCACTTTTGAGAACATTGAAGATATCCTTGATCCCATCTGCCAGGAAAATTAATTGAGAGTACTAACCCATGATGCCACTGGTAACTATTATGAAACCCATTGTCTGTGGGTCATTCAAAAGTTCCATTTTATTTGGAATTCTTCAGCCAGAAGTGTCTATTGTGACATTCCTCGTCAGTGCTGCGGCTGAAGTGCGTAATGTGGTAAGTGTTGTGTGCTGTTACTGGAACCATTTTATGAATATGATACTACCTAAAACCTGAAAGTTTGTTTGTGTTTGTACTGCATGTGGTGAAGAACAATCATAATTTAGTCATGGTTCCTGTTGCTGTTGGAGACCATGATGATGACAATGATCTTTCTGCTGCATGAGAATCCATAAAATTCAAAGATCTATAGTGCACTCTAAATCAATTTGTGTTAAACGTTCTGAGTTGGCCCTAGAGATCTGATTGATGTCTGAGAACTTACCTGCAATAAGAAGCTATGTAAATATCTGTGATGCATGCACACAGGTATCAATGTTTACCATGTAATTTATAAGATCCTTCTGCCACCAGAAGAGGTAATGATGTCCTGACACGGCAGAAGTAGTTTTTGAACATAAAATCTTTTTCCATCTGATTCTATCTTGATGTCACTGATATAAACTTGTGGCAAAAGACACCATGGTATTGCTAAAGATCTATGTGACCATTGGCAACCTTGTAGTCAATTATGTGTGCTGTCATTAAGAACCATGTTATTATTTCTAAAATATTAAATAGCTAAAGTACCTGCAGGGACTATGACAATGGCAATCATTCCCACTGCCTGTAGTAGTCATCTTGAAAACCATTGTCCATGAAGTCAAACGTGAAAGTCAAGGTCATTACTTCTCCCCCATGCCATACAGAATTCTATGTTCTATGATATAGTGAAGCAACCTGAATAATGACAGCAGACACCATTTTATTTCCATTATTCTTTAGGTCTCTCACTGCCATGTGTCAGTGATCCCTGCTGTCTCTTTGTGATCACAGTAATATGAGAGTGACCACAATAATAACAGTTGGTAGTAATATTAATAGTCAAAAGTCCTGCCTAATATCTTAATTAGGTAAATGCTGTGTGCATCTACTGAGTGTACCATTAATGCTGCTGATCCTACCTGCAAATTGATAATATGTTGATGTCACTGCTATATGAAGTAGCCAACAATCATGATGGAGTCTATAGTTTCACATGCTGATGGAGACCTTCATGATGGCTGTGATTTGTGCTGCTGCCTTTGGAATGCTGAATTCTAAGATCTGGACTGATATATGATATTATATTTAGGTAAGTGTAATGAGCTGGGATTGAAGATCAGAATGATGTCTGAGATAATAACTTCCACAGCTCTGATGACAGCTCTGATGGTTTTGTGTATCTCCTGCTGTGGACCATGAGTTCATTGATAGATATATCATGAGGAAAGCCAGCATTGCATTTTTACATTTTTAGATTTTGTAGGCAGCAATGCTGTCAGTAATCAGTGTACCATCTCCATGTAGCACAAGAAGCCATCTATTCACCCAGTGACACAGAGGAGACATCCAACACCAGTGAGAACTGTTCTGAAGCTCATAGTAGCCCATGAGGAACACTCAGGGAGGAGCCTTCAAATTTGTCTCCGGCTTTGGACTATGTTCTGCCATGCACGAAGGTAGTTAAGCACTGAGGAGTTATAGCAGTATAGTAGGACAACTTCTGCTGCTCAGAGAAAGAGCCAGGCACCCTGAGGATACAAGAGCCTAGAAACAGCCTGGGACTGTATTCTTCCAATTACTGCCTGTACCCAGATTTGAACTGAGCTTCATTTTTACATACCGAAATATAACTACAAGAGAGAGGTTTTCGCAGAATTACTTACACAGCAGTGTACACAGAGAGAATGGGCCTCCCAGGAGCACAGAGAAGCCACAGTCAGACACAGCAAAACCAGCTTACAATAGAGATAACCAGATAGCAAGAGGCAAAGTCAAGAACATCACCAACAGAAACGAAAGCAACATAGCTGCATCAGAACCAAGTTCTCTAACAAAAGGAAGTTCTAGCTACCCCATCACTGCAGAAAAGCAAGACCTGGTTTTAACATCACACCTCATGAAGCTGCTAGAAGATTTCAAGGAAGACATAAATAACACCCTTAAAGAAATTCAGGAGAACAAAAGTCAAAAGGTAGAAACCCTTCTAAATGAAACACAAAAATCACTTAAAGACATACAGGAGAATATATGTCAACAGATATAAGCCCATAAAGAGAAATCACCAAAATTCTTGAAAAAATAAAGGAGAACATGTGTCAACAGGCCTAAGTCCTGAAAGAATAAAGCACAAAAATCCATTAAAGAATTAACAGGAAAACATAAACAAACAAGTGAAAAAATGAGAAAACCATCCAGGATCTAAAAACAGAAATAAATGCAGCTATGAATAACGAAAGGAGACATAATTGGAAATAGAAAACAATTTTGGAGAAAAAAAATAGGAATCATAAGTGCAAACATCAACAATATATTACAAGCGATAGAAGAAAGATTTCAGGTGCTGAAGATACCCTAGAAAGCATTGACTCTACAGTCAACAAAAATGCAAAATGCAACAAGTGTGAACCCTAATCAGACAGGAAGTCCACGACGTGATAAGAAGGCCAAAACTATGGATTAAAAGTATAGAAGATAGTGAAGATTTACAACGTAAGGACCAGTAAAATCTGTCAACAAAATTATAGAAGAAAACTAACTTAACCTAAAGAGAGAGATACCCTTGGACATACGAGAATCCTACAGAACTCCAAATAGACTGACTCAGAACAAAAATCCTCCGGTCACATACTAATTATAATACCAAATATGCTAAGCAAGGAAAGAATACTAAAGCAATAAGTGAAAATGGTCAAATAACATATAAAGGTAGACCTCTAAGAAATACACTGGACTTCTCACCAGAGACTATAAAATCCAGTAGAAGCTGAGCAGATGTCAGGCAGAACCTAAGGGAACACAAATGCCAGTCCAAAGTATTATATCCAGCAAAAATCTCAATTTCTTTAGATGGAGAAACCAAGGTATTTTATTAAAAAAAAAAAAAAAAAACTAACTAACTTTTCCACAAATCTAGCTCTTCCAGGAATAATGATTTGAAAAACAAGAACAAATGAATTGAAAACATACAATGGAATAAACGAGTAATAATCTTTAAACAAACCAAAAAACATAACCACACCAATATAAAAAATACATAAAAATTTCAGGAAGCAACATTCATTGTTTCTTTATATTTGTTAACATGAAAGGATTCCATTCCCCCCAAAAAGACACAGAATTACAGACAAGATATATAAAGACGACTCGCCAATTTTCTGCATAAAGGTAATAAATTGCAGTGTCAAAGCTGAATACCACCTCACAGAAAAAGGCAGGAAAACAGATTTCAAAGCAAATGGTACAAGGAAAGAAGCTTGAATAGCAAATCTAATAGTGGATAAAATTGTCTTTCATCCAAAAGTTATCAAATAAGACAAAGAAGGACACATTATACTCAACAAATGAAAAATCAACCAGGATGACCTCTCAATTCTGAACATCTATGCTCCAAATAAAATGGAATTCTCATTTATAAAAGAAACTTTAAAGCCTACATCACAGCCCACTTAATAATTGTAGGTGACTTCAAGACCCAAATCTCTTCAATGGACAAATCAGTCTAACAAAATATAAATAGATATAGTAAAACTAAAAGAATGTTTTGAACAAATGGATTAAATATATATCTATAGAACATTCCATCCTAAATCAAAAGAACATAGCTTCTTCTAAGCACTTCACAGTATCTTCCCAAAATTTAAACCTATAATTGGTCAGAAAACAGACCTCAGCAGATATATCAAGATCAATCTAATCACATAAATCCTATCAGATCACTATGGAGTAAGGGTGGTCTTCAACAGCAACAAAAAGAACAGAAAGTCCCATATATAAGGAAGATGAACACTGATACCCAGGTCAAGGAATAAATAAATAAATCGTTTTTTTGTTTTGTTTTGTTTTTTTTTTTTATAATTTAAAGAAAATGAAGGGACAACATTGCCAAATATATGGATCACAATGAAAATGGTGCGAAGAGGAAAACTCTTAGCACTGAATGCCTCCAAAACTAAGCTTGAGAGAGTTTGCACTAGCAGCTTAACAGCACACCTTAAAGACTTAGAAGAGAAAGACGCTAATACACTCAAGAGAAGCAGAAGACTAGAAGTCATCAAACTCAGGGATGAAATCAACCAAGTTGAATCAAAAATAACTATACAAAAATCAACAAAACCGGGAAACTGTTACTTAGAGAAATCAACAAGATAGATAAACTTCTAGCCAGACTAACCAGAAGGCTCAGAGACATTATTCAAATTAACACAATCAGCAATGAAAAGGGAGAAATAACAACAGAAACAGAGAAAATTCAAAAAATTGTCAGATTCTGCAACAAAAGCCTATACTGAACAGTACTGGAAAATCTGAATGAAATGAATATGTTCATAGACAGTTACCTATTACCAAAATTTAATCAGGATTAGATATACAGTCTGAATGGTCCAATAACCCCTAATGAACTAGAAGTGGCCCTTGACAGTCCCCCAACCAAAAAAAAAGAAAAAAGAAAAAGAAAAGAAAAAAAAAGAAAGAAAGAAAATGAAAAAAATAAAAAGAAAGAAAAAAAAAAAAGAAAATCCCAGGACTAGATGGTTTTAGTTGAGAACTCGATCAGAACTTCAAAGGGGACTAAATACCAATACTCTTTAAAGTATTCCTCAAAGTAGAAATAGAAGGAACACTATCCAATTCATTCTATGAAGCCAAAATTATACTGATACAAAAACCACACAATGATCTAACAAAGAAAAAAGAACTTTAGAATAACTTCCCTTATGAATGTTAGTTCATAAATACTCAATAAAATTCTTTTCAACTGAATCCAAGAACACATCAAAATGATCATTCAAAATGCACAAGTAGATCTCATCCCAGGGATGCAGGAGTTGCTCAATATATGGAAAGCTATCAAAATAATCCACTACATAAAGAAACTCAAAGAAAAAAAATCACACGATCATTTTATTTGATACTGAAAAAGCATTTGAAGAAAGTCAGCATCCTTTCATGTTAACGTTTTGGAAAGAACAGGAATTCAAGGCCCATATCTAAACATACTACAGGCAATATACAGCAAACCAGAAGCCAGCATCAAACTAAATGGAGAAAAACTTGAAACAATCACACCAAAATAGGGATTAGACAAGGCTGCCCTTTATCTCCATATTTATATAATTTAGTACTTAATATTCTATGTAGAGCAATTAGACAACAAAAGGGGGTCAAAGGGATACAAATTGTAAAGGAAGAAGACAAATTACCACAATTTGCAGATGATATAATAGTATATTTAAGAGACACAAGAAACTCCACAAGAGAACACCTACAGCTGAGAAACAACTTCATCAATGTGACTGGATATTCAATTACCTCAAGCAAATCACATTCCTTTTTTCATCATTCCATTTATATGCAGTTCTTCCTTTGAGAAATTCATACACACGCACAGACGGAAACACACACAGACACACAGACACACACACACATATAATTTTTTCTAATTTTTTTGCTGTTCTCTCTTCACCCTTCCATTTATTCTTTTTTTTTTTAAATCTTTGAGGACCTTTTCCCTTTGTTTACTTTAGCCTTTACTGGAAGAAATTTCAATCAAGTTAGGTCAGATTATATAGGACAGTGTATATGGGCATACACACACACACACACACACACAGGAATCATTTTTTTGTTGTTTTGTTTTTTTTTTTTCTTTTTTTATTCGATATATTTTTTATTTACATTTCAAATGATTTCCCCTTTTCTAGGCCCCCACTCCCTGAAAGTCCCGTAAGCCCCATTCTCTCCCCCTGTCCTCCCACCCAACCCTTCCCTATTCCCTCTTCTGGTTTTGCCGAATACTGCTTCACTGAGTCTTTCCAGAACCAGGGACCACTCCTCCTTTCTTCTTGTATCTCATTTGATGTGTGGATGATGTTTTGGGTATTCCAGGTTTCTAGGTTAATATCCACTTATTGTAAGTGCATACCATGATTCACCTTTTGAGTCTGGGTTACCTCACTTAGTATGATGTTCTCTATCTCCATCCATTTGCCTAAGAATTTCATGAATTCATTGTTTCTAATGGCTGAATAGTACTCCATGGTGTAGATATACCACATTTTTTGCATCCACTCTTCTGGCCAGGGATACCTGGGTTCTTTGCAGCATCTGGCAATTATAAATAGGGCTGCTATGAACATAGTAGAGCATGTATCCTTATTACATGGTGGGAAATCCTCTGCGTATATGCCCAGGAGTGGTATAGCAGGATCTTCTGGAAGTAAGGTACCCAGTTTTCTGAGGAACCGCCAGACTGATTTCCAGACTGGTTGTACCAATTTGCAACCCCACCAGCAGATGAGGAGTGTTCCTCTTTCTCCACATCCTCGCCAACACCTGCTGTCTCCTGAATTTTTAATCTTAGCCATTCTGACTGGTGAAAGGTGAAATCTCAGGGTTGTTTTGATTTGCATTTCCCTAATGACTAATGAAGTTGAACATTTTTTAAGATGCTTCTCCACCATCTGAAATTCTTCAGGTGAGAATTCTTTGTTTAACTCTGTACCCAATTTTTTAATAGGGTTGATTGGTTTTCTGGAGTCTTAACTTCTTGAGTTCTTTATATATATTGAATAATAGCCCTATATGGGATGTAGGGTTGGTGAAGATATTTTCCCAATTTGTTGGATGACAATTTGTTCTTTTTATGGTGCCTTTTTCTTTACTGAAATTTTATAATTTTATGATGTCTCATTTGTCAATTATTGAATTTAGAGTATACACTATTCGTGATCTGTTCAGAAAGTTTCCCCCTATACCGATGTCCTCAAGGGTCTCCTCCAGTTTCTTTTCTATTAGCTTCAGAGTGTCTGGCTTTATGTGGAGGTCCTTGATCCATTTGGATTTGAGCTTCGTACAAGGAGACAAGGATGGATCAATTCGCATTCTTCTGCATGCTGACCTCCAGTTGAACCAGCACCATTTGTTGAAAAGGCTATCTTTTTTCCATTGGATGTTTTCATCCCCTTTGTCGAGGATCAAGTGGCCATAGGTGTGTGGGTTCATTTCTGGATCTTCAATCCTGTTCCATTGATCTGCCTGCCTGTCACTGTACCAATACCATGCAGTTTTTAACACTAATGCTCTGAAGTATTGCTTGAGGTCAGGGATATTGATTCCCCCAGAATTTCTTTTGTTATTGATAATTGATTTAGCTTATCTGGGTTTTTTTATTTTTATTTTTGTTATTCTAGATATTTTTGAGAATTACTCTTTCTAACTCTATAAAGAATTGAATTGGGATTTTGAAGGGTATTGTATTCAATCTGTATGTTGCTTTTGTTAAAATGGGCATTTTAACTATATTAATCCTGCTGATCCATGAGCATGGGAGGTTTTTCCATTTTTTGAGGTCTTCTTCAATTTCCTTATTCAGAGTCTTGAAGTTCTTGTCATAGAGATCTTTCACATGTTTGGTAAGAGTCAACCAAAGGTACTTTATATAGTTGGTTGTTATTGTGAAGGATGTCATTTCCCTAATTTCTTTCTCAGCCTGCATATCCTTTGAGTATAGCAAGGCTGCTGATTTGCTTGAGTTGATTTTATAAACTGCCTCTTTGCCGAAGTTATTTACCAGCTGTAGGAGTTCTCTCGTGGAGTTTTTGGGTCACTTAGGTAGATTATCATATCTTCTGCAAATAATGATAGTTTGACTTCTTCCTCTCCAATTTGTATCCCTTTGACCTCCTTATGGTTTCTAATTGCCTGAGCTAGTAACTCAAGTACAATAATGAAAATATAAGGAGAAAAAGAGCAGCCCTTTCACAGGGAGTGTCTACTCCCTGATTTTAGTGGTATTGCTTCAAGATTCTATACATTTAGTTTGATGGGGTCTACCGGTTGGCTGTATATTGCTTTTACTATGTTAAGGTATGGGCCTTGATTTCCTGTTCTTTCCAAGGCTTTAAGCGTGAAAGGATGCTGAATATTGTCAAATGATTTTTTTCTGCATGCAATGAAATGACCATGTGGTTTTTTTAATTGAGCTTGTTTATGTAGTGGATGGCATTGATGGATTTCCATATATTTAATCATCCCTGCATCCCTGGAATAAAGCCTAATTGATCATGGTGGATGATCATTTTTATGTATTCTTGGATTCGGTTGGCAAGAATTTTATTGAATACTTTTGCATCGATGTTCATAAGGGAAATTGGTCTGAAGTTTTCTTTCTTTGGTGTATCTTTGTGTGGTTTTTGTATCAACGTAATTGTGGTTTTGTAGAAGGCTTCTGTTTCTATTTTGTGGAATAGTTTAAAGAGTATTGGTGTTTGATCTTCTTTGAAGGTCTGAAGGAATTCTGCACTGAAACCATCTGGTCCTGTGCTTTTTTTTTGGTTGGAAAGCTTTCTATGACCCTTTCCATTTCTTTAGGGGTTATGGAACTGTTTAGATGATCTATTTGGTCCTGATTCAATTTTGGTATTTGGTATCTGTCTAGGAAATTGTGCATTTCCTCCAGATTCTCCAGTTGTGTTGAGTATAGTCTTTTGAAGTAGGATATGATGATGTTTTGGATTTCCTCAGTTTCTGTTGTTATATCCCCATTTTCATTTCTAATTTTGTTAATTTGGATACTTTCTCTGTGCCCTTTCATCAGTTTGGCTAAGGGTTGATCTATCTTGTTGCTTTTCTCAAAGAATCTGCTCCTGGATTCGTTTATTCTTTGTATGGTTCTCTTTGTTTCAATTTAATTGGTTTCTGCCCTGAATTTGATGATTTCCTGTCTTCTATTCCTCCTGGGTGAATTGTCTTCTTTTTGATCCAGTGCTTTCAAGTTGTCCTTAAGGTGCTATTGTACCCTCTATCAGTTTGATTTTTGGAGGAACTCAGGACTATGAGTTTTCCTCTTAGTACTGTTTTCATTGTGTCCCAAAGATTTGGTTATAGTATGCCTTCATTTTCATTAAATTCTAAAATGTCTCTGATTTCATTCTTTATTTCTTTGTTGGCCAAGTTGTCAATGAGTAGAGCATTGCTCAGCCTCCATGTGTATGTGGGCTTTCTGTTGTTTTTGTTGCTAATGAAAACCATGCTTTCTCCATAGTGATCTTATAGGTGAAGTCAACTTTCAGGTGCAAACAATAGTGTGGTGGTTTGAAGATGCATAATTATCAGGACTTATCAAAACTTTGAAAAAGTAGGGTAAGGAGATGAAATATGTCATGGTGAATCACAGTAAAGGTTAGGCTTTGAGATTTCTTGAAATTCTCAAGTCTAGGCAGGGTGATACTGATGATATTTCCAGTGGCCTGAGGGAAGGTGTCTCCTGTCTGCACATGGGTCATGATGTAGGACACTTGGCTCTTCTAGCATCACGTCTTCCTGCACAGTGATATACACTTCCTCACAAGGTGGTAACAGAAGGAATCAAATAGATAAGAGAAGGGGTAAGATCCCACATGGATAAGCTTGGTATTTATGTTTTAGCAGTGAATTCTGAGTAATATCATGTTAGACATTATTATTACTGGGTTACTTTTTTCATGTGAACATAAAGAGACATAATTGTGTGTCAAATTAACAAGCTATGGATTGGGATGGTTACTCTCAGTGTTTATCTTCATTACACCTAAATTAACTACAATCTAGAAATGGTAGGCACACCTATGATCCAGGTCTTGAGGATGAAAAACAAAGTATTTTGTTATAAAATCAAGAATTGTGAGGACACAGGTTTAGATCCATCCCTAGAAGCATATTAGCTATGAAAAGCTTGGGGACAGGTAAGGTGCATATCCATAATCACAGGAGAGAGTTGAATGCAGATTTCGGAGGTCCAGTCCATTCTGTTATAGAATAATTTCCAGGTATACAAAAGCTTGGGTCCAATCATAGTGATATAAGACATTCATCTCATTACTCAGATGTGAGAGCCATACAGATCTGAGTTCAAGATCTATCAAGTTCAAGAATTACAGAGCTAATTCCGTGATATCCAACCTTAGAACATGAAATCACTAAAAACAGAAACCTTGTGTAAATGTAATTGATCGTGGGAGAAAATTTACAGATCCAGCATCCAGAAGAATTTGTTAAATGTTAGAATGTACCTATGGGTTTATAATGAAGAATTGAACCTGGTACTGGTACAACATATGCTACTTAGCAAGATTTCAGATAATGATTCAAAACATCACTGAGGAGAAATTTTCTGGGAAGTGTAACCAGAAATCAAAAAGAAACTGAATTCCAGAGAAAGACCTCTTGCTGGCTACCAGGTAATATGTAAGAACCTTTCAAGTGGTAATGAATTTGAATGAATAAAGGGATAATGAATAGACATTGAATCTTGCCAGTGTGGGAGACCAGTAAATATCAGTGAAGAAAGCACAGCCTCATGGGCAATTGAAGATTCAAGACTGAAGGGTTTTTTTGAATTGTAGCTGATGCTTGGGACCTTGATGATAGCTTTCCAGAGACTCTTGGTAGAAATGCTGCCTAGTTACAGTAGAAGATGCCACTGTATTTGAAATGCGAGTTCCCTGGGATGACCACCAAGAAGAGCAGAAACCATGGAGTGAAGTTATCCAGAGCCTAGTGTGATAGAGAAAGAATAGTTGGAGGAGTGGCTCAAGCCCTTTGTAAGAACCCAAAGAATCATGCCTGAACCAAATTAGATACCTGCTATGTAAAGATGCAATGTTGAAATGAGAACAGCCCTAGTGAAAGAGGTAGATAATAGTTTAGAAAGCTGAAAGAATGCAGGAAATCAGAAATGTAGATATAGACTTTGGTGTTTGCTCTGCAAGTTTTTGGAATTGATTTTGTCTAGACTTTCCTCAATGTTAAGTTTTTGGAGTATATGACCTACTATTTCACTTACATTTTATAAGGGATTGCAGTTCTAAGAATGCATGAATCTTAAAAGAGACTTTAACTTTAAAACACTGCTGAAGCTGTGCTAGAATATGTGGAGTTGTATTTACTCTATTTTTTGTATGGGTATGCATAGGTATAGCCCCAATGCACTCATGTGTTTGAATAATCTAATGGGTTCCTGAGAGTGGAATGTGATTGATTTAAAAAGCTTACCCTAATGGAAAGTGTGGAATAATCAGATGTTTTCATATTGGGGAAGATGTAGCTTTCTTACAGGAAGTATGCAACTGCATGTCACAATGTAGTTAGGTCTTGTATGTTTCTTGAAATTCTCAAGTCTGGGCAATGGGTTCTAGAGAGTCCTCCTGGATGGCTTTGGGAGAGTCTTTTGCCTGCCAGTGGGTCATAATGTAGGACACTTGGTTTCTTTATTAATGACTCTTTCTGCATAATACTGTACTTCATGCCATGATGAAAAAAGAAGGAATCTCTAAAACTGTAACCCAGCCTTGATTGAATGTCTTCCTGTGTAAGAATTGTCTTAGGGATAGAGATTATATGGCAATGAAACCTTTATTAAACAGATATGGGGGCCAAGGACTTGTATATTATTGGCATAGTTGTGAGCATCATTTTTAAGAATGCAGATTTTGTCACTATGGAAAGCTGTGGGATGGATTAAGTGGGGCTCAATTGGACAAAATAGTACAGCATGGAAGACAGTGGTGCTGAGAGTGATTTCAACTGTTGAGACCTGGTTCAATGGATTTCAGAGGAATAGAAATTTAGTATGCGTCTTAAAAACAATTTTCATGTTATTTTTTTGTAGTTCTTTTTGCCCTTTTCTGAAGATTCTGCTTGAGCATAAGGTAAAGTGATTTAGGATAGTTACTATAAGAAAGAAATTCACTAAGCCAATTCATTTCAACTTTCTCCAGTCGTTCAGTCTTACAGGGAAGGTTTTATTCATCAAGTGCACCAAACTGAGGAGGAAAAATACAAAATGTATGGTTCAGACATAAGTGGAGAACCAGAAAATGGAATGGAGCTAAATGCTCTGTAGATGAATATTAAATATGGTTAAGGTAGTGTTAATATTGGGTAAGATGCCACCTAGCTTACTGTTTATGGTTTTGCAGTGAACCAAGAGAAAGTTTCATCATTATAGGCATTACTATCAACTGGTTATTATTCCCATTTGGACACAAGGTAATATGATTGTGTTTCAAATTAAATAGTGATGGATTGTGATGACTATTCTCAGTTGTCAATTCTGTCAGAAGAAGACTGCATCTAGAAATGGAGGCCATAACTGTGATTCAAACCTTTTTTTAAAATATTTTTTTCTATATTCTTTGTTTACATTCCAAATGATTTCCCCTTTCCCGGATCCCCCCTTCCCATTTGTCCCATAAACCTTCTTCTCTCCATCCATTCCCCAATCAATTCCCTCCTGTTTTTCTCTCTCCTTATATTCCCCTCCAATGCTAGATCAATCCTTTCCGGGATCAGGACCTTCTCCATACTTCTTCATGCAAGTCATTTGTTATGGTATTTGTGCCTTGAACATTCAGGTCTTCTGGGCTAATTATTATCCTCTTGTCAGAGATTGCATTCCATGTATATTCTTTTGTGACTGGGTTATCACACTTAGGATGGTATTTTCCAGATCAAACCATATGCCTAAAAATTTTGTGAATTCCTTTTTTCTAATTGCTGAGTAGTATTCCATTGTGTATATTTACTACATTTTCTGTATCCATTCCTCCTTTGGGGGCATGTGGATTCTTTCCAGCTTCTGGCTATTATAAATAAGGCTGCTATGAACATAATGGAGCATGTGTCTTTATTGCATGCCTGGGAATCCTTTGGGTATATGCCCAAGAGAGGTATAGAAGGGTCCTCCGGAAGTGTCATGTCCAGTTTTTTGAGGAACCACCAGTCTGATTTCAAAAGTGGTTGTACCATCTTACAGCCCCAGCAGCAGTTGAGGAGTGGTCCTCTTTCTCCACATCTTTGCCAGCACCTGCTGTCTCCTGAGTTGTTGACCTTAGCCATTGTGACTGGTGTAAGGTGAAATCTCAGGGTTGTTTTGATTTGCATTTCCCTAATGACTAATGATGTTGAGCACTTATTAAGGTGCCTCTCGGCCTTCTGAATTTCTTCCGGTGAAAATTCTTTGTTTAGATCTATACCCCATTTTTTAAATAGGGTTATTTGGTTCCCTGGGGTCTAACTTCTTGAGTGCTTTGTATATATTGGATATTAGCCCTCTATCAGATGTAGGGCTCGTGAATATCCTATCCCAATTTGATGATTGCCAGTTTGTCCTTTTAACAGTGTCCTTTGACTTACAGAAACTTTGTAATTTGATGAAGTCCCACTGTCAATTCTTGATCTTAGAGCATATGCTATAGGTGATCTGTTAAGGAACTTTTCCCCTTTGCCCATATCCTCTACGGTCTTCCACAGTATCTTTTCTATTAGTTTCAGTGTGTCTGGTTTTACATGGAGGTCCTTGATCCACTTGGAGTGAAGTTTAGTACATGGACATAAGGATGGGTCAATTCACATTCATCTGCATGCTGACTTCCATTTTAACCAGCACCATTCGGTGAAAAGGCTGTCTTTTTTCCACTGGATGTTTTTGGCCTCTTTTTGGAAGATCAAGTGACCATTGGTGTGTGGGTTCATTTCTGGATCTTCAATTCTATTCCATTGGTCCACTCGTCTGTCACTGGGCCAATACCATGCAGTTTTTAACACTATTGCTCTGCAGTATTGCTTCAAGTCAGGGATACTGATTCACCCAGAATTTATTTTTTTTGTTGAGAATACATTTAGCTGTCCTGGGTTTTTTGTTATTCCAGATGAATTTGAGAATTGCTTTTTCTAACTCTGGGAAGAACTGAGTTGGGATTTTGATGGGGATTGCATTGAATCTGTAGATTGATTTTGGTAAGATGGACATTTTAACTGTATTAATCCTGCCAATCCACAAGGATGGAAGATTTTTCCATTTTTGGAGGTCATTTTCGAGTTCCTTCTTCAGAGTACCTGAAGTTCTTATCATATAGATCTTTCACTGATTTGGTTAGAGTCACACCAAGATACTTTATATTGTTTGTGGCCATTGTGAAGGGTGTCATTTCCCTAACTTCTTTCTGAGCCTGATTATCTTTTGAATATAGGAAGGCAACTGATTTGTTTGAGTTGATTTTATAACCAGCCACTTTGCTGAAGTTGTTTATCAGCTGTACGAGTTCTCTGGTGGAGGTTTTCAGGTCACTAAAGTAGACTATGATGTCATCTGCAAATAGTGTTAATTTGACTTCTTTCTTTCCAATTTGTATCCCCTTGACCTCCTTATGTTGTCTAATTGCTCTAGGTAAAACTGCAAGTACTTTATTGAAAAGATATGGAGAGAGAGGACAGCCTTGTCTAGTCCCTGATTTTAGTGAGATTGCATCAAGTTTCTCTCTGTTTAGTTTGATGTTGGCTAACGGTTTGCTGTATATTGCTTTAATGATGTGTAGGTATGGGCCTGGAATTCCTGTTCTTTCCAAGACTTTTAGCATGAAAGGATGCTGAATTTTGTCAAATGCTTTTTCTGCATCTAATGAGATGATCATATGTTTTTTTTTCTTTGAGTTTGTTTATGTAGTGGTTAGCATAGATGGATTTTCTTATATTGAACCATCCCTGCATCCCTGGGATGAAGCCTACTTGATCATGGTGGATGATCGTTTTGATGTTATCTTGGATTCGTTTGGCAAGAATTTTATTTAGTATTTTTGCATCAATATTCATAAGAGAAATTGGCCTGAAGTTCTCTTTCTTTGTTGGATCTTTGTGTGGTTTTGGAATCAGCATAATAGTGGCTTCATAGAATGAGTTGGGTAGATTTCCTTCCGTTTCTATTTTGTGGAAAAGCTTGAAGAGTATTGGTCTTAGCTCTTCTATGAAGGTCTGATAGAATTCTGCAATGAAGCCATCTGGTCCCGTGCTTTTTTTTTTTTTTTTTTTTTTTTTTTTTTTGGTTTGGAAGACTTTCTATGACTCTTTTTATTTCTTCAAGTGTTATTGGACTGTTTAGTTGATATATTTGATCCTGATTTAGTTTTGGTTTCAGGTATCTGTCTAGGAAACTGTCCATTTCCTGCAGATTTTCCAGTTGTGTTGTGTATAGGCTTTTGTAGTAGGATCTAATAATTTTTTTAAATTTCCTCATTTTTTATTGTTATATATCTCTCTTCGTTTATAAGTTTGTTAATCTGGAAGCTGTCTCTTTGCCCTTTGGTTAGTCTGGCTAAGAGTTTATCTATCTTGTTAATTTTCTCGAAGAACCAGCTCCTTGTTTTGTCAATTCTTTCTATGGTTCTCTTTATTTCTACTTGATTGATTTCGGCCCTGAATTCGATGATTTCCTGCCTTCTAGTCCTCCTGGGTGAATTAGCTTCTTTCTTTTCCAGGGCTTTCAGGTGTGTCATTAAGCTGTTAGTGTATGCTTTCTCCATTTTCTTTTGGTGGCACTCAGAGCTATGAGTTTTCCTCTTAGTACTGCTTTCATTGTGTCCCTTAGATTTGGGTATGTTGTGTCTTCATTTTCATTAAGTTCTAAAAAGTCTTTAATTTCTTTCTTTATTTCTTCCTTAACCAAGGTATCATTGAGTAGAATATTGTTCAGTTTCCACATATATTTGTGTTTCTAGTTGTTTTTGTTTCTATTGAAGACGTTTTAGGACTTAATGAAAATGAAGTTACTCCATAGATGACACACATGATTTTGATCCAAAACCTGGCCTGGAAAAACATAAGATTTATTCCACATCTAGAAACATATTCACCATGAAAATCTTAGATTCAGGCATGGTGGAATTTATCTTTAATCACAGGAGTCAAAAGCAAGTTTATTTCTGAGTTCTATACCATCTTGGTATAGATCATGTTCCAGGTAAAGAAAAGCTTAGGTCTAGGCCTGTTGGCATACAACTTTATTTTCAGCACCCAGGTATGAAGACCATCCAGATTTCTGAGTTCAATTCAGTTTACTGAGCTACTTACTTGGCAGCCAAATACAGATAATGGGGACATAGGAAAGTTGTGTAAATGTAATAGAACTGGGGGATGGTAGGAGAGAATGTTCCTACCACAGCAACCAATCGCACTTGGGAGCTTCAGGCGACTCACTATGCCTTTAGAATCAAGAGTAGAACAGGTTATGTGGACAACTGATACTGGTGAGCTAGAGATAAGAAACTGCCAGTAATTTACAAGAGACTAATGACTCTAAGGTGAAATATTTGTTAAGTGTCACCTGAGAACACAAAAAAGTTGTATTCCAGAGAAAGGCCTCCTGCTGGCATGCAGGTAATGTTTAAGAAATTGTCAGGACATGGAGAACTATTGAGGCTTGTCAGTGTGAGTGGTCAGAAAATATCATTGGAGATTTTTCAATCCCAGTGGCAGCTGAAATCCCAGTCTTAATTGATTTTGTGATGAATTTGAGGATTGCCATCTTAAAGACAGCAAGCATATCAGAAGGAATAGGTGTATGTGCTGTCTCTTTGCAGATGAAAACCCCAGTTTATTGGATATGGCAGTACCATAGTATGACCATGAATACCAGCAGCAGTGGAGTGGAATAAGCTAGGGCTTAGAGTGATACAGAGAGCCAAGTTGGAGTTGTGAGACTCCATATAATAGTTTCTGGCTATTATAAATAAGGCTGCTGTGTCTAGATTTACATGGAGGTCCTTGATCCCCTTGGAGTTGAGCTTGCTGATACAGAGAAAGATTAAACACTCCTTTACCTTTGGTGGGATTGCAAGATGGTATAACCACTCTGATATCAGTGTGATGGGCCCTCTGAAAACTGGCCATGATACTTCCATGTGACCCTGCTATTCCACTCCTGGGTATATACTCAGAGGATTCCCTAGCATGCAATGAGGACACATGCTCCATTATGCTCATTTCAGCCTTATTTATAATAGCCAAAGTTCGAAATAACCCATATGTCATTCAATGGAGGAACAAATATAGAAAATGTCATATATTTACACAATGGAATACTACTCAGCAATTAAAAACAATGAATTCATGAAACTCTTAGGCAATTAATTGGAAATGGAAAATATCATCCTACATAAGGTAACCCAATCACAAAAGAATACACATGGAATGCAATCTCTGACAAGTGAATATTAATTAGCCCAAAAGCTCTGAATACACCAAAACCAATTGGAGTATCAAATGATTCGCATGAAGAAGTAAGGAGAGGGCACTGATCCTGGAAAGGCTTGATCTAGCATTGTAGGGGAGTACCAGGGCAGAGCAAAAGAAGGGTGGTGATTGGAGAATCAGTAGAGAGAAGAAGGCTTATGGGACACATGAAGAGGGGAGAACCGGGAAAGGGGAGATCATTTAGAATGTAAATAAAGAATATAGAAAAGAAAAAAAAAGAAAAAAGAGCAAGAATAGAAAAAAGAAAGAGATTGAAAGGAAGGAAAGAAGAAAGAAAGAAAGAAAGAAAGAAAGAAAGAAAGAAAGAAAGAAAGAAAGAAAGAAAGAAAGAAAGAAAGAAAGAAAGAAAGAAAGAAAGAAAGAAAGAAAGAAAGCTGTTTTGAACATAGTGGAGCAAGTGTCTTTATTGCATGCTTGAGAATCCTCTGGATATATTCCCAGGAGAGGTATAGCAGGGTCCTCTGGAAGTGGCATATCCAGTTTTCTGAGGAACTGGCAGACTGATTTCAGAGTGGTTGTACTATCTTGCAGTCCCACCAGAAGTGAAGAAGTGTTAATCTTTCTCTGGATCCTTGCCAACACCTTGACGACAGTCTCCTAGTTATTAACCTTAACCATTCTGACTTGTGTGAGGTGAAATCTCATGGTTGTTTTGATTTGCATTCCCCTAATGACTAATGAAGTTCAACATTTTTTTATGGTTCTTCTTGTCCATCTGAATTTCTTCAGGAGAAAATTCTTTGTTTAGCTCTGTACCCTATTTTTTAATAGGAATGTATGATTCCCTGGTTCTAACTTCTTGAGTTCTTTGTATATATTGGAATTTAGCCTTCTGTCAAATGTAGGGTTGGTGAAGATCTTTATCAATCTTGTTGCTAATTTGTACTTTGATGGTATTTTTTGCCTTACAGAAGCTTTTTAATTTTATGAGGTCCCTTGTGTCAATTCTGGATCTAAGAACATGAGCTACTGGAGTACTCTTTAGGAACTTTCCCCCTGTGCCCATGTCCTCCAGGGTCTTCCCCAGTTTCTTTTGTATTAGTTTCAGTGTGTCTGGTTTAATGTGGAGGTTCTTGATCCACTTCGACTTGGGCTTAGTACAAGGAGATAATAATGAATCAATTTGCATTCTTCTGCATGCTGACCTCCAGTTGGGCTAGCACCATTTGTTGAAAAGGCTACCTTTTTTTCTACTGGATCTTTTCAGGTCCTTTGTTGAAGATCAAGTCACCATGGGTGTTTGGATTCATTTCTCGGTCTTCAATTATATTCCATAGATCCATTTGCCTGTCACTGTACCATTATTATGCAGTTTTTAACATTATTGCTCTGCAGTATTGCTTGATGTCTGGGATGTTGATTCCTCCACAAGTTCTTATACTGTTGATAATAGTTTTAGCTATCCTGGGTTTTCTCTTATTCCAGATGAATTTGAAGATTGCTTTTTCTACCTTTATGAAAAACTGAGTTTGAATTTTGATGGGGATTGTGCTGAATCTGTAGATTGCTTTTGTCAGGCTGGCCATTTTAACTATATTAATCCTGCCAATCTATGAGCATGGAAGATTTTTTCCATCTTCTGAGGTCTTCTTCAATTTCCTTCTTTAGAGACCTGAAGTTCTTCTTATGCAGATCTTTTATTTGTTTGGTTAGAGTCACACCAAGATGCTTTAGCTTGTTTGTTGGTTGGTTTTCTAATGTAGCCTTACTTTGTAGGACATGATTATTGTGCTTCACAGTGGTGAAACAGTTGTAAATATGAATTATTCACCCAACCACACTCTTGTTAATATAAAAACACATTGAATAATGTTGTATATATAAGTGTGTGTATGTATGGATATATACATATGTGTGTGTGCATCTATACATTCAAATGTATATTCACAATGTGTGTATCATAATTTTAAGGCCATCCTATAGGTATGTAGCTTATTTGGATACAATTCATATTACTAAACCAGTCTTTGAATTATTAAATACTCTCACAACAATAAAACATTTTAACACCTTCAGAATGATTTACACCCATCATCAATAATTTCAGAGAACTTTCATTACCCTCAAAATAATTCTTCTTTATATTAATAATAATTCTCCCAAAGTTATCAGCCTTCCTTATACACAGGTTGACAACTGAGCTCCAGAATTCTTTTGCATTCCCTGTGCTCAAAGTCCCCAAACACTAGTGTTCTAGATGCACAGTAATATTGAAGTGGCTGCTTCCAGATTCTTTGGAATGTCTCCTATTCCAAATGATGTTTTGTGTGGGCAGAGATGACAGGATGTTTTTCTAAAGCAGACATAAAAAATAATGCTTTGTTAAAGGAGACATAGGTGACTGGATGTTTTGCAATAACAGACTCATGAAAGGATATGTGGTGTTGAGAAGGAATATAAATATAACCCCAGAGACAGTGGGAGCTTGATCAATGGTTTGCTTTCTTCCACCTCAATAGTCTTCCCTGAGGATTCACACATATTGGCTCATAGCAAAATGTTTTGCTGAGTTTCACTTGTGGTGACTTGATAGAGAGATATTGAACAAAGGGCTTCTTGTGAGGTTCCTGCATATTCTTGCCTCTCTCACAGACTCAGGCTGGTTTGTGAGACTCTCGGTTGCTTATGGATTGAAATGAAGTTGCTGGTTCATGTGCGGTGGTTCATGTGCGGTGCTTGGCAAGAGCACTGAACTGCAGCTCCTTATAGACAGCCTGGACATTCACCTACATCAGTCAGACACTAACAAACCTTTTCTATGTTGGGACCTAACAGTGTTTGATCATAGTTGAAAGCAAAATTTACCCAATTATTCACTTCTGAACTTTTCATTTTCTAACAGTTTTTGTAATGAATTTTCAGTAATATTATCTAAAGATGCCCAGAAATTTTATCTTCCAAGCTGGATGAAGTATTGATGTCTATTCTCCAGACCTTTTAAGAACTATCTTAAATTATTTAGTGAGAACACATTTTAAAGTATTTTCTTGAGAATATCAGTATCAACTTCATACCTTCTAGAATAATATGAAGGCTATGATCATGGGTAATAGAAAATATTCTGTGTCTATGTTGTCAAGGAAAACAAATAACAGAGGAGACTACAATACCAAGCAATATATCATTCATATGAACCAAAGAGGAGAAACATTACACAGATAATCAGCCATTAAGCCATTTTTCTTCACCAATCTAGTTCTACACAGGGAAAAACAGTCTAAAGATAAAGTATATATTCAAGATGATAGAAATGATAAATAACCCTGTACTCATTCATCATAGATGTGGGACAAGTAAATGGCAACAAGCAAATAACAGATACTCATGATACTAGTCTATATAATGCTGATACAGATAGCAGGTGTTGGCGAGGATGTGGAGAAAGAACACTCCTCCACTGTGGGTGGGGTTGCAAATTGGTACAACCACTCTGGAAATCAGTCTGGTGGTTCTTCAGAAAACGGGGCAAGTCACTTCCGAAAGATCCTGCTATACCACTCTAGCGTATATACCCAGAGGATTCCCCAGCATGTACTAAGGACATATGCTCCACTATGTTCATAGCAGCCCTATTTATAATAACCAGAAGCTGGAGAGAAACAAGGTATTCCTCAACAGAAGAATGGATATAAATAATGTGATATATACACACAATGGAATACTATTCAGCCATTAGAAACAATGAATTCATGAAATTCTTAGGCAAATGGATGAACCTGGAGAACATCATACAAAGTGAGGTAACCCAGTCTCAAAAGATCAATCATGGTATGCACTCACTAATAAGTGGATACTAACCTGGAAAACTGGAATACACAAAACCTAATCCACACATCAAATGATGTACAAAAACAACGGAGGAGTGGCCCCTTGTTCTGGAAAGCCTCAGTGTAGCAGTATAAGGCAAAACCAAAACATGGAAGTGGAAAGGGGTGGGTGGGAAAACAGGGTGAATGGAGGACCAGAGAAGGAGAAATCATTTGAGATGTAAATAAAAAATATATCAAATAAAAAAAATAAAAAAAAGATGCAATCCTGCTATTTGAATAAAGTAAAAAAAAGCAGGGAGATATGCCAGTACGTGACAGGATTAGTAGCATCATTAAAACTGAGTTGTGACTATTGAAAATTTTAGGGATAGGTGGAATATACAGTGATACCTGTTCTCAAAATAAAATACTTAAAATAAGAGAAGCAAGGTGTCCTCTTGCTTGTGGTTTCCATATAGATTGTAAAAAACAGAGAGGGGTATCCCTGATTATGATTTTTGTACCCAAACTGCAACCCATGTAAACTTCTTCATCTCATAGACTCAAAATTCATATGAAGAATCAAGAAGCAGCTATGATCCCTACTGTTAGCTGGTACTAATTACGGAAACCTGCTGATCCCAATTACTTCCTAGTTGGTGATTCTGCACATATTAGAGAAAAATTCTCTGATTGAATGAAGCAGAATACAAGCTTGCATTCTATCTTATGACCACGGAGGTGTTTTCTGGGACTACAACACATATAACTTCCATTGCCCATCATCATAGCCTTCAAATTATTCTAGAATGTATGAAGTTCATACTGATATTATCCTGTTAATAATTTAAGATATGTTCTCATTAGTTCGTAAGAGGTCTGGAGAAAGACATCAATAACATACCTTATTCATCTTGGGAGTTAAACTTTCTGGCCATCATTTAAATATCAGGTGTTTCTTAATTATTTCAGGACAAGAATAAAAGAAGGATTCACACCTATGGAGAAATGAAGTCTGAGTATTCTGTAGCAGTCAGGAAAAAGGACATAGATACACTGTGAAGTCAATATTTTAAAGATCATGACAACTGATTAAAAAACAAGCATTTATTTCCGTTACAATTTGTGGTTCATTTATTTTCTAACAGTTGTTGAACCATTAGTGTTTGTTAGAAATCACATATTTCCACAACCATATCTATAAATGTTATATAGGTGAGAGATAGAATATAGGGCAAGATGGATAATAGATCATTACAGATTGATAGCTACCCTTTCAGTGGTTCTTCACACTGCTCATGAATTTGAATACAAAAGCATATATTAAGTGAATATCATACTGTCGAACACAAATGATAAAAATGTCAAAGAATATGTAGATAGACAACAGCTTTTATTTAGAAAGCATTTAAGAGACAGGAGATTAGATGTGTCAGGATCACAGCAGCCTTGATTATCATCACCATATCAAACAATAATGTAAACAATTTTACAAAAACCAATTAAATTTCATGATAATAAATATTAAAAACAAATGAACATATATGGAAAATGATTCCTTTATTTTTGAATGAACACTAAACTTTTAAAGTTTTTAAACACAACATATCTAGGAAAAAATAACAGTTTTCTGAAATCACAAGCATTTATAGGTTTTTGGTTGAAAATTAATCAGTTGACAAAAAAGTCTGTTATTCATAGTGGGTAATACAATTAGATTGTCTAGAATATACTCCTCTCTCATGTTTGGGATAGGTATGTTTGGAAGATTTATAGAAAGCATTCTCCTGAAATCTCAAAGCATAGCTCTCCTTACTTAACTTTTTTTGTTAAGTGAACTGGTACTGAATATTGGTACTAAGTAACTTTCTGTGAGGCCACTACCAAGTTAAAATCTAGTTTTCTAGATCTGGAGAGTCAAGATAGAACACTTCCTGATTCCATTAGACTATCATAAGAATCAAATTAGTTATTACATACATGTCTTTATAGTGGAGCCTGGAATCGAGAACCAATCAATGGATGTGAAATGATCACTTTCCTTCTAGGCACCAAAGTGAAGACACCAAACTGAAGTTGTTAAGTCAACAACTTAAGACTAAGGAATCTTTTTTTTATTGATATATTTTTATGTACATTTCAAATGATTTCCCCTTTTCTGGGTCCTCACACCCCACAAGTCCCATAAGCCTTCTTCCCTCCCCCTGTTCCTCCATCTACCCCTTCCTGCTTCCCTGTTCTGGAATACCCGTATACTCTTGCACTGAGAATTTCCAGAACCAGTGGCCACTCCTCCATTCTTTTGTACATCATTTAATATATGGATTATGTCTTGGGTATTCACAGATTCTAGGCTAATATCCACTAATCAGTGAGTGCATACCATGATTAATCTTTTGAGACTGGGTTACCTCACTTAGTATGATGTTCTCCAGCTCCATCCATTTGTGTAAGAATTTCATGAATTTATTGTTTCTAATGGCTGAATAGTACTCCATTGTGTAAATGCAAATCAAAACAACCCTGAGATTTCACCTCACACCAGTCAGAATGTCTAAGGTCAAAAACTCAGGAGACAGCAGGTGTTGGTGAAGATGTGGAGAAAGAGGAACACTCCTCCACTGCTGGTGGGATTGCAAGATGGTGAAACCACTTTGGAAATCAGTCTGGCAGTTCCTCAGAAAACTGGGCATGACACTTCCTGAGGACCCCGTTATATCACTCCTGGGCATATATCCAGATGAATCTTCAGCATGCAATAAGGACACATGCTCCACTATGTTCATAGCAGCCCTATTTGTAGTAGCCAGAAGCTGGAAAGAACCCAGGTGTCCTTCATCGGAGGAATGGATACAAAAATGTGGTATATTTACACAATGGAGTACTATTCAGCTATAAGAAACAATGAATTCAACACAAAGGATTGTTTAGTAGTCATGGTGACAGGTCACTGTGATGTCAACATTCTAAGGCTTATGCCCTAACTGACAAATGACAAGTGAATTTCTTTTCCTTATGTCTTTTGGCTTTAAAATTGTATTCTTTAACAACTGTTGAACAATAAGAATTTTTCTCCATTGGTGTTTTTGAGTCCTTCATTTATTCTTGTCCTGAGATCGTTTCGAAATGCCTGACTTTTACATGAATACTCTGTCTGTTGGCCCAGAAAACAGATTCCATAGTAGACTACAATACCAAGGAAACACTTCAATAATATCAACAATAGACGAGAAACATTACACAGTATACTTACCCATTTAGCCATTTTTCTTCAGCAATCTTGTTCTACACAACGAAATAACAGTCGGAATATAAGGTATATATTCAAGATGATATAAATGATAAATAACCCTGTACAAGTCAGGATAGAAGTGGGACAAGTGTAGGGCAACAATGAAAAAGCAGAAACCCATACATACTACTGTATATAATGCTATACATTAACTATTTTACTTATACAAAACATATCCAGAGAGAAGCAGTTTATAAGAAAATGGATGCCATAATACTCCTGCATCCAATGAATACACTTAATTTACATACACTTGCATACATTTCTTTAGCATGCTGGTGCAAATATTTCTTTGTGTAGGGTTCAGGCTTCAACTAGTTTTTCATGCGCATTTGTGTTCTCTTGTTTGCCTAAGACTTTCGTGGTCATATCAGTGACTTGTGTAATTTTTTTTTTTTTTTGCTAGTAACATCAAAAGTGTTTTTTAAATTGTATCAGGGTGAAAAATGATAAAATTAAAACAATATTTGAGGACAGCCTTTTTCCTTTATTGATCTTACAGATTTATGGGCATGTGGGTATATTTTCATTTTCAAATATTGACATTAATTAACTTAAATACTTCTTATTCATGTAAGTTTTTCACCACTTGGTTAGAGTTAGAACAAAGATACTTTATAATATTTAAGGTTATTGTGAATAGAGGTTTTCCCCTGATTTACTTTTTATTAAGTAATTAATGGGATTTAATTGAAATAAGTGAACTTTCACACAGAAGGAATATTCATTTTGTGTGTTATTAATGTATGCTGGTATGTGTTGAACTTGCAAGATATATGTATTTCTCCTGGAATTTTTAGGCTCATTTATGTTTACCAATCTTCAGTAAAAGAAATAAAGGAAATCCTGGGTGATGCAAAGAAAGGCATCCTTGTAGAAACAGAACAGTGAATTTGTCAATATGAAAATGTGTGAGTGAGTCAAGTCAAGGGACTTGCATGTGATAATCATAGAGATAAATAAGGAGGATTAAATGGTTGAACTTTAGAAGGATCTACAGAACATTTTTTTTCTGAGAAACCAAATGATAGAAAATTATGTTCAATGGTGAAGTATGGAAAATAAAATTAAGTCTAATCAAAGTCTTCTTGGATACTACTGACATTTAAGTACCAATCATGGCTCCTATTGTGATACCTTGCTGTAGTGGTTATTGTCATACTTCATAGTTGTTGCAAATATATACAACTGTCAATTGCTTCACTAACATGTTGACTTACCTACTATTTTATGTACCATAGAAACCCATTTTCAAAGTAAAGACTGCTAAGTCATTTTTTTTTCTTGAATCTGTTGAATTCTGAGGCATCCCTGTAAGATCCCTTTGCAAAGATACTCAACTCCTCAACACTGAAAGAAAACCAAGAGTTACCTCAAACTTTGCTATTTTAGGGAAAGTCATGTCGTATTCTTTAACAATTGGAAGGAATTCTCTCAACAGGTTTAACATCTTGGCTGGGGATCAGATTTATAGAATTTATAGAATTAGTGAGGCCATAGACTTGAAAATTTATCACACTAATTTACTAGATGAGCTCAATTCCTTTCCTTATCATTCAAAGTAATTTTTTTAATTTATTTTTTTTAATTTTTACACACCATATTATAGCCCCTCAACCCATCAACTATCAGACTTTTCTACCACTGATACCTCGTTCCCTCCCAGAAGTTTCCACATGGATGTCCATATCTGCCACTCCACAAGACCTCTAAACTCCCCGAGGTCTGTCTTTTGATGGTTATTTGCATCATCTCTGAATAAACACAAACATAGTAGTTCTCTACTGTATGTGTGTTGGGAGACTCATATCAGCTGATATATGATGAATTTTGGGGGGTTCAGTGTTTGAGAGATCTCAGAGGGCCAGATTTATTGAGCATGCTGGTCCTCCTACGGGTTCTCCCTCCTTAGTTTCTTTCACCCTTCCCTAATCCAGGAACAGGGGTCAGCTATTTCTGTCCATTATATGGGTTTAAATGTCTGTATCTGACACTTTTTGCTGCTTGTTGGATCCTTCAGAAGTCATTCATGATAAGTCCTTTATAGGGAATACTCCATAGCATCAGTAATAGTGTCAGACCTTAGGGCCTTCCCTTGAGCTAAATTCCATTGTGGACTTGTCCCTGGACTTTCTTTTCCTCAAGCTCAGCTGCATTTCCATCCCTGCAGTCCTTTCAGACTGGAATAATTACAGGTCAGAATTGTGGCTATGGGATGTCCACCCCCCCCCATTTGATGCTCTTTCTTTGCTGGAAAAGGATTTTATATGTTCACTCTCCCTATTGTCAGGCATTTCATTAAAGGTCCCTTCCTTTGAGTTCTGCGTGTCTCTCAACTTTCAGGTTTCTGGTATATTCTGGAGAGTCTCCTCAACCTTCTGTCTTCCAAGGTTGCCTGTTTCCATTCATTCTGCTGGCCCTCAGTCCTGCAGTGCTTTTCCTTTCACAATACCTTGACAGGTTCTCCTCTCCCCTGATGCCCCCCACCTCCGTCCACATTCCCTTATGTGTCCCATCCCTTCTCCCCACTTCTGATTCATTTCTTCTCCCTCCCAATTGGGACTGAGGTGCCTTCACTTGTGCACTTTTGCTTGTCTAACTTTTTTTGAGTTCTGTGGACTGTATCTTGGGTATTATGTACTCTTTTGCTGAATACCCACATATTACCGAGTACATTCCATGTATGTCCTTTTGTGTGTGAAATACTGCACTCAGGATATGTTAATTATCTTCTCATAGAACAATTTTCTTAGTGATGGAGTCTCTACGCTGCAATGACTTAAATCAGCAGAGCCTAGAGTGACACAGAGAACTGAGTTAGAGGAGTGACCCAAGCCCTCTGATATTATAGCCCTAAAGGTCATGTGTCAACCTCATGGGATATCTGGTGAGTAAAACTGTTACCAGGAAATGGAACCTATCCCAGTAAATTAAATAGATTTTAATTTACAAATCTGAATAGAGTTGGATATCAGATATGTAGATAGTATAGTCTTCCTCCAACTAATTTTTGGTCTTGATTTGGTTCAGTAGTTCCACACTATGATGTTTTGAATTGCTACTGTATATCCTGAGATTTTGGGAGTATGTTACATATTATTCAAGTTTTAATTTATAACGTATTATTGGAAGTGAATGAACTGTATTTTGTATAAAGGTTTGCCTAAGTATAGCGCCAATGTACACATGTGTTTGAAAAACTTATGGTTTCCAGTGAATGGAATAAGGTTTATTAAATCTCTTACCCCATGAGAACTGTGGAATAATCAGACATTTGCCCATATTGGGAACGAGTAGCTTTCTTACAGGAAGTATGTCACTTCATGCCACAATGAAGGTGAGTCTTGAATGTTTCATGAAATCCTCAAATCTTGGAGTGGGGTCTAGATGATCCTCCTGGTTGGCTGTGGGAGAGTCTTCTGCCTGGCTTTGGGTCAAAATGTAGGACACTTGGCTCCTATATTAACATATCCACCTGCTAATACTGTACTTTGTGCCATGAAGAAAACAGCAGGAATCTCTAAAACTGTAAGCCAGTCTTGATTAAATGTCTTACTCTTTAAGAGTTATTTTAGTAATAGTGACTCTATATGGCAATGAAACCTTTACTAAAACAGAAGTGGGTGCCAAAGTCTTGGCACGTTATTGGCATAGTTGTGAGCATGATTTGATTTGAGAAATGTAGGTTTTATGACTATGACAAGCAGTGGGATGGATTAAGTGGGGCTCAATTGGCCAAAGTAGTTCAGCATGGAAGACAGTGGTGCTGAGAGTGATTTCAACTGTAGATACCTGTTTCAAGGAACTTCAGTGGAATACATTTTTAGTATGTGGCTTAGAAAAATTTTCATGTTATTTTGTTGAAGGGATTGTTGCCCTTGTCTGAAGAGTCTGTCTGAGCATAAGGTAAAGTGATTTACAATAGTTACTTTAAGAAGTTCTCAAAGCCAACTCATTTCAACTTTCTCCAGTGGTTCAATCTTATGGGGTAGGTATTAACCAAGTGCACCAAATTGAGAAAATCAATACAAAATATATGGTTCAGAGATAAGTGGGGAACCTGGAAGAGGAATGGAGCTAAATCCTGTGTTGATGCATATTGAATAGAATTAAGGGTGTGGTAATATTGGCTAAGATTTCAACTTGCTTACTGTTATATTTTTGCAGTTCACTAAGAATAAGTTAAATCATTTTAGGTATTATTATGACCCTGATATTATTCCCATTTCAAAATAAGAAAATATGACCATGTTTCAAATTGACAGGGGCTGGATTGTGATGACAATTCTCAGTGGTCAATTCTGTTGAAAATGAACTATATCCAAAAATGGAGTTCATGACTCTGATTCAGATCTTGAGGCTTGAAAACATATGATTTTGGTCCAAATCATGATCTGGAAAGACAAAGATTTATTTCACATCTAGAAGCATATTCACCATGAAAATCTTAGATTCAGGCATGGTGCAATTTATCTTTAATCCAATTAGACAAAAGCAAATCTATTTCTAACTTTTTTGCCAGCTCTGTCCAGAGCATTTTCCAGGTAAGGAAAAGCTTACGTTGCATGTTGGCATGAAACTTTAATCCAAGCAGGTATGAAGACGTTACATATTTCTGAGTTCAATTCAGTTTACTGAGCTTGTTCCATGAGAACCAATCATAGATAGGGAGGACTCTCATTGAAAACAGGAAAATTGTTTAAAAGTAATTTCACTGGGTATGGGGGCATGTTTCAGCCCCTACATCAAATAAAACATGGCAGCTTCTGGCATGAAACTATATCTTTAGAATCAAGAATCGAACAGGTTAGTAGAACAACTGATTCTAGTTAGCTTGAGATAAGAAATTGTCAGTGATTTAGAAGAGACTAGTGTGTATGAGATGAAAACTTCTGGTAAGTGTTACCTGAGAACAGAAAGAAGCTTTATTCCAGATAAAGACCTCCTGCTGAGATCCAGGTAATGTTTAAGAAACTGCCAGCTAATAAAGGTTTTGGTGGAATGAACAGGTCATGGAGAACAGTTGAGTCTTTTCAGTGTGAGTAGTCAGAAAATATCACTGGGGATCTTTCAACCCAAATAGCAGTTGAAGTGCCAATCTTAATTGATTTTGTTTTGAAATTGAGGCTTGCTATCTTAAAGACAGCATATGAGAAGGAATAGGTAAATGTGCTGCCTCTTTACAGATGAAGACCCCAGATTATTGGAGATGACAGTACCAGAGCATTGGTATTAGATCTTCGTTGAAGGTCTGATAGAATTCTGCACTTAAATCATCTGGTCCTGTGCTTTTTTTTTTATTTTTATTTTATTTTATTTTATTTTATTTTATTTATTTATTTATTTATTTATTTATTTATTTATTTATTTATTTATTTATTTATTTATTTATTTATTTATTTTGGTTGGAAGACTTTCTATAACCCCTTCTAATTTCTTCAGTGGTTATGGGAACATTTAGATGATCTATTTGATCTTGATTTAAATTGGTATTTGGTATCTGTCTAGTAAACTGTCCATTTCCTCCAGATTCTCTGGTTGTGTTGAGTATAGGCTTTTGTAGTAGGATCTGATGATTTTTTGAATTTCCTCATTTTCTGTTGTTATATCTCCCTTTTTATTTCTAATTTTGTTAATTTGGTACTGTCTCTGTGCCCTTTGTTCAGTCTGGCTAAGGTTTATCTATCTTGTTGATTTTCTCAAAGAAACAGCTCCTGGTTTTGTTGATTCTTTGTATGGTTCTCTCTGTTTCCACTTGATTGATTTCAGCCCTGAGTTTGATGATTTCCTATCTTCTATTCCTCCTGGGTGAATTCGCTTCTGTTTGTTCCAGAGCTTTCATGTGTGCAATTAAGCTGCTAGTGTGTGCTCTCTCCAGTTTCTTTTTGGAGGCACTCATCACTATGAGTTTTCCTCCTAACACTTCTTTCATTGTGTCCCAAAGATTTGGGTATGTTGTGCCTTCATTTTCTTTAAATTCTAAAAAGTCTCTGATTTTCTCTGAATTCTTCTTTGGCCAAGGTATCATTGAGTAGATTATTGTTCAGCCTCCATGTGTAGGGGGGCTTTCTGTTGTTTTTGTTGTGATTGATGACCTCTCTTACTCCATAGTGATTTGATACGAGGCATGGGATTATTTCAAACTTCCTATATTTGTTGAACTTTGTCTTGGGACCAGTTATATGGTCGATTTTGGAGAAGGTACCATGAGGTGCTGAGAAAATAGTATATACTTTTGCTTTACGGTGAAATGTTCTATAAATATCAGTTAAATCCAATTGGTCCAAAGCTCCAATCAGTTTTCTGTGTCCCTTTTATTTTCTGTTTTTCTGATTGGTCTATTGAGGAGAGTGGAGTGTAGACGTCACTCACAATTATTGTTTTAGGTGCAAAGCGTGCTTTGTGCTTTAGTAACGTTTGTTTTACAAAAAAGTGTGTCCTTTCATTTGGCACATAGATGTTCAGAATTGAGAGATCTTCCTGGTGGATTTTTCCTTTGACCAGGTATCCTGTCAATACAGGTCCAAAGTGTAGGTCTTATCAAAAGATGGTCAAAAATTTTCCAGTGGGTCAAAAAACAGACAAATGTCTTACAAATACAGATTGGATTACCAGGACCAGGTTGACTATATAGACATCATCCATATCACACAGGTAATTCAGTGGGATGATATTTTTTAGGTTTAACCTTTTTTATATTCCTAGAACAAGAATCAAGTAGCACTGTTAGTTTGATTTGCACTGTAATGTGAATTGATTTTAGAAATACTGAGTTATTCTTGCTCATACCGAAAGGAGGACTAATCTGTTTCTTCACTCAAACACAGTTCAAGCCAATGTAGATGGAACTCAACAAGCCTGCGTTGAAATAAATAACTGGATACAAGCTTCTCAGTACTCAAATATTGACATAGCCTAATGATTTTTTGATTGGAGATTGTTTAAAATGACTATACTATGAACATGTGTGTGTGTTTGTGTGTGTGTGTGTGTGTGTTTGTGTGTGTACATCATGTACATTATATATACAGCCTTTTAGGAAGCCACATGTTTCTTGATTTCTTTCCATGATTTTGTTACTAAGTTATTAACAAAACATATTGCTAGATTTCCATAATGGCTATACCTAAAATTATTAGTTAAAATTTTGTTTTACTTAATTATATATAATAATCTTTTAAAAATGAGTAATATAGAAATACTGTGTGACTAAACATAATTTATTTTCCACTTTCTTTCTTTGTGTACTAGGACATCACTTCAGCACAATTCAGTGGCTTCTATTGTAAGCATCAAAAGCACATCTTACAAGTATTATACAAAAAGATGATTATTTATACAAATAATTTAAACAAATAATTGGAAATGTCTTCTTATCAAACATTCTGATCTTATCAAAAGGGTTTGTAAGAAACAGAAATATTGGAAGCAAAAACCTTACTTCTTTCATCATTCCTTTTCTATGGAGCTTGTCCTTTGATAAATTCGCATGCATATACACTGTGTTCTGCTTCCTTTTTTCTTTTTCTTTTTTTCTTTTTCTTTTTCTTTTTTCTTTTTTCTTTTTCTTTTTGCTCTTGTTCTCTTTGTTCCTTCTCGGGTTTGACAGAATCCTTCACAGAATACATAATGGATGTTCATGATAGACAGAATATCACCCCCTCTGCTTTTGTGTGTGTATTATTGACAGAGAGAAAGAGACAGAGAGAGATAGGGAGAGAGAGGGAGGAAGTGAGAGGGAGAGGAAGAAAGAGTGAAAGAACTTGAGAATGTAACACAGCTTTGGTTACTCTTAAGCTAATTTGTTGTTCCAAAGTTGAAGATAGTGACTCCACCTCTCTCAGATTCTAGAGCCAATAGCACACAAGTATAAACCGTGATTAAAAAATCCAAAATCATATAACTCTTTCTAAACTTCAAATGTGTGATGTTTTTGAAAATGATAATTCAGAGAAAGATTTTACACACTATCTAATGTACCGTATCATAATGTACCAGTCAATATAAGAGAGTATTATATAATATTTACTAAAGGATACGCATGACTCCCCAAATGCCAATATAGAGACAGGTTTCAATCACAAGAAACATTTGTACTTATATTTTCTTTTCATCTGAAACCATCTAATCATATATATATATATATATATATAATTTTTATTCATATACAAGAAACAAAATTCAGAAGATTTGATTAAACAGCATCCTCTACTTCCAATATGTATGATATTATATGCTCTTCCATGAAAAGCATCTTCGTATTCCTGGAAATAATGACAATAACCGTTTATGAAAATAATAATTCTGTCCATAATATGAATAAAATAAAAAAAAATGTTTTAATTGTTTTCTTTACACATCAGAATTGGAACAAATATATGGACTTTCAAAAAGAAACCAATCATTTTAGTATTGTTTCCTATCAAAATCTAAGTGAATTTCATTTCCTTACAGCAATGACACATATAAGGCACACTATCAGCATATGTATGTATATACATATATACACACACGCACATATATATATAATATATATATGTATATATGTGTATATGTCCATTAGGAGTAGGAATAATATTCTCCATCATGATTTGCTCATCACAGCATGCAGCACTGACATCAACATAGCTTCAAGTTCAGGTAGGATCATAACCACCAAAGTATATTACATGGTCAGTATGTGGTGCTACCTGCATGCATCAGGAACATCAACAGAATTTTTTGGCAGTAGGGTTTCAGATATTAATCTGAACTTTATTCCAAGCTAAGAGCACTTACCTCTATATGTCTATGAGCATCAATATAGACTTTCTAATTCATCAGATTCTCAAACAGTAACACAGAAAACAGCCATAATTTGGGTCTCCATCAGCAATAGGAATAATGGATTCCATCATGACTGCTGTTTACAACATGCAGCAGTAACATCAGATTAGCTTCTTCTTATAGGTTGGGTTAAAGGCATCAAAGATCATTACTAAGTTGATATCTGGGACTACATGCATGCATAAAGAACATCAACTGAGTATCCTCTTTCAGATATATCTCAGGTGTCAATCTGATCTCCATTGCCAGCTAAGAACATGTACCTCAATATGACTGTGGGCATAATTATGGGCACTGTAGTTTATCAGAGTCTCAAGCAGCAACACCAATTACAGCCATAACCAGGGTCTCCATCAGCAATAGGGACAATAGATGTGCTCATGATTGCTGATCACAACATTCAGCACTAAAATCAATACAGTTTCTTCCTCTCCTTACAGGAGGGATAACATTTATCAATGTATGTTACATGTTCAACATTGAGGTTGCATTCAAGAATCAGCTACATGAACAAAATTTCCTGTGACAGGTAGGATCTTGAACAATATTCAAATCTCTAGTGACAGCAAAAAAATACTTACCTCCATTTGACTATGTGCATGAGTATGAACAATGAAATTTATTAGATTTTCAAGCAGCAACAACAAAGGTAGCCATCACCAGGATCTCCATCAAGACAGTCATTGTGGGCTCCATTATGACTTACTACATTAAAACTTACCCAGTCATACTGACAATGTTCTTTATAATAGAATATTCTCCTGAGGGGTCTCATACATCAAGAACCTCTTCAAAAACACACTAACTCTGGATCTCAATATGCCTTCAAAGAAGTATTTTAAATATACTTCATTTGTCAGTTGAGAGGGTAAGATGAACTCAGGCTTTCAGAATATGTACCTAAAAGACACTTAATTGTACCACAAGGATACAGCTTAAATATGTTCATTGTGAATTAATTCATAATACACAGGAACTGCAAATACCATATATATCACTCAATTGATTACTGGAAAAAATGTGATACATTTACACAATGGAGTATTACTCAGTTGTTAAAAATTATAACAAGTAATTCAAGGACAAATGATTAGAATTTGAAAAGCTTATTCTGAGTCATTTTCCCATAACTCAAAATGTATACATTTTATCCTTACCTAACTAACCTCTCTGGATCTATGGATTTTAACTTGATTACCATTTACTTAAAACCTAACATCTACTTATATGTGAATGTATAGTATGTTTTCTTTTCTAGGTGTGGATTTCCTACTCAGAATAAGCTTTTCTAATTCTAATCATTTTACTATAATTACTTGTTATCAATTTTAACCACTGAGTAGTACTTCATGGTATAAATGTACCATTTTTTTTGGTCCACTAATAAATTGAGTGATATATGTGGTATTTGCAGTTTCCACCTATTATGAATAAATTCACAATGAACATAGTTAACCTGTGTCCTTGTGGTACAATCAAATGTCCTTTGTGTACATGCTCAAGAGCAGTATATCTTGATCTTGAAATAGATCAACTTCCAATTTTCTGAGGAGCTTGCAATTTGATATCTATAGGGGGTGTAAAAACTATTCATTCCCACGAGCTCTACACTCTCAACAGCATGAGTTGTCACTTGTGTTATTGATCTTCTCCATTCTTCCACCTGTAAAAGGGAATATTAGGTTTGATTTGCATTTCCCTCATGGCTAAGGATTGATAATTTTTTTTGGGTTCCTATCCTGAACATAATGTATTTACATTTGTAACCCCATTTATAACTTTAGTATTTGTTTTTTCAATATCTACATTTTTGTGATCCTTTTTTGTTGGATATTATATTTCTATGGGAAGTGGAGTTGATAAAATCTTTTCCCATTTAATAGGTTGCATTTATGGCCTATTGATGATGCTCTTTGCTGTTTTAAATTAGCAGGAGAATGATTGAATATTATATATAATTTTTGTGGTATATAAAATATATGTTACAAAATATTAAAGTTACTACAAAAACCAGTTATTTGTTAAGATAAATATTACATACATGCCTATCTTAATTATGTCATATACATAATTTTTTTATATTTACACTTGATATCATTATTTCATTCTTTATAGAACTTAGAAATTATATTCTATTCTATAATATAAATCAACACATTAATATTTTCTTTATTTTATACATATTTTAATTAATTATTGTTATAAACTTCGTATTTTATATAACACCCCGCCAAACCCTATCCATCCCCTGACTGCTTCACATCCAGTATCTGCTTCCCTTGCACTGTCCCCACATAGATGTCCCTACACACCCACCCTGCCTGACTTCTAAACTCCCTGGGGTCTCCATTTAATTGAGGGTTAGATGCATTATCTCTGAATGAATACTGGCCACACAGTCCTATATTCTTTGTGTGCTAATGGCCTTATATCAGCTAATGTATATTGCCTGATTGATAGTCCAGAGTTTGAGAGATACTGTGAGTTCAGAATAATTGAGCTTGCTGGTTCTCTTACAGGGTCAGCCAAGCTTGATTTAGCCTTCCCTAATTCAACAGTAGGTGTAGCTGATTCTGTAACTTGATTTGTTCCGAATATCTAATTATGACACCTTCAGTTGTTTGTTGGGTTTTCTTGAATTCTGTCATGCTAGGTCCATTTTGGGAGCATTCAGTAACAGTGTCATTCCTTGAGACATCCTCATGTACTGAATCCCCATTTCAACCTGTCATTGGAACTTCTATTTCTCTGACGCTTCTACATTTTCCTCCCTGTAATTCTTTGAGAAAGAAACAATTTTGGATCAGAGGTATGAATGGGGGATGACCCCCCCCCTTCCTCAATTGAAACCATATCTTCTTCCTGGAGATACGTTCTATAAGTTCCCTCTTCATACTGTGAAGCTTATCATCTAAGGTTCCTATTTATTATTTCTGTGAGTCTCTCACCTCCCATATCTCTTGTGGATCCTGGAGGATTCCCACAACCTCATACCTCCCTAAGTTGCCTGTTTCCATTCTTTTTGCTGGACTTCAGCGCTTCAGTCATTTTACCTTCCTCCGTGTCAGATGAGGTTCTACTTCCCGCATCTGACCCTCTCTCCTCAACCCAGTCTATTTTCCCTCCCAGGTTTCTCCCTTTCCCCTAACTTGGAATTGCTTTCTTCTCTTTCTCAATTGAGAATGAGTTATGCTCTCATAATTTAATTGAATCTTTTTCAAAGCCATAGTTAATTCTTCACTATGTTTCGGCGCTAATCTGCCCCTGGATCCTGGCCATTTAAACAGTGTCAGACATGGTTTTTCTCTTGTGCCATGGACCTTAAATTGTACTAGATCCAAATGTCTGGGCCTCCATTACCTGAGCACTTTTTGTAGGCAGGAAAAATTGTAGGACAAAGGCTTTGTGACTGGGAGTCTGCTCAATAAATAAACTGCTAGGAGCCTTGCCTGGTAACAGAAGATGGGCAGTTCAGGATCCATATCTGCAATTACAAAATGATGCTGCTAGTGTCATTTTTATGGACTGCAGAAAGTTTTACGTAGGGTTCCTGGATCTGAGTTCTGAAGCATGACTGTCCTTTCCTTAATAGCTACTGTGCACTTATATGAGAGCACATACCATGTTCGTCTTTCTTTATCTGAACTGTCACTCAGTATAATCTTCTTTAGTTCCATTCATTTGCATACAAATTTAAGTATATTATTGTTTTAAAACACTGATAAATTATTTCATTGGGTAATTGACCACATTTCTAAATCCATTTTTCAATTGAGGGACATCTATGCTGTTTACAGTTTCTGACTCTTATGAATAAAGATGCAATAAAGATGGTTGATCACGTTACTCTGTGGTAGCAAATTAAAAACTTAAGGGAATATGCTCAAAAGTGATAAAGCTGTGCCTTATTGTAAAAGATCATTTTTTATGTGTCTCTAAATATGTGAAATCCTCTGTTGAGAATTGCATCTTCGACCTTGACTCATCAGTTCTTCAATACAGAGTTTATTTATGTTTTTGTGAGTCCATAGACTTTCAGGTATTTCTTTTGTTTAAATTAACTTTTAGGTTTTGGTGGCCTGATAGGACATGGGATTATTTAACTTTTCTTTCTCTGTAAAGATTTAATTTGTTAGCAACCTTTAAATTTTAAAGAATGCTTCATGAGGTGCTGAGAAGAAATTATATTCTTTTGTATTTGGTGACATGTTCAGTAGATGTATGTTAGAATTATTTGGTTCATTAAAGTCTATTGTCTACAGTATTTCCTTGTTTAGATTTTTTCTACATGACCTCTCTATTGTTGCAATTGGTGTATTGAAGTCACCCACTATCAATTCCTAAGGCTAATGGAAACTAAAACTTTGGTACAATGTGTTTCCTTTATAAATGACGATGCCCTTCCATTCGGAAGAATAATTATAAGAAATGTACATCACCTTGTTGTTCATCTTCTCTTTGAAATTTATTTAATTTCTTTTCTTGTCTGTACTCAGTTTTGGCTTGAAATCATATACACACACATATATAATAAGAATTGCTTAACTAACCATGACTAAATTATATATATATATATATATATATATATATAACTTCATTTGTGTGTATATATATATATATATATATATATGTAACATATATATGTAACATATAACACACACACACACACACACACACACACATATATATATATATATATTACAATGGCTAAACTAGCTTGCTTCTTTGGTCCCTTTTACAAGATAGATCAGGATACTGAGTGCTTACGTTATGAACTGAAACACGAGGCAGAAAGAATTAATTGGAGGTACTAGCTATGAATTTCTCTCTGTGATGATATACTTTTTCCTCACACCAACACAAGACCTGCTAGCAGCACTAACGATTTGGGATCACTTGTACAAATTCTCAATATTAATGGTTGTATTTCTTCCTTAAACCACAATAGCACTCCCTACTCTCAATAGTTAGAGTTCATGTAGGGGGAAGTATTGGAAAAATTGTAAGTATCACAGATACTACATGACTATAGAGAAAGTCTGCTTTAGAGACTTGAAAATTCAATTTTACATGTGAGTTGATAATGGCTATAACTCTATGCATGAGAACAGCTCAAGAGTATTCAAGACAAATCTCAGGATGCAGGAAAGAGATCTCTAGACAATCCTAGTGTGAGCTAAGAACTCTATCTGCTTCTTTCTGGTCACTATTGGGAAATGGAAATTTATATTTTTAGGGATATGGACTATGCACATACTGATATCAGTAACTGCATATAATTGTTTAATTGAGAAATGTCTCCTTTAGAATTAGGCATTAAAATACCTTAATCTCTGTAAGTCTGGAGTTTGAGAAGATATAATAGGTTATGTAGATGGTGGAAGAAGTATGTTATAGGGGAAGGTTTTGAGCCATTGCACATAACTTGGCTTCCACTTTATTTCCCGTTTTTGTACTTGTAACAAAGGAGAATTCTCAGCTTCCTTTTAGTTTTACTATTCCTAAGCCTTGCTGACATACAACCATTAATGAAAGAGTCTTTCGTATCTGAAAACATATGCCAAAGTAAACTGTACCTATTGTGATAAGCCCTGGTCATGGTATTAATCATAGCAACTGTAAATTAATAAAATGGACGTTGTGCATCTACGAAAAAGAACACAGAATATATGGGATAGTTAGTGGTTATGGGATAAATGTAATGAAAGAATTATAAAATATAAAAAGCAGAGTGGATTTTTCTTTTTTAACCTAAACATGCATCAGCTAAATACGAAGAAACTAGGTAAATTTATACTTTATTTATCATATATGTGCTCAGTACATTGAATCCTAAATGATAATTAAATAATTAGTTAATACAGCTTTCTATGTTAACTATTATAAAACATCTTTTAAATAAAGGTTTATATGACAGTTAATTATCAGAATAAATCGGAATGGTATGTATAATGCTTCTATTATAAAAAATATGAGGATAATAAATATTCATGGTTTATAAAGAAGTAATCAAAGAACTAAAAATTCAAAGATATGAGAACAATTACCAACATGAGAAAATTACCTTCCCGCAATTCTCATATTTTAACAGCCATTTTGTTTAAAATTGTTAATTAACAAAAAAATGTGCATGATGTTTAATATTATTCATAATACCCAAAATGAAATGAAATAATAATAGATAAAAAGATTGATCTATTAAGAAAACAGCATGCTTTCATAGAAGTATTCTTGCAAATATTACTAAGGTAATAATGACAGGTATTTTACTTATGACATATTTCAGATATTAATCATAAAGAACCCTTTATTTATATTTCTCATTTTGCTATGAATATTTGGAGATGTAGTGTTTAAACTAACACACTTTACAAGTAAAACTGTAGTTGTGCTGGCCAGAGTTCCAAGAATTATTCTTCCAATCGGTACAGAAATTTACACATAAAGAGAAAGATTTTTGTCAGAGAAAATATAATTTCTCATTGTAACTCATTGTTGAGACTCTCTGAATTATTTGTCCTTTCTCTACAACAACTCTCACTTATTATCTTCTTTCCTAAAGTTTTCTCAACATAAACTCAAATAGATGAATAAAGGCAAAGATTTAGATCCAGTGTAGTGTACCATTTTTGATCTAATAAATAGAGAAAACTAGAAACCTGCCAGGAATGAACTTTAAAGACTATAAGATAATATGAAACAAAAGGGAAAGGAAATTATGTGAGTGAGGGAACAGCTAAGAAATAGAAGTGGAACATATGATGAAATATTTAATAGGTTACCTAAATAAGAGAAAATTTAGCACCTGTAGCCCGACAACAATAGAGTTTTTAACTGTATTTCAACTTCATAAAATTAATAAAACTAAATACTAAATAAGTGATATTAAAATTCAATATTTTATTGCTATTCACTTTAGCACTTGGAAATATGTTTTTCTAAATTCTAAGTATATAAAACTTTGAAAATCTAAAAAATAACTTTGCATATTATGTATTTTATTAATTTTAATTTTTAAAAAGAGAAAGAGGCAAAACAATGAAAAAAGCCAATATAGTTCCCTGTAGCCGTTTGGGATTTATTGGTTTACAGAGCTATGTAGACTATGCATATTTTAATTCTATAAACAATAATTAACATTAGTGGATAATGAATTGTCTTCATAATGGCTTCCATATCCATACACACCATTTGTTTAAAATTTTATTTTGCCCTGTCTGCACTTTGTCATGATGTAGGACACGTTTCCAGAACCATGGCTTCCTGCACGGTTCTATAGACTTCCTGACAAGCTGATAATAGAAGGAATCAAATAGATTTTTAAAAAAAGGGGGTAAGATTCCACCAAAGTAACTTGCTATTTATGTTTTTGCAGTAAACCTTGAGATATGTCATATTAGGCATTACTATGACTGGGTTACTTTTTTCATGTAAACATAAAGAGACATGATTGTGTCAAATTGACAAGCTATGTACTGGCATGGTTACTCTCTGTGTTCAACTCTATTACATCTCAAATGAACTGCAATCCAGAAATGGAGGGCATACCTGCCCCAGAACAAAGTAAGAAACGTAGAAGACATCCAAATCATTTTAACTTTGTTCCCAATATATAAATTTATAATTAGTTCACATATAAAACTATACAATTGCATATATAGTAAAAAATTATAGTATATTTTATACATATTGCAATCCATGCATTTTTAAATTATTTTATTTTCTGTGTACAGGTAGTAAATAAAAGTGATATTTACCAATTTATTTTTGAATTTTTTTATAAAAGCCTTTTTTGCTGTTTAATTTTGTCTTTTATAATGAAAATAGTTTCTTCTCTTATGTAGTACATTGTAACCACTGTTTATAATCCTGGCTCTTCTCCACCTTCCTTCACCCCCAGATATATTCCCTCATTTCCTCTTCGTAAAAGCAAAGGACTCCTAGTTATGAGAACCATACAGGACAAAAGAAGACACAATAAGACAAGAAAAGTGAAAGCCCTCATTTTATCATGGTTTCAGGAGACAACCCAATAGGAGGCTACTTGTCAAGAGCACAAAAAAAAAATAAGAATTGAGGATACACCTCCTCCCATCCTTAGGAGTTTCACAAAACACTAAGAAACTACCTCACCATAACAATTAGAGGACCTGGGACAGACCTATGCAGGACCTGTTCTTGCTGTTTCAGTCTCTGAGAGCCCATGTGAGCCTTTATTAGTTGGTTTGCTGGATCATATTCTGCAGGTATTCCCCCTTCCCTTTGCCATCTCCATCTTCTGAGCAATTCCCTGATCTCCAAGGGTAGGAAGCTGATAGAGTCCTCCAACATAGATGCTGCATATTTACTGCTGGAGTAAGCCTCTCTGATGATATCTGGGCAATGCAACTATCCATCAACACAGCTCAATATGTTTAATAACATTTTTTTGACGAATTATTTTCTCTATGTAGCTTTGTCTGTCCTAGAAACTTCTCTGTAGGCCAGATTGACCTTGAACACAAAGGTCTGCAGGCCTCTGCCTGATTTCTTTGGCTTCCCTTCTCAGTTCCCTTCCCTTCCCTTCTCAGTTCCCTTCCTTTCCCTTCCCTTCCCTACCCTTCCCTTCCCTCCCCTCCCCTCCCCTCCCCTACCCTCCCCTTCCCTTTCCTTCCTTTCCCTTCCCTTCCCTACCCTTCCCTTCCCTATCTTCCCTTCCCTTCCCTTCCCTTCCTTCTCTTCCTTTCCCTTCATTCCCTTCCCTTCCCTTCATTTTCTTCCCTTCATTCCCCTCCCCTTCCTTCCCCTCCTCTTCCCTCCCCTCCCCTTCCATTCCCTTCCCTTCCATTCCCTTCCCTTCCCTTACTTTAACTACACTACCCTTCCTATCCTGCCCCTTCTCTTCTTTTCGATTGCTGTTGTAATGTTCATTTCCATTTCTCCTTCTTTCTCTGTTTTTACTTTCTTTGTCTTTCTTTTTCTGCCTTTTCTCACTCTTTTTTCTTCTTCAATTGCTTCCTTGCTTCGTTTCTTTCTTTTTCTTTCTTTCTTTCTCCTCTCTTCCCACTGTCCGTATATGGATGTCTTTACCCCCACACCTGATCCCTAAATATCTCTCATATCAGGTAGTGTATATTGCCTGTTTGGTATTCCAGAGCATTAGAGATATTGGAAGTTCAGATTCATTGAGATAGTGTTATCTAAGCTTAATTTGACCTTCCCTAACTCAACAGTAGGGGTCAGCTGCTTCTGTACATTGATTAACTTCAAATATCTGCATCTGACTGCTTCAGTTGTTTGTTGGGTTGTAAAGATTGCTGTCTTCTTAATATCCATTTTGGAAGCATTCAGTAACAGTGTCATCCTTGTCACTACCTCTTGCACTGGATCCAACTTTGTACCTGACATTGGGACTTCTATTACTCTAGCTCCTGAACATTTCCATCCCTGGAATTCTTTCAGACAGAAACAATTTGGATCAGAGGTATGAATGTGGGATGGCCCCCTACTCCCTCATTTGAAACTCTGTCTTCCATCTGGAGGTAAGCTCTATAAGTTCCCTCTCCATACTGTCAAGCATATCATCTAAGGTTCCTACCATTTATTTCTGTGAGTCTCTTAACTCCCCGGTATCTGGTGCATTTTAGAGGATCCCCCCAACCTTCTATTTCCCTAGGTTGCCTGTTTCCATTCTTTCTGCTGGACCTCAGAGCTTCAGACCATTTTCCTCCCTCAGCGTCAGATCAGGTTCCTGTCCCCACTTCTAAACCCATCTACTCTGCCCTGTCTACTTTACCTCCCAGGTTTCTCCCTCCCTCCTTACTTGTGATTGATTTCATCTCCCTCCCATGTGTGAATGTGTTATCCTCACATCATTTAACTGACTCTTTTTCATAGCCATATTTAATTTTATACTAGGTTTCTGAGCTAATCTGATCTTGGATCCTGGCCATCTAAACAGTGTCTGACATGGTTTTTCTCTTGTGTCATGGACATTAAGTTGGACTACATTCAAATGTGTGGGCCTCCATTAACTGAGCACCTTTTGACATTTTGTCGGTAGGACAAAATGTAGGACAAAGTTTTGTGACTGGGACTGCTTCCCATCAATAAGCTTCTAGAAAAATTGCTTGATTACAGAAGATGGGCTGTTCAAGATTCATATCTGCAATTTCAAAAAGACATTGCTAGTTTCATTTTCACAGTTTCCAGAGAGTTTTATTTAAGCTCCCTGGGTTTGAGGACTGAAGCACAATTGTCCTTTATTTAACAGCTAATGTACATTTCTATGTGAATAAATACTATATTTGTCTTTCAGTATCTGAGTTATGTCACTCAATATACTCTTCGAAAGTTCCATCCATTTGCCTACAAATTTAGGATAGCATTGGTTTTACCAACTGAGCACATATTTCATTGGGAAATTGTACCACATTTTCTTAATCTATTTTTCAGTTGAGGGACATCTATGCTGTTTACATTTTCTGAGTATTATGAATAAAGATGCAATAATGATCACTGAGGAAGTGTCTCTGTGGTAACAGAGTAGAAACTTTGGAACATAAGCTAAAAAGTGATATAGCTGTGTCTTACTATAGAATATTTTACAGGTTTCTGAGGAACCATTATATTGATTTTCATCATGGCTACACTAGTTTCTAATTCCCCCAACAGTGGAGGAAATATGATCCCCATGTTTCAAGTCCTTGCTACCAGGTACAGTTCCAAGAGATTTGATATTAGTCATTCAGATAGTTATAAATTAATCACAAATTAGTTCTAAGTTGTGTCTCCCCAATGGCTAAAGATAATGAAAAAAAATTAAGTGTTTCTAAACATTTGAAATCCTCTGTTGAGAATTTACCTTCTATCGTGATTCAGCAGTCATTGAATACAGAGTTTATGTATATTTCTGTGCCTTTGTAAGCCTTCAGATATTTCGCTTGTTCAAATGGACTTTTAGTGTATTGTGGTCTGAGAGGACAGAGAGGATTATTTAAATTTTCTTGCCTCTGTTAAGATTTAATTTGTTAGTAATGGGTAAATTTGAAGAGTGTTTCATGAGCTGATGAAAAGAAAATGTATTCTTTTTGGTTTTGATGATATGATCAGTAGAGGAATGTAAGTACTCTTTGGTTCACTATTATCTGTTAGCTCCAGTATCTCTGTTTAGGTTTTGTCCACATGCCCTCTCCTTTATTGTAAAAGTGGTATTGAAGTCATACACTCTCAGTTCCTGGAGTTGCATGATTAAATATAATCTTTGTACAATTTGTTTCCTTTGTAAAGGGTGATACCTTTCCATCCAGGACAGTCTTTTTTTAAAATTCAATATATTTTTATTTACATTTCAAATTATTTCCCCTTTTTTCGACCCCCATTCCTTGAACATCACATAAGCACCCTTCTATCCCCTTGTTCTTCCATCAACCCCTTCCCACATTCCTGTTTTAGTTTTGCCCTATACTGCTAAACTGAGTCCTTCTAGAACCAGGGGCCACTCCTCCATCCTTCTTGTACCTCATTGATGTGTGGATTAGGTTTTGGGTTTTCCAATTTTCTAGACTAATATCCACTTATTACCAATACTGATATTTTGAGAATGGGTTACCTCACTTAGCGTGATGTTCTCCAGATCTTTCCATTTGTCTAAGAATTTCACGAGTTCATTGTTTCTAATTTTTTGCATCCATTCTTCTTTTGAGGTATACCTGGGTTCTTTCCAGCTTCTGACTATTAAAAATAGGACTGCGATGAACATAGTGGAGCACGTATTCTTATTACATGCTGGGGAATCCTCTGGGTATATGTCCAGGAGTGGTATAGCAGTATCCTCCAGACGTGACATGACCAGTTTTCTGAGAAACGGCCAGATTGATTTCCAGAGTAGTTGCACCAGCAGTGGAGGCGTGTTCCTATTATTCCACATTCTAGCCAACACTTGCTGTCTCCTGAATTTTTAATCTTAGTCATTCTGATTGGCGTAAGGTGAAATCTCAGGGTTGTTTTGATTTGCATGTCCCTAATGACTAATGAAGTTTAACAATTTTTTTTTCTAAGAAATGAAAAATCACCTTGTTGTATCTTTCTAATATTTATGAAGTCTTTCCTTATCCTTGGTACTAATTTTGGTTTGAAATATTTACATAAATGTATACCAGCATGGCTAAACCAGCTTGCTTCTTTGGTCCATTTGATTGTACAGGATAGATCAGGATACTGAGTGCTCACATCCTGAACTGAAAGCAGGAAGGAGAGAGAATTAATTGGAGGTAATGAGATGATACCAACTGTGAGTTTCTGTCTGTTATGATATACTATTTTCCTCACACCAACCCCAGCCTTGCAAGCAGCACTTAGCATTTGGGATAAGTTGTTCAAATTCTCAATGTTAAGGATGGAATTACATACTTTTTTTTTATTCAAAATTTTCTTCTTTTAAAATACGCTATATTCTTCATTTACTTTGCAAATGATTTCCCCTTTTCAGGCTCCCCACTCCCCGAATGTCCCATAAGCACTCTTCTCTCCCCCTGTTCCCCCATCTCTCCTTCCCACTTTCCTGTTCTGACATTCATCTATACTGCTGCACTGAGTGTTTCCAGAAACAGGGGCCACTCCTCCGTTCTTCTTGGACATCATTTAATATGTGGATTATTTCTTGGGTATTCAAAGTATCTAGGCTAATATCCACTTATCAGTGAGTACATACCATGACTGATCTTTTGAGACTTGGTTACCTCACTTAGTATGATGTTCTCTAGCTCCATCCAGTTGTCTAAGAATTTCATGAATTCATTGTTTCTAATGTCTGAATAGTATTCCATTGTGTAAATATGCCACATTTTTTGTATCCATTCTTCCATTAAGGAACACATGGGATCATCCCAGCTTCTGGCTACTACAAATATGGCTACCATGAACATAGTAGAGCATGTGTCCTTATTGCATGCTAGGGAATCCTCTGAGTATATGCCCAGGAGTGGTAGCGCAGGATCCTCTGGAAGTGATTTGCCCAGTTTTCTGAGGAACTGCCAGACTGATTTCCAATGTGGTTGCTCTAACTTGCAATCCCACCAGCAGTGGAGGAGTGTTCCTCTTTCTCCACATCCTCACCAGCACCTGTTGTCTCCTGAGTTTTTGACCTTAGCCATTATGACTGGTGTGAGGGGAAATCTCAGGGTTGTTTTGATTTGCATTTCCCTAATGATTAATGATATTGAACATGTCTTAAGGTGCTTCTCAGCCGTCCGAAGTTCTTTATGTAAAAATTCTTTGTTTATCTCTGTACACCATTTTTAAAGGGGTTATTTGGTTCTCTTGGTTCTACCTTCTTGAGTTCTTTGTATATATTAGATATTAACCCTCTGTCGGATTTAGGGTTGGTGAAGATCCTTTACCAATCTGTTGGTTGAAGTTTTGTCCTTTTAAAAGTGTCCTTTGCCTTACAGAAACTTTGTAGCTTTATGAGATCTCATTTGTCTATTCTTGATCTTTGAGCATAAGCTATTGGTGTTCTATTTGGGAAATTTTCTCCTGTGCCCATGTCCTCAAAGGTCTTCCCCAGTTTCTTTTCACAACAGCACACCCTTCTATCAAGAGTCAGATGTCAACTTGGAGGAGGTTGTTAAAGATTCGATGATTCAAAGTTAGTGAATGACCCAAAGAAAGTCTGCTTTCAAGGCATAGAATGCATTTTTACAAATGAGTTATAGTGGCTATAACTATATGCATGAGACCAGTTCAAGACCATGCCAGACAAATCCCAGGATACAGGGAAGGGTACTCTAAAAAATTCCAGTGTGAGGTTAAAAAATCTAGCCACTTCTTTTTGGTCACTATTGGGAAATTGAAATTTATATTTTAAGGGAAATGGACCATGAACTTAAAAACAACAGTACTGTATATGATTATTTAAGTGATAAATGTCTCCTTTAAGATTAGATATTAGAATACATTATTCTCTTCATGGCTGATGTTTGGGAAGGTATAATAGCTTATGTAGATGGTAGAAGAAGTATCTTATAGAATGCAGGCTTTGAATATTTGCACTTCACTTGACTTCTACCTTATTTCCTTTATAGTGCTTATAACAGATGAGAATTCTCAGCTTCCTACTAGTTTTACTATTCCTGACACTTGCTACCATACAACTCATCATGAAAGAGCCTTTTCTATCTGTAAACATGACAAACTAAACTATACCTTTTGTGCGAAGTCCTGGTCATGGAATTTTATCATCCCAACTGTAAATTAATACAATGAACTTTGTAAGGTTATCAAAAACACATAAAATATGAATGGGGTAGTTACAGGTAGAGGCATAAAAGGAATGAAGAGACTACAAGAAATGAAATGCAGAATGCATTTTTCTTTTTTAACCTAAACATCCATCAGCTTAGAATGAGGAAACTAGGAAACTTTAGTTTATAGTATTTTGTGCTCTGATTGGATTCAAGGCCCACTACACAGATGGGCAAATTTGATCATTTCCCATAGCTCAGGAGGTCATTTGACATAGTTGAGAACCTACTATGATTCTTTTTGGCTAGGTGGATATAGTATCAATCAACCCACACATGAAAACATATCATATATATTTGAGTAATATTTAGTTGTAATAATAATGTAATTCCATCAGTTGAAGAAAAATAGGTAGAAAATGTTATGTAAATTGAACGAAGCCTGAATCATTGTATACATGGTTTTTGAAAGGTAAGTTAGAAGTAAAAAAATAACTTTCACTATGTATGTTCATTTACTTATAACTTACATGTAGTATAGGTATTTATATAGCTATCTAATAGTGTGAGATCTTTTGATATATTCTGACACTCTGATTTCATCTAACCCTCTCCCCTGCTTCTGCATGCATATCTCTCCCTAATTAGAACCTGACTGACTATTCTATGATCTTCATCAGTTCACTTGTAACTTCCTTTTGACCCTTCTACTGCTCTCTGATTTAAAAGCCTTCGATGGTTCCTATTTACTGGATTCAGAATTTTCTTCATGTTATGCACTCAGATCAGCAGATTTCGATGTAGGAGACACTGATGAGAAAGAGCACACAACATTTCTGATTTATTGTCTAGATTAACTCACTCAGTACCATTTTTTTATAATTTTATTCATGTTCTTGGCAAAGTCTTTACTGCATCTTTTGACAGATGAATACTCTTCCATAATGTATATGGACCACACATCTAATCATCAAATAGGGCATTTATGTTACTACTACTTTCTAGTTATTGTGAATATATCAATAATGAATATGAAAGAGACATATTTACAGAAGAATGTTGAGTGTTAGGGTAAATAACAATGGGTAGTAAGTAAGATTCAGCACATCTAAAAACAAAACAATTTAATAAAATCCTTATAATGAGCTTGAGCAGGTGCTAGATGTTTTAGCTTCTTATGTGATGTAGTAAAATGTTCTAACAAAAGAGGCTTTTATCTTCCTGAGAGAGAAAATGTTAATTTGGCTCCCATCTTGAGGTTTCTCTTTTCATGACAGGGAAGTCACAGCAATGAGACCTTGAGAAAATTCATTACACCAAGCAGAGAGTCAAAAGTAGATAAGAATGAATTAATACATTTTTAACTTGCTACCTCCATTTTGTGTAATCCAGAATGTCTGAACCAGGCCATGATGCTTAATATAATTCGGAATGGCTTAGCTGTATCAAGTAACATAATCAAGTATTTCTGCACAGACAATATTTGAGATTTTTCTTAATTTAGATTAAGAAGATTTTTAATGTTTCCTTCTGTATCCTATATGTGCTTAGTATCTTGATATTTTAATGATAATTGAATAATTAATACAAACTTTTAAAATATTAGCTATTATAAAACATCTTATAAACAAAGGTTTACCTTTTAGTTAATTTTCAGAAAAATCAAAATGTGAGGTATACTGCTTTATATATATATATATATATATGAGAATAACAATTCTTTATGGTTTATAAAAAAATAATCAAAGAATTAGAAATTCACTGATATGAGATCAGTCACCATATATGTGAAAAAATTTCCTTTCAGCAGTTTGAATATTTTCAACAGTCATTTTGTTTAAACTTGTTAAGTATTAAAATATGTAATATGTTAAATATTTGACATAGTACCCACATTGAAAGGAAATAATAATGAATAAAAAGATTGAACTATAAAGAATACAGCATTTTTTCCCAAAAATATTCTTGCAAATATTTTAAGGTAAGAAAAACAGGTTATTTGACTTCTGACATATTTCTGTTAATAAACAAAAAAATCCTTGATTTGTATTTCTCATTGTGCTATGAATTTTTGGAGATATGGTATTAAAAATTTTATAGGTAAAATTGTTGTTGTGTGGTCCAAAGTTACATGAATAATTCCTTCAATCTCTTCTGAAATTTACCTATAAGGAAAAGATCTTGTCAGAGAAAAAGTTATAATTTCTCATTGTAACTCACTACTGGGACTCTGTGAATTCTTTGGATTTTCTCTACTAGAGCTCTCATGTACTACCTTCTTTCCTAGTGTTTTCTCAATATACACATAGAGAAATGAATAAAGGCAAAGATTTTGACGCAATTTAGTATACCATTTGGGAAATGATAAATAGAGAAAACCGGGAACACTACCAGAATTCATGAATTTCTTAGGCAAATGGATGGAGCTGGAGAACATCATACTAAGTGAGGTAACCCAATCTCAAAAGATGAATCATGGTATGCACTCACTAATAAGTAGATATTAACCTAGAAAACTGGAATACCCAAAACATAATCCACACATCAAATGAGGTACAAGAAGAATGGAGGAGTGGACCCTTGTTCTGGAAAGACTCAGTGAAGCAGTATAAAACAAAATCAGAACAGGGAAGTGGAAAGGGTTGGGTGGGAAAACAGGAAGGGAAGGGGACTGATGGGACTTTTGGGAAGTGGGGGTCCAGAAAAGGGGAAATCATTTGAAATGTAAATAAACATATCAATAAAAAACAAAAAACAATACATAACAAACAAACAAACAAAAAAGCTATAAGGTAATATGGAACAAAATGGAAGAGAAACGAAAGTAAGTGAAACATGTAAATTGAAAATCATGAAGAATGGTTATAGGTGGTGAAGAAATAGCTAATAAATAGAAGTGGAACACAAGCAGAAATCTTTAATAGATTACACTAATAAAAGAATATTTAGCACTTATAGCCAACCAAAAACATATTTTTAAGCATATTTCAAGTTAATAAAATTAATAAACTAAATTCAAAATAAGTAATAATTAAAATTTAATATTTTATTACTATACATTTTAACACTTGAAATATTTTTCTACATTCTAAGGATATAAAACTTTGAAAATTAAAAAGATAACTTTACTTGTTAGGTATATTATTATTATTATTATTATTATTATTATTATTATCATCATTATTTTATGTTTAAGAAGAGAAAGAAGCAAAAAGCAACGAAATAGGCCAAAAAAGTTCCTTGTAGCCTTGTGGGATTTAGTGGTGTCCAGTGCTATGCAGACTATCGAAAAGTAAACAATTTTGCTTTATAGACAATTATTAACATTAGTGGATAATGAATTGCATTAACACAGACTTCCATATCCTTACACACTTCTGTTTAAAATTTCACTTTAAGGGTTCTCAATATCAACTTTAAGTAAAACAGGGCACATGTTAAATATATGTCACTAATTAGATTGTGATGTTATTACTGAGCTGGTGTTTCTCAAATGTAATTAACCTAGAGAAGTCTAGGTCAGTTGTTGATTTACTTCTTTCAATTTTTTTCCTGTACAATATTCCTTGGAATAATTTCTTTGGTAACAGCAGCTTTGAGGCCCCTTTCTACTCAGGAATCCAGCATCTGTGCCTTAATCGTAGCAAAAATTTTATTTATATCATAGGGTCACTAGTGTGGTTTCTGCTTCTTGTGTGCCCAACTGTCACAAGAGTGTTATGTATATTCATACTGCATTAGATAGTAAATGTGTCTTATGGAGGCTGGGAAGATGATTCATTGTTTAAGAACACTGTGTTTTATACACATAACACACATGACATGCAGCATGTTTCATTAATTCTACTTCCTGGGAACATGAAATTTTTCTTTGATTTCTGTATTTAGCAGTAACACTTGGAGTACCTAGAAAGTCATATATAATGTTACAAAATTTCCCATACTTCTATAGGGATTACTGATTTGAAGAATCTATTTTAGATAATACTTTAGCTCTATATTTTATACCTTTAAAAATACTAATTATGCTATGAGCTGGTCTACAAAACATTTACTCCAGTATTTATTTTTATTTAGACTTTTATAAGAAACATTATTTGTCAGACAATCAACAGTAAAAATTCTCCTTTTTCTATATATAGAATTCTACTGAAGATGACACTAAAAAAATATCCCTTCCTTAAACAGATCATTCATGTGTTACAAAAAGTTAAAATGGCTACCAAGAATCACCTAAGTCCTACATCTTGTCAGTCCTCATAACTCCGCATGTGTTGTGGGAACAGACTTGCATTAACACATTATTTGGGAATGACCCCTCAAAAAAGGTAAGGGGATATGATTTTTCCCTTTGGATACAAATTACTCATTGTGATCAAGAAATTTGGAATATATTTGAAAGTCTAGTGATGTTAAAAGTTACCCTAGGACTGCATTCTTCTAAAGTGGGATATGCATTAAACTATATCAAGAAATATTTGGAAGAGAGACTGTTAAGGTACTTTGACGGAAAATAATATTTTTTTGTTCTTTCTTTCCTCCTTTTTGTTATTTTCTTTTCAGATTTTGATTTGAAGCATTGACGTTTTAGACAACAATATGCTGCATGTATAATGGCATTCCAAGAACAATAGGGTAAACTTGAAAAATCCTTTTTTGTATGATATAAATTTTATACTCATATCAAATGATTTCCCTTTTCCTGGATCACCACTCCCCAAAAATCCTATATGCCTTTTCCCCTCCCCCAGTTCCCCAATCCACCCCCACCCACTTCCCTGTTCTGCTATTCCCCTACACTGCTGCACTGTCCCTTTCCAGGACAAGCGTCCTCTCCTTCCTTCTTCTTGGGCATCATTTCATTTGTGAATAGTTTCTTGGGTATTTGGAGATTCTGAGCTAATATCCACTTATCAGTGGATGCATGCCACATGTGTTCTTTTGTAATTGGGTCACTTCACTCAAGATGACTTTCTTCAGTTCAAGAAGAATACTGTAAAGTTGAAAAGGTCCTTATCACCTAGTGTCTTTTTGTTTGTGGTCTATTGCAGCTGTAATTTTAAGCACACGAGGGATACCCTTTGTGGTGGAGAGACAATTATAATTAAGAATTATTAGCCTGAACTGAACTGGACTGCTGTTCATATAAAAGCATATTGCGTGCAATTATATACATATAAATATATTTGTATATCATATGCATATACATATACATGTATATAACAGCATAATAAAATGAATAATGATATAAATGAAGAGTATGTTATATAATATACCTATAACTAAGCTAGAATTACCTCCTAATTATATGAAAATATAAGTGTATGTATGCCCTACTTCAGGTACATTGCCTAGAATTCAATCCTTTGTTTTCAATGGCTCTTAATTTTACAAAAAAACTATACGTATTAATATTTGTCATCACTTCAATAATTATTTCCTTTATATCTTTTTTGCAGTACCCTGCTGTAATTACCACCCTAACAACTCTTCCTTCATTCAGTTTAATTTTAATTTAAAACTTTATTTAATTATTAATTTTTTTAAGTTTTGGGGCATTTCACAGAGAAACGGGTAGATATCGATGAACTGGAAAATGAGTGCTATTTGGTGGCATGATGAGAAACTGACAGAGAATCAACAAAGAACATACAATTTGAAAAGGAAAACATACAGAAAGCAAACAATGACAACAAAAAAAGAAAAGAAAGCAATGGTAATTTTTAACAAGTTATTTCCAGAAATAGGTCTACAGGAAGGAAGTCACTGTGGTGTAACTCACAATACAGTGGGATGTCCGAAAGTATGTCCTGTTCAATTTAGAAAGTGTCTTGATTTGCTATTGCTGCTATGATAAAACACTGCTGATAAGTAACTCATGGAGGATAGGTTACACTTTGTGATACACTTCTAGTTACCAGTTAACTACTGAAATGTCAGGGCCCAAAACGAAGCAGGGCAGGATCCTGGAGGCAAGAACTGAAGCAGAGGCTGTGTAGGAGTGCTCCCTCCTGCCTTGTATCTCATACATCTCTATGCCTCACTAATAGGTCATGGATGACATCATCCTAGAGGTCTGGGTCCTACAAATTCCACTGTTAATCAAGACAACATTCCATAGACTTCTCTACACATAGGTCAATTTGGTGTTGCAGTTTCGCAACTAAGACCCTTATTCTCACCAACTTCTTCTATTAGTATCTATTTATTTATTTATTTATTTATTTATTTATTCATGTATTTATTTATTCATTTATTTTTATTTATGAACAGCAGGACTAAAGCAAGTGATGAAAACAAATGTTTAACTGGGATTTAGATATGTAGAGAGAGACTATCATCTTCAGAGTTCAGAAAGAGGAACATTGCTGCAGGAAGCTAGGACAACCAAACATTAAGCAGAATAAGCCTTAGAAGCCTCTACCTTTAAAATGAGATTCTAAAGTACATGAAAACAGTAGGTAAGTCAACATGTTAGTTAAGCAATTGAGAATTGTACTTATTTGCAACACCTTATGAAGTATGAAAATAACCAATATATCAAAGTAACAGAATAGTTGTAATAAATATTACTTATATGTCAGTATATCCAAGAAGTCTTTGATTAGCCTTATTTTTATTTTCTTTACCTCACCATTGAACAAAATTTTGGGTCTTTCATTTGGTTTCTCAGAAATAAAATGATGTTCTATAGAGCCTTCTAAATTTCAGACATTTATGCCTTGTTATTTGTCTCGAAGATTATCCCATGCTGATCCCTTGTCTTGACCAACTGACATATTTTTACTCTGACAAATAAATTTTCCTAATATAATACCAAACAAACGTAATATAAATATAATGAAACCCCCCTTCCTTTTGACTACTTTCATTATTACATTCCATGTTTTCAATTAGTTTTAATCAACTTTAGTATGTAAGGTGAAGAGCTGATATTCCTATAAATAAAAACTTGTTTTCATATTAAATGGCATATCTCACCAAGTTAAGAATTTGTTTACCAGTTCCTGCAATTTTCTACAATGATGATTAACATTGCAACACCCAGTTTTTTATTTATTTATTTTTTGAAGATTTGTAAACATAAGCAAGCCTAAACATGACACAAGAAATCTCATATAGCCTTTAATCACAAGTAACAGCATATAGAATTAACACTAAAATGAATTGTCCTTCTGTGTAAAAATTACAACCTTACTGAGAAGTAAATCATGGAAACTCCATCATTCACAATAAACTTAAAATTTAAAAAATATCTTTGTCCTAAATCTAGCCAAGTATAGAAAGACAAATATATTTAAAATTATATTAAAGAAATTGATGTGGATATTAGATAACTATAAGAAACTCATATCTATTAATCAGTAAGATCCTATATAGGAAAAATATTTCCTAAAATATTATTTTGATTTTCTCCTTTTTCAACCGTATTAAATTTAGAAAACACTTTTGATGCTACTTGTAGCAACGATATTACTGAAGTGAATTTTTATCCCTCAGGCCTCCCTTTCTTCTGCCATGTTCCCTTAGATTCTCCCGTAAAATATCACTGATATGACAACCAAAACATTTGTCAAACAATACAACTCCAATGGAATTGAAAATTTATTTGGGTCCTGAACTCTATAGAAATATATATTGGCTACTGCACCCTTAAGAATTTTATACAAGTGTATATATAACAAGTGTGTTCCTTAGATTCAGGAGAAAGATGGAGTACATTCTCTTATAAATTATTAATCTGTGTAATTTTATTTCTGTAAGTGAGACAGTTAATGTATAATATTATATAAAATAGCATACATGGGTATCTGTTATTTGGTGGTTGCCATTTACTTGTCCCATTCCTATGATGAATCTTTACAGGGTTATTTATCATTTCTATCATCTTGAATATATACTTTATCTTTAGACTATTGTTCCCTGTGTAGAATTAGATTGCTGAAGAGAAATGGGTTAATGGCTGATTATACTGTGTAATGTTTCTCCTCTTTTGTTCATATGAATGATACGTTTGCTTGATATTGTAGCCTACTCTGGTATCGGGTTTCTTTGACAACATAGACATTTAATATTATCTTAAAAGTCTCACACGTATGGAGAAATGAACAATTACTAGAACTTAAAATTAAAATATGCAAGACTTGTTCTGAAATCATTTAAAAATTTTACCTGCAGTCATTTATGATACTTGTCCAAATTCCTCATACAAAATCTTAAATCTAAGGCTCAAATCACATATAACCCCTCGTTCACCAAAAAAATCCAATTCGTTCTGCATAAAGAGGTTATATTTCAATGTTGTTCAGAAGACTTACAATAGGATAGTCCCCAGCTCTTCCAGGCACCAAGAAAACAACAGGGACTTACACAGCACAATACTTCTTCAGGATGAGCCATCACATGCTATATGTCTTCTAACTTACCTCTGGATCCAAGACCAGGGCTTGGGCAGAGAATAAGGAACAAAGAAATGCATTACACAATCATGTGAGAAACCTCAGAGCGAATACCCAGCTGTAGTTTCCTCCTCACAAGTACAAAATGTTTAAACACTAAACAAAATAAACGTTCAGTTTTAATTAAATCATCCTCCTGCCTCCCCAGTGTCCAGGGATAGACAGTGTAGAGATGATCCTGGCTTTTCTATTGCTTACCTG